>NC_081316.1:111447498-111747498 GCF_026419965.1 Kogia breviceps | reverse complement strand
ACAGCAAATTGAGGACTCCAACAGGAACACATACATACACGTATGCACACACAAAATACTATATATTTTCTATTAATACATATGTGTATTGTATGTAAAAGTACAGAAAAATGTCTGGAAGATAAATACAGGTTCATAAGAAGAAACTTTTGGTGAGAGAGATGAGGAAGCCAGGATTAGTAAAAAGTCATTAGCTTTATCTGTAATGTTTTAAACGTTTAGAAGAACAAATTTATGTATTATGAACAATACTTGAAAATATTAAATGAGATACAAAGAGAAAACATCAAGCACACAGCAGACTCTCATGAACTGTAAATTCGTCTCCCTACACCAAAAGTGATTAATACCTTGGGTTCAAACATAATAACCAGATCCCACCAATGTGTCCCATGAAAATAAAATGTGTAAGGCATAGTTCAGGAAGAGAAGGCCCTGACATGGCACGTGGAGACTGGTGACTTAGGGAGTGGAACAGAAGGAAAATTGCAGGTACAGGCAGAAACATCACTGCCCACACAAAAATGAACAAATGAGATCAGGGAAGATAGTCTCAAAGAAATGCCCAAGGAAAATACAGGAGAACCATGATGCCATAACTATTCTCTTACTAAGCTTCTACTAAGCTCCAATCAGTTCACATGCAATGTACCATTTAGCCTGCAGAGTAACGGTATTATTACGCCCATTTCAGAAGATGGACACTGAGGTTCACGTGTGAATTTGTCGGAACTCCTACAACGGACGGCGACTACAAGAGCCGGTATTCAAACCCACAACTGCTCTTTTCTACCATGCTTCGCCGACAATGCAAAGGAAAAAAAAAAAAATCAAGAAAAACAAGTCAGGGGCTTCCCTGGTGGTGCAGTGGTTGAGAGTCCGCCTGCCGATGCAGGGGACACGGGTTTGTGCCCCGGTCCGGGAAGATCCCACATGCCGCGGAGCGGCTGGGCCCCTGAGCCTGCGCATCCGGAGCCTGTGCTCCGCAAAGGGAGAGGCCACAACAGTGAGAGGCCCGCGTACCGAAAAAAGAAAAAAAAAGAAAAGAAAAAGAAAAACAAGTCAAGATATAGGAATCAAAATTAAAACAAACACCCAAAACAGAAAGGAGCACCCCTGCAGAAGGTACGTGTGTTAAGCAAAGGCCCCCCGCCGCAAGCAGAGAGACGGGCGAGCGGGCGGAAGCTGTCTGAGGCCCCCCCGACCCGCTTCCCCTGGGAATACGACGCCGCCACGAGCTAGGGGCACAGAGAGACAAGCAAACCTCCCAAAAGCCTAGAAAGGCCCCAGCGCGGCGAAGAGGCGGGGCGAATGGCAGCTTCCGGTTCCGGGCGCAAAGGCCCCACGTGTTCCGACCCGCCAGGCCCCGCGCGGCTCGGATCTGGCGGCGCTGCTAGGGCCGGGAGTGGGTTGGGGGGAAGCCGGGGCAGGGGAGGAGCCGCCGGAGCTGTCGGAGCCGTGAGTGCTGGGGGCTGGGCCGGGTCGGGCCGGAGCGGGCTGAGCGGGGCTGAGCGGGGAGGAGGGGGGAGGGGGGAGGGGTCGGAGACCCCGCCCCCCTAGAGCCTGGGGAAATCGTACTGTCCTGTGGAAGGGGGTGGCGGCAGTATGTTGAGGGGGCTGAGGCGTAGTGGTCCCCGTGTTCCCTGGCGGCCGAAGCCAGAACCTTCGGGTACGTGGAACGCGCTCCAGGCTTCTTTCTTTGCAGCCACCGCCCTCCGCCCCCTCTTGAGGCCTGCAGAAACGCAGTTAGTTCGTACCTCCCTCCCATTGCTTCCGCGCCAACTGGCCCCCCGGCACCGTGGGAGGAGTGGTCAAGGCCCCTTCATTTCCAGCAGCATTTTCTTACCCCGCCTCTCAGCTGGCTCGAGAATCCCCCCGAAGGCTCCCTGCCCAGGCGAGCCCCATCACTTGCCACCACTAACTACGCCGCAACACACGCAGATACCCTCACCCGTGATTTTATCACCCGTGATTTTATCGCTTGTGATCGTGCTAGGCCTTGGAGACCACCTGGCCTGTGGCTTTTCAGCTGCACCATGACGGACCCGAGCTTCCTCTCAAGCCAATGACTGCAGTCTCCACTTGCAACTTCCCTCCCCCACCCCTAACAGCCAGTTTGGCACTTTTCTCGACAACACCGCTAGCCTCAGCGGGAGTATATGGGGCCTGCTTCTTATCTGGTTTCGCAAAAAGTTTGCTAGTTTGTATGCCAGGGATTTGCTACCTTTTCTCAGAAAGGTGCCAGCCTGATTTTTAGTTTTCTGGGCCTTGATGTTCTTGTCTTCTAGGCGCCTTGATAACCCTGTCTGCCTTGGTCCTGGGGAGCAGGGCCACATCCAGGCTCTACTTAGAGGAGGCTAGGCTTAGAACTGTTGCTTTTTCTCTCTGTCCGCATTCTGCAGGTGACACCCAGGGCAGCCTCACTCAGAAGCCACAAGGAAAGCTAGTGGAGTCCCTCATCCCTCCAACTTCTCTTCCAAGCTGCCCCATGGCCCTTGATCCAGAAAGCCACTTCAGAAAGGTTGTGGGACAGCCATGGGAGGCTTGTTGCTGGGAAATGTATGACAGCGGAACAGTTAGGGTTTGTAGCCATTTGTCTTGGGTAGCTTTCTGCTATTAACTGTCTAGCCTAAGAGGGTGGGCAGGCTTGGAGGGAGGAAGGAAATTTTTTTCTCCTAGGACTAAGCACCTAGGATTCATAATCTTGTCCCCTTTCTCCTCCAGCTGTACCCGTTTTGCACTCTTTCTGTATACCATATTGCAGTAGACAGTCATTTCAAGGGCACAGCAAGGTTTACTACGAAGTGAGGGACTCTTGGGCATTATAAACTATGCAGATGAGGTAAGTTACAGGTTTACAACATTTTTTTTCCAGCTAATTTGGCACAGATGTAAAACACACATATAGCAGGCTTAGACTCCTTTCCTCCTTTAAATTTGGCCAGCACTGGAAAAGTTGGATCCCTTCTGCTCGAACCTCAGATTTATCTCCTTTGCCGTAGGTACTGGTCCTCAGACTTACCAAGCATCTTAAACCCCTGAAGGGCTTGTTAAATAGAGGTTACTGGGGCCACCCCCAGAGTTACTGATTATAGGTCCGGGCTGGGGCTTGATCATTTGCATTTCTAAAACGTTCTCCGGTGCTGGTGCTGCTGGTCTGGGTTTCCCACGTTGAGAACCACTGCCTTTGGCCAAACTTCTTCACACAAACATTGCAGTGGTTTGGACATCAAAACACCTGTGTGTGAGTACTTCTCTGCTTGAAACTAGTACGATGATCTTGTGTGGGTAATTTAACCACTTAGGTCTGAGTTCTTTGATTTGTAAAATTAAGAAAGTGTACTTCAAAAAAACTCCACAAGTGCTACATTATCTTAAGCTGAATTGAAGGTGAAATACTGGTGAGTTTTTTCCCTTGATTTTCTTAATTCTCTTGATAGGAGCTTCTATTTTTATCATGTAGCTTATACCCATATTCTAGGTTTTTGCTGTGAGTTCCTAGTATGCCAAAGTCCCTGCTGTTTTTTAACTACATGTTAAATTCTTTAAGGTCAGGGCCTGTGCTTTTTTCGTCTTTCTTTGCTCAGCACCTTGACTTGTGTGGGACACACAATTGATGCTCAGTAGATACTTCTGGGATGAATGAACTCCATCCCCTGCCTTCTTCTCTTCTTGAAGAAGTTTTTCACCACTGATTCTGTGTAACATAGTAAAGTAGTATATGGCTGTACCACCTGATTCCCGCAGGGGATTGGAATAAATGCTAATGCCAAATTCCTGTAACTGTCCCCAGAAGCCCTGGCACCCACTGATTCTGAATTTCAGTGTCTATATTCAAGTTGGGGGAAGAGAAATCAACAGCTTAATTCAATGCAACACACATTTATTGAGCATCTTTTTAACCAGGTGTTTGACGAAGTGTTAGGAACAGGGAATATAAAAATATATAAGGAGGTCCTTGCTTTCAGGGACAGGCCTCACAGTGGGAGACAAAAGACACTAAACAGTGGCCCAGAGCAAGAATGGCATCTACTTTGCACCATGATTTAGTCTGCAGTGGAAACCTGATACCCCTCAGATTCCTGTGGTCCAGCAGGCGTGGATCCCATCCTTCATCTCATCATACGTAAGGGAGCCTTGGGCAAAGCCAGAAGGAAATCATCTAGATACAGAGCAGGGAGTATCTTGACAAAGAATATTAATTAAAAACTAAAAACATAGTGAATGACTTTTGAAGTAACTGTTCTGCGTTATCCATATTTATACCTCAGGTCAAGCTATATTTATAAAATATCCTTTTTTTTTCTTTCATTAAATAATGTTTCCTCTGTGTGATTGGTATTGACCGTGTTCATTGTAGTGAATTAAGTGTATTTGGCTAGTTTAACTCTGGCTTCCAGATAAAACCTGCTGCCCTCGTTAGGGTGGGTGTCAGGTTTGGTGATCACCCTTGTCCTACTTCAGATTGGTTTGTGATATTCTGTTTTAAACTGAGGCATGTAGATTGGCCTGCTTTATTCAGGCCATTAACCACTCCTGGGTAAAAACCTGTAAGGGTAAAACGCCTAGTTTCATGTTGGAGGTTAACCAATATGATCATGGTGGCAGGATATTTAATTCTGGTCTCAGAACCTGTATTTGGCCTCTAGCCCTTCTCAACTCTTGAATAAATTCCTCTCACCATCTTCAGACTAATAATACATTATGGCCCAAGTACTCAATAAAGACGCCACATATCCTTGTACCCCTCAAAACCCCTCTATTACCATCAAAAAGCTGGGTAGTTTCTCAGAAAATGATCCAGCTCTCTGCCTTTAGGTAGAAGATCATCCCCATTTTCAAGATGATTTGATGTGAATTGTCCCAGATGACACATCTCTATCTAGGAGGTAGAACACAGCTCATCCACCTCTGAAGGCAGAACTATCAACAGCAATCCAACACTGCCTCCTGGGCCTGTGTACATACCTGTAGGAAACATTTTAATTGAAAATAAAGTGAATTGTTGTGATTTTTATAGCTTTATTTAAATTTTTCATGTTTATATTTACTCTCAATTACATTTTTATGCCTTGATCCTAACTGCAAAGTCTACAAAATTTAGTGGCAGAAGGTATTTATGTCTTAGCCCCCTCTGACTTCCCTGTACCACCCACTACTTATTTGGCCTCTTTTTATTTCTTCTTGTCTTCCTCTTTTTTACACCTTATAATAACCTTTGAGCTACTTCTCCCGTTGCTACTCAAATCTAGTGAAGAATCACTGAATAGAATCTTAACTAAATCTATGTTGACTCTAACGTAGGAAGAAAAAATTTAAATGGCAAGAGTATCTTAAATAGTTTTTTGTTTTTTTTTTTTTTTTTGTGGTACGCGGGCCTCTCTCACTGTTGTGGCCTCTCCCGTTGCGGAGCACAGGCTCCGGACGCGCAGGCTCAGCAGCCATGGCTCACGGGCCCAGCCGCTCCGCGGCACGTGGGATCTTCCTGGACCGGGGCACGAACTCGTGTCCCCTGCATCGGCAGGCAGATTCTCAACCACTGCGCCACCAGGGAAGCCCTCTTAAATAGTTTTTAAACATGGTTTGAAGCACACTGATCATGATGTGTTAGAAGGCAAAAAGTCAGTGAAGGTATTCCCTTTCGTTTCTTTTGCCTTTTGGGTTAGGTTTTTCAGAGGACATCTTGGGTATACAGGCAGACCTCGGAGATACTGCGGGTTCAGCTCCAGACCGCTGCAATAAAGGGAATATCACAATAAAAACAGGAATTTTTTGGTTTTCAAAAAAACCTGTTTACGTTGTAAAGTTCTCTTTACACTGTACTGGAGTCGATTGATTAAGTGTGCAATAGCATTGTGTGTAAAAAAAATGTATATAATTTAAAAATACTTGTTGCTAAAAAATGCTAACTCTCATCTGAGGGTTAGTGAATCATACTCTTTTAGCTGGTGGAGGGTCTAGCCTTGATGTTGATGGCTACTGACTGAAGAGTGGTGGTTGCTTAACGTTGGGGTGACTGTGGAATTTTCTTAAAATAAGACAGCAATGAAGTTTGTGGTATTAATTGACTCTTCCTTTCAGGAAGAGTTTCTCTGTGGCATGCAGTGCTGTTTAATGGCGTTTTACCCGCAGTAGAACTTCTTTCAAAACTGAGTCAGTTCTGTCCAACCCTGCTGCTGATTTATCAACTAAGTTTATGTAATATTCTAAATCCTTAGTTGTCATTTCAACAGTCTTCACAGCATCTTCACAAGTAGATTCTGTCTCAAGAAACCACTTTCTTTGCTCATTCATAAGAAGCAACTCCTTATCCATGAAGTTTTTATCATGAGATTGTAGCAACTCAGTCACATCTTCAGGCTCTACTTCTTATTCTAGTTCTCTTGCTATTTCTGCCACATCTGCAGTTTCTTCCTACACTGAAGTCTTGAACCCCTCAAAGTCGTCCATGAAGGTTGGAATCAGCTTCTTCCATACTCCTGTTAATGTTGATGTTTTGACTTATTCCCATGAATCACTAATATTCTTCCTGGCATCTGGAATGGTGAACCCTTTCCAGAGGTTTTCAATTTACCTTGCCCAGATCCATCAGAGGAATCACTGTCTATGGCAGCTGTAGCCTTACAAAATGTATTTCTTTTTTTTTTTAACATCTTTATTGGAGTATAATTGCTTTACAATGGTGTGTTAGTTTCTGCTTTACAACAAAGTGAATCAGTTATACATATGTTCCCCTATCTCCTCCCTCTTGCGTCTCCCTCCCTCCCACCCTCCCTATCCCACCCCTCTGGGTGGTCACAGAGCACCCAGCTGATCTCCCTGTGCCATGCGGCTGCTTTCCACTAGCTATCCACCCTACGTTTGGTAGTGTATAGACACTACCAAAATGTGTTTCTTAAATAATAAGACTTGAAAGTTGAAATTCCTCTTTGATGCATGGGCTACAGTATGGTTGTTGTGTGAACAGGCATGAAAACATTAAGCTCACTGTACATCTCCATCAGAGCTCTTGGGTGACAAGGTGCATTGTCAATGAGCAGTAATATTTTGAAAGAAATTCTTTTTTCTGAGCAGTAGGTCTCCTCAGTGGACTTAAAGTATTCAGCAAACCATGTTGTAACAGATGTGCTGTCATCCAGGTTTTGTTGTTCCATTTATAGAGCATAGGCAGAGTAGATTTAGCATAATTCTTAAGGGCCCTAGGATTTTTAGAATAGTAAATAGTATTGGCTTCAACTTAAAGTCACCAGCTGCATTAGCTTCTAACAAGAGAATCAGCCTGTCCTTTGAAGCTTTGAAGCCAATCATTGAGTTCTCTCTAGCTATGAAAGTTCTAGATGGCATCGTCTTCTAGTAGAAGACTGTTTTGTCTGCATTGAACATCCGTGGTTTATTTTAGCCACCTTCATTAATTAGCTAGATCTGGACAACTTGCTGCAGCCTCCGCATCAGCACTCGCTGCTTCATCTTGCACTTCATGTTACAGGGATGGTTTCTTTCTTTAAACCTCATGAACCAACCTCTGTTAGCTTCAAACTTTTCTTCTACAGCTTCTTCACCTCTCTCAGCCTTCATAGAATGAAAGAGAGTTAGGGCCTTGCTATGGATTAGGCTTTGGCTCAAAGGATTGTTGTGGCTGGTTTGAGCTTCTATCTAAACCACTAAAGCTTTCTCCACTTTCTTACCATTTGTGTATTCACTGGAGTAGCACTTTCAGTTTCCTGCAAGAAACTTACCTTTGCATTCCAACCTGGCTAACAGGGGCAAGAGGCCTAGCTTTCAGCCTGTCTCATCTTTCAACATGCCCTCCTCACCAAGCTTAATCATTTCTAGTTTTTTATTTACAGCAAGATACATGCGATTCTTCCTTTCACTTGAATGCTTACGGCCCTTGTAGGGTTTTTAATTGGCTTAATTTCAACATTGTTATGTCTCAGGGAATAGGGAGGCCCAAGAAGAGGCAGAGGGACGGAGGAACAGCTGATCAGTGGAGCAGTCAGAAAGCACACATTTATTGATTAAGTTTGCCATCTTATATGGGCACAGTTTGTGGCACCCCAAAACAATTAGAATAGTAACATAAAAGATCACTAATCACAGATCACCATAACAAAGCTTGAAATATTGTGAGAATTATCAAAATGTGATTACATCAAGTGAGCTAATGCTGTTGAAGAAATGGCACTGATAGACTTGCTTGCTGCAGGGTTGCCACAGACCTTCAAGCTGTAAAAGAAAAAACAGAAAACACATTATCTGTGAAGCATGAGAAAGGTGAAACACAGTAAAATGGGGTATGCCTGTAGTAACTGGGTTTGCCTCAGGTTGCCTCTTCCCAGTAAGAGGAAGGGGACAGGACTGTGATACTGGTAAGCAGAAGTATTGCTACTCTGGTCTTAGGCAGGAAAACCTATCTTTAAGTTTTCATCCCATCTGGTTCCAAGGATCTTATTTAATCTTAGCTTATAAGTGCTTTCAAAGCAAGAATTCTCTCTTGGTTTAACACTTTACTTTTTTTAGGGGGTCTGCTCCACGCAGCTTGCAGGATCCCAGTTCCCCGACCAGGGATTGAACCCGGGCCACAGTAGTGAAAGCGCCGCTGAATCCTAACCACTGGACCACCAGGGAACTCCCTTAACACTTTACTTTTGATGTAACAGTAAACAGACCAAGATTTTCCCTGTGCATTAAAATAAATTTTTTTTTGAATTATGATGGAAAAAAGGACTGTTTGATTATCATTTAAATCTTCTTCCCAAAAGGATTTAAAGTAATTTGAAGGAAAGAACAGAATATATAGAGCGTCTGCCGTATACCAAACTCTGTGCTGAGCAATTCTGTGCATTACTTCATTGATCCTTAAGACCACCATATGAGGTAGGAAGTATTTGCTACATGTTGAAGATTGGACTGAGGCTTAGGGAGTGTCACCTGGCTAATAGGTGAGGAGAGGGATCCGGACTAAGGCTCCAGAGCCCCTAACCATTATGTGGAAAGTATGGGTAAACGTTTGTATAAGGATAAGTAACAGTAAAATGAACAAATCTTCCCAGTAGTAGGATCGTAGTAGATAGTCTTTAGTTTTAAAGAGCAGTACAGGAGTAGAAAAGGGCAGTTAACAATTTTTATTAGCTGATTTTTTTTTCTAGAACAATGAGAGGAGTAGTTGCAAGCGTCTGGTTAGTCCCAGCAATCATTGATTCAAATCTCCAGGCTCTGAGCCTGTGTTAGAGTCGAAGAGGAGAAGGGAGACTGGAAAGAATTTAAATGTCTGCTGAATATCATCATTCGAACCTTTCTGATCACTGTTTTCTTCTGAAGATTAATTATTTGCCAGTAAATAGATCCCGTCTCTCCTTTAGGAAGATGCTGTTAGACTACAGACCTTGTCATTTAGGGTCCAGAAAGATCACTCCAAGTAGGAATAACATGTTAAGATAGAGACCCAGGTATCTTTTCACTGCCTGCAATGTTCTTTTCTGGTCTTTAGGGTTGAGTTAGGGCCTTAGCTGGCATGGGACCCACTCAGATATCGACAGAGACAGCTGGACCACAGACTGGAGAAAGGTCTTGCCTTTCCCACATCTCCTCCGCAGTCCTGCCCCAGACGTTCTAGAAACGCTGAAGAGGCTAGGTGGTGGGGCCAGCCCAGGCCGAGGCTTGTGAAGCGTCTCTGCAGACATTATTTTAGAGCCTTCTGGAAGCACGTCTTTCACTCTTCCTGGCCTGGCCTCACGGTCTCTCTATAGTATCCTGTTGTTGGGTTTTTATCTGTCACTGTGGAACCCTTCCAAGGACAGACACAGGGAAGGTGTTAGAAGGCGACATTGCAAGGCAGACTTGCAGGGTAACCCATCCCATAAATGGCGGAATAAAATGCAAAGCCCATTTTCTGTCTCTGGTACTGACACCTGACATTTGCACAGCGCACTCTAGTTCATAAGCCCTCGTGGATCTCAGCTAATCCTGAGAGTTAGGAGAGTTGTTGTCTGAAGAGGGCTTCACCCTTGACAAGGGCTCTTGTGTACCTTGTCTCAGGAAACCCTTAGAGCAGTTCCAGGTGTGTGGGGATGTGGGCTGGAACGTACATCTTTGCATCCCTAATCCGGTGCTCTTTTCACAGCACTGCCCGCCTTCTCTTCCTTCCCATCTCTTGCCCCAACGAGGACGACCCTGCCTCCCCTCATTCCGCTGTTGCTGGTCTTTTGTCGCCACCTCATCTTCCCAGGCTGCCAAAGTAAATACAAAACAAGCAAAGGAAATCTCCATCCGTGATTTCTGAAGAGCCTTTTAAATCAGCAGGTTTTATGTGATGCTGTTATATTCTTTCTTCTTTGGAGAGCAAATCCCTATAAGAGCAGGAACCCTCTGTCAGCGCATACTTTGTAGAATCTGTAGTAACTAGGGCATCTCGTGGACTGTGCTACGTGAAAACAGAGTTCCTAGCCTGCTTCGCTGGGCAAGTTCTCGAATTTTTAAGTTAATAGAAATCCCTTCATTAAGCCAGAGACCCTGAGTATCAGTTCCGTCTTCTTTTCCTGCCTTGCAGATGTTGGGGGGATTGTCTGGATAAATAATCAGTGTTGTAGTTGTGTTAAATTACTTGATGTCCGGTTTTGTGCATATTAAGGTTGATTCAAATCTTCAAAGGAAAATGATTTTTTTTTTTTCACATGCACAGCTTTGTGTGACTTGTATGTGGATTCTCCCAGGGCAGCCTGAAGATTCCTTGTGACAGGTTGTGGTTTCCTCACTTCAAGAACCACTAAGAGTATTCTGTTTTACTCACAATCCAAATAATCAGTGTTTTTTTCCCTTATTTATTCACTTGTCTGGCACACAGTTTGCTGGACAAATGAGTGAATAAGAATTAATAAGATATTGGATCTGTCCTTCCAGAGAAAGGCTTAGCGTGGTCTCTGCCCGAGTACCTGTTGTGTGACAGGCCCGGAGCTGGGTGCTGTGTGGCCCTGCCCTCTGACCTTTACGCTCTGGTGAATTAGGAGGACGAACAGTTCTTACCACACAAAAAGTAGACACATGTGTGTGCTGGGATACAGGGTCCAAGTTCCTGTAGAAACAATCTGGGAGGACCAGGGAAGGCATCTGGGGAAAGCAGATCTGAAGGATGAGTAGAGTTAACCAAGTAAAAGGGGTACAAAGGGTATTTCAGGCAGTCGACAGCATCAGGAACACTTAGTGAGGGCGTAGAAAAGAGATAACAGCAGTGTGTTCGAGCAGCAACTTTCAGTGCAGTAGCGGTCGTGGGAGAAGAGAAGTGGGCAGGGGCCAGGTCTTGCAGGGCCTTGGGAATCAAATTGCAAGGGGTTTAGATTTTACGCTGCGGACAGTGTGAAGCCATTGGCCGATTTTGTATGTTAGAAGGGTCACCACTCAGACCTCACCGCAGCACTGCAGGTGGTATTGATGTGGATGTGGCTCTTGCCCATTTTAAAATGCTTGCACTCACCTGCCTCCCTGCCCCCAAACTACAGGTAAATGTCTAGGTTCCAGAAATAAAAGCTGGAGGAGTGAGCGCAATCTAAGTCCACCACAGCCCGAGGAGATTTCAAACCAAAATAAAGACCCTGTACTCCAGCAAGAAGATATGAAAATGGGGCGCTGGTGGGGATGGGGGAGGGATATAGAGTTGAACATCTGCCAGCCTGGAGCCTTGAAGAGTTACTCCTTCCATGAAAATCTGTCTACTGATCAAGCAAAAGGGCAAGGAAGTGTAGGCCTCCATAGCTTTGGGTGGGACAGAAATCACTCACAGGCTTAGGCCTAAATAAGACACTATCAGCATTAATTCAGGAAGACTCTGAGAAATGAAGATATTGAAATCACTAGTACTTGGATGGAAGCAAATGAAATTTCATTCAAAGGGCTCACTTTTATAACCTAGGGCTCTCCCAAAGAAAATGGACATAAAACGTAAAAAAATTACAAACCGCCTGCAAAAACAAACCACCATGAGATAGAGCAGGTGTGATAAGTAGGTAAACTAGCACAGGAAGATCTATAAACTACGGAACTACAGACCATGAGATTATGTAGTGAATGTTTGCGGGTAATAGCAAAATGAAATAAGCTTGAATGAAAAGTGATTTGAGATAAGATTTAAATAATAATTTGGTGGTTGATGGGCAACAGCACATTAGACGGCATGTTAACAGCTGTTAAAGAGTGGATCGTTGACCTTGAAGGTAGACCTCAGGCAGTTGTAGTGAAGCATAAAAAGATTGGAAAATGAAGAACCCTCAGGTTGCATGTGGAGAGTGGTCTGGAGGCGGTGGCACCTGGAAGTCCACTGGTAAAGTCTGAACCAAGTGGTTCATTCCACACCTAAGTGCTGGTGCAGTCGTAGGGGCCGAGGATATTGCCATTTTTTAAGAGGTCCTATCAATGCCTTTTAGTGGGTCATAACGGCTTGACTCGGAATGGCAGTGGAGATGAGATGCATGAATTTGAAAGATTTAGAAGGTAGGAAGATTTGGTGAATAAAAAAGAGTAGAAACTTATGGAGGAAAAGATTGATTCTTACTGTTAATGTAGGAAGAAAACTTCAAAGTGGAGGCTTACTCATTTAGAGGCATTTATTGTGTGCTTTGTTATATTGGAAGTTGATTGAAGCACAGTCCCCTACTTCGAGGGGTTTCAGGGGAAGGATGAACGATGGCTGTGTGATACGGCAGATTTTGAGATACAGATGTGTCCAGATAGCTAGGGAAGCACAGTGATTTCTAACCAGGTCTAAGGGCAGGGAGAATGGGATCAAAAAAAGCATCTCAGGAGACATGAAGCCTTACCTATCTATGTCTTGAAAGATAAATAAGTTTAACCTAATGAAGGGTAAAGAGTTGGAAGGGAGGGCATGTTCAAAAGCCAAAGAGCATATAGACCTTTTGTGTGCTTCACGTGCACAATGTGCATGTGTGTGTGTGTTTGAAAGGATTGGATAGGAAGGCAAAGGAATAACAAGATGAAGGGACTTCCCTGGTGGTCCAGTGGTTAAGACCCCATGCTCCCAATGCAGGGGGCCCGGGTTTGATCCCTGGTCAGGGAACTAGATCCCACATGCTGCAACTGAAAGGTCCTGTGTGCTGCATCTAAGACCTGGTGCAGCCAGATAAATAAAATAAATATATTTTTAAAAAAAGAAACCCAAGATGAAGGTCAACCTAATACATAATACTTATAAGTTTGTATTTCACTTCCAAGACAGGAGTAATTGAGGATCTTAAATAAGGAAGAGACAGGACCAGATTTGCCAAGAGCAGTCACTCTTGTGATATGATGAATGGTAACAAAGGTAACAAACCTGAAGACAGATAGCTCACATTTAGAGGCAATTGCAGTAATCCAGAGGAGAACTGATTAAGACCGAAACTGTAAATCCTGGGAATGAAGAAAAGGGGACCTGTTGAGAAGAAATAGGAACGCAAGTGAAGCATTGGTGGTGGGAGTTTTCCATACAGAAGGAACAGACTTTTACAGACTTGGAGGCCTGGAAAGACACCCTATTGTAGGGAGGTCAGCAATGCATTCATTGTAGTAGGTGATACAGAGAAGAGGGGAGGATATGAGGCTTGAAAAATAAATTGAGGGCTGGTTGTGAAGGGCTTCATGTACCATGCCAAGGATTTGGGAACTGATCTTACTAACAGTATGAAGTTATTATTTTTAAATGTTGAGTGATGCAGTTGGAACTATTCTTCAGAAAGATAATGGTTAACATTGGGGCACCATCACTCTTTTAGGCACTTCACAAATACTCCTCATAGTAACCCTATTAGATGGATTCCATCCTCACCTCCATTCTGTAAAGGGGAAACAGGCATAAGGAGAATAAGAACTTGACCATGACCCCACATCTATTCAACAATAGAGCCAGGATTCAAACCCTGGCAATCTGACTCCAGGACTCTCTCTTATCCTTACATGCCCTAAGTGTTTCTCAGCTAGGGTGCACATCAGAACCACATGTAGCATTTCTGAAGATACAGTTCCCTAGATTGACTTGAATCAGAGTATCCAGAAGAGTGATGTGCAATAGTGTGTTTTGCAAAAGCTCCATAGCTGAATCTGTTGCGATTTGCTCATAGCTGAGTACGGTGGGGATCCCAGTTAGGAAGTTACGGCAGTAGACCAGGCAAGAGATGGGGGCCCAAACTAAATCAGGAGGAAACAGATTTAGAGGCTTAAGAGGTACGATTGGTTTAATGAGCTGCAAGCAATGGGTAAGATTCAACGTTGAACCCAAAGATGATAAAGTTGAGTGTTTACTTAACAAGTGAGGATCTCAGCCAAGAGGACTACACGAAGAGGGGTGGATTTGGGAGTAGGAATCTTGGATTTAGTTTTGAGCACTCAGTTTTGAGGGTCTGTAGGTCTTCCAGTTAAAGATGTCTTAAAAGGAGGATCGCTTTTGGGCGTGCTTATGTGCCAGCCACCGTGTGTAAGTGGCTTTCTTCACTGTTATTGCATACAATCCTCTCAGATCTCTGAGAGTCCCCAGTTTACAGAATAAATTAATACGGAGTGTGATTCAGTTCACAATGAACCTCCACAAAGCCTTCTCTGTCTAATTCAGCCCTGTCAATGTGTCTCTTCTCAGAATATATACCCTAATATATATGTCAGCGTGTGTGTGTGCGTGCGTATGTGTAAAACAGATTGTGGTCAGTACCACATTTTTAGCAGGCAGTTATGAGTGTCCCTTCTCCTAGCCATTTTCCTTTTAGGTCCCCAGATTTCATGATGTAGAAGTGCAGTGTTTTTCTGTTTTTCTATGGGGTGTGAACCTTACCTAGGAAAAGGAGTGGGAGAACATACCTTCAGGCATAGCTTATCCTATTCCAACTAGATCTATTTACAACGTGTGCTATGGAGATTAGAGGAAAGGGGATTTAAGTTTGGGAGTGTTATGTGTACAGGATTATGATTGAGCTCAGAACCGTTATCCCCGTGTGTACTTTCATGCTCATAGTGTTGTCTGTCTTTACTTCTCTACCCAGGTCCCTTGGGAGAAACTCCTCGAGGTGCCCAGGCTGAGACGGGGGGAATGACGGTGTGAGTTCTCGATGGTGTGAGACCACCCCAGAGCCAGACGATGGCTACAGCCTTGGAACCGGAGGACCAGGACCTTTGGGAAGAAGAGGGGATTCTCATGGTGAAATTGGAGGATGATTTCACCCGTAGGCCAGAGTCTGTCTTACAGAGGGATGACCCTGTGCTTGAGACGTCGCACCAGAACTTTCGGCGCTTTCGCTACCAGGAAGCAGCAAGCCCTCGGGAAGCTCTCATCCGACTCCGAGAACTGTGTCATCAGTGGCTGAGGCCAGAGAGGAGGACAAAGGAGCAGATCTTAGAGCTGCTTGTGCTGGAACAATTCCTCACTGTCCTGCCTGGAGAACTGCAGAGCTGGGTGCGGGGCCAGCGGCCAGAGAGTGGCGAGGAGGCCGTGACGCTGGTGGAGGGTTTGCAGAAACAACCCAGGAGACCAAGGCGGTGGGTGAGGAGGGGGAGTCCTGATCTGTGTGATGTGGAGGGGGTCTATTTGCTGGAAGGATGGATTTAGGGGTAGGGCTCACATAAATTACCCCATAAATTGAATTGGCTCTGCCCTTGTGTTGTACCTAGATCCATAAGCTCCATGGGACAGAGGAGTGTGTGTGTGTGTGTGTCTGTGCGTGTATGACTTCCGGTTCTTGAAACACCTGCCTAGGGACCATCTTTGTGGCCTCAGCTTGCAAGGGTGATATGGCTTTGGTTTTCCCTTTGGATGTTGAACCTCCATGTCCTGGGGAGGAGAATTCCGTGACTTCCTCAGAGGTTCTCAGCCCCTCAGTGACAGATCCCCCTTTCAGGACAACAGACAGGGAAGCACACAGCAAGGCAAGCCGCAGGTCGGGTAGGCGAAGATGGGAAGGATGGGACCTCAGAGCCCTGGTGACAGGTAGGGTTGAAGGAAATGAGAAAGCAGGGCAGTATCTGAATGTGTGTCGTCCCACCCCCGCCCCCCCCGTCCTGGCGAGGATAACCTCAGCTCCTCCTCGCACGCCCCAGTGGGACTGGACTTTGCCCTCCTCGTCTGGGTCCCTCTGGGAGTTTTCCTGTTGGCAGCTTCTCCTAACATAAGCCCTGATGACAACCAAGACTTTCCTCCTGACTCCATGGTGACTGGAAGTTGGAATTATTCCCAGGTGACTGTCCATGTTCACGGCCAGGAAGTCCTGTCCGAGGAGACAGTGCATCCAGGAGCAGAGCCCGAGTCACCTAGTGAGCTTCAGGATCCTGCACAGACCTTGACCCCCGAGGAGTCCCATGAGGAGACCACACAGAGCCCAGATCTGGGGGCACCAGAGGAGCAGAGCCTGTGCCAGGAGTTGGAGTTCCAGCCCCTGCAGGAGAGCGGTGGGAGCCTCAGCAGGAAGGGGGGATCGTGGCAGAGTGAGGGGAGGGGGATATTGCTCCCATTCCGAGGAGGCTGGCTAGATCACCAGGGGAGGAAACCACAGAGCACAGGGTGTCGAGACAGTACTAGCTAGAGTACCCGTAAGCAGGGCTACCTTGGATACCACTTTTGTTGGTTATTCTCCTGGCATTCCCGTAGTGTTATAGGTGGTGGCGTTGGGAAGACTCAAGCCGCCCTTAGGCCTGTGTCTTGACTCCCACCTTCCCACCAGAGACCATGGGGGATGCTCAGCTCTTTGCCAGTTTTAGGGCTGCCCTGCACGCTGCTGATCTCTGCCTTCTTTTCTTCTTAGAGGTTCCAGTGCCCCAGGACCCAGCCCTTCCTGAAGAGAGGAACCCTGGAAACCCAGAGATGGTTGCCCTTCTTACTGCTCTATCACAGGTGCACCCTAGTTTCTGTCTATACCGTGGAGAATTTGAGGAACCGTTGGGTATGTACACTGAACAGGTCAGACGGGACACAAGTTTCCACTCTCCTTTGCCAGTTTAAGCTCTCAGTTCTGCATGTGTCTGGAAGGGGAGGAACTGCAGCTAATGAGATCTGGTATAACATCTTAGTCGGATCTACAGGCTCCAAAGCCTTTTGATTTGCCACCAACCAGAGGGACTAACAAAGTGAGATTATTTGGTAACACCCCAGTACAACTTTGAGGTTGTCAAGTGAGGGTTTGTTTTTGGTTTTAAGGAATAAACTTGATCGTCATTTGTAAGGATAACTGACTGTCCTGCAAAAACGATTTCTGATTTTGGGTGCTATCCTCTTCCAGGGACTGCATTCAGTCAGGCCATGGCATTCATGAAGACTTCACCATGGTCAAGAGCCCCACAACTAAGCTATGTGGCTGGAGAAAAAAAGGAATAGAATTCATCCTTATTTTATTTTATTTATTTATTTATTTTGGCCACGGTGCGTGGCATGCGGGACCTTAGTTCCCTGACCAGGGATCGAACCCGTGCCCCCTACATTGGGAATGTGGAGTCTTAACCACTGGACCGCCAGGGAAGTCCCCATCCTTATTTATTTATTTTTTTAAATAACTTTATTTTGTTTTGGCTGCGTTGGGTCTTCGTTGCTGCATGTGGGCTTTCTCTAGTTGCGGCGAGCGGGGGCTACTCTTCCATTGCTGTGCGGGGGCTTCTCTTGTTGCGGAACACGGGCTCTAGGTGTGCAGGCTTCAGTAGTTGTGGCGCGTGGGCTTCAGTAGTGTGGCTCGCGGGCTCTAGAGTGCAGGCTTAGTAATTGTGGCGCACGGGCTTAGTTGCTCTGTGGCAGGTGGGATCTTCCCGGACCAGGGCTCAAACCCACGTCCCCTGCATTGGCAGGCGGATTCTTAACCACTGCGCCACCAGGGAAGCCCCCCATCCTTATTTTTAGATTGTAGTCCAGCTGAAGAAGAAAGTCCTATTTATGCTATATAGACTGTGTAAGTGATGCGTGATTAGGTAAGGTCAGTTAGGGAAAGCGTCCTGGAAAAGATGAATTTTTGCAGAAATGTAGGGAGCATTAAAGTGTAAAATAAGGAGTTGAATGATGACTTCTAAGACCTTTCTTGTATTTTAAACACTATCCTCAGAAAGAAGAACATAGTCTGGTGCTGAGGGAAAGTAGTGGGATTGGAGGGAGCAGGAAGAGGGCCAGTTGCAAAAGCAGAAACTTGGGAAGCAGCGACAGGATGAAACACAGATGTCCTGAAAGGGAACCAAGTGTCCCATTTGAGTTTCTTTGTCTCCTGGATGGATTCTGCCTGCACCAATGACCTTTATTCCAGGAACAAAATATGAGGCTCCATAAAGCGTGACATTTTAACAGAATCTTTGTGTTGTTTCAGGGATTGGTAACTTTCAAGGATGTGGCTGTATGCTTCTCCCAGGACCAGTGGAGTGATCTGGATCCAACACAGAAAGAGTTCTATGGGGAATATGTCTTGGAAGAAGACTGCGGAATTGTGGTCTCCTTGTGTAAGGAATTTCAAGTGTTTCTGGAGTGTCTTGAGCACAGAGATCTTTTTCTTGTTGGAAATTGAGGGTGTCTTAGACCTTAGATTGTATGTACTACATTTCTCTTATGCCGACCCCACCAGTGACACTGAAGGACAGCCGAGGAAGATGGTTTCCTTCGAAGTTAGAGGGAAAAGAAAATGCCTAGAAAGTAGTTGGAAACCTCTAACAAGAAAACAGCTGTAATATTATAGTTTTAGTATGAGTTTAAGTTTAGTGTGAGTAGGTAAGCATATGAGTTTTGAAACAAGCAATAGAAGTTGGAGACAATCTACTTACTTGAATATGGGAAAAGAGGGTAACATTGACAGCTGTGTGATTATTGAGTTGTTGGTGAAAGGCAAGAGATATGCAGTACTCCTCAGAGGTGCTCCAGCTAAAGAGACTGAAGGTTTGATGGACTGACCTGCTTATGTGATTGTTCTGCAATCTGTCAAACAGAAAAGATCTGCTCTTGACATGGGGAACAGTTGAACCAATCGTGATGTCCTGTTTTCCCCTCTCTTGAGCAGCATTTCCAATCCCCAGACTAGATGAGGTCTCCCACGTGGGAGAAGAAGAGCCTTTGATCCCAGAGATCCCAGAGGCGCAGGAGCCTCAAGAGCCAGAAATCCTGAGTTTCACCTACACAGGTGAGGAGTGACAAAGGGAATCTGTCCCTTGAGCTGACAGTTCCTCTGGTCAGTGTTTCTCTCACCCTCTGGGGAACCCCTCTCACTGGTTCTTCTAACATGTCAGCCGACAGCACTGGCTCCCTCTGAAGCCAAAGTCTTCTATCCTTTTCCCCTCTTCACGCCTATCATTGGTTTGAGGGATCTGTCATGCAAAATGGTGACAGACGAAAAAAAAAGGGTAACTTTTGGAATTGCAGCTATACCTTTTGTTTTTGCTGTACGTGTGCCTCTCACCGTTGTGGCCTCTCCCGTCGCGGAGCACACGCTCCGGACGCGCAGGCTCAGTGGCCATGGCTCACGGGCCCAGCTGCTCCGCGGCACATGGGATCTTCCCGGACCGGGGCACGAACCCGCGTCCCCTGCATCGGCAGGCGGACTCTCAACCGCTGCGCCACCAGGGCAGCCCAGCTATACCATTTTTTAAGTGTTCACGTAAACCCTTGATCCCCAACCTCCACATTTGTGAAAGGAAGATAATAATGTTTGTCCACACGAAGGCTGTTGACGGCATGAGATAGCATATAAGAAGGTGCCTGGCACACGACAGGCATTCAGTTGACTGGTTATTTCCTTCTTCCCAGCCTCTACTTAAGAAACATGGGTTTCTCTCTATACGGTCTTGCCCTCCCAAAACTGTTTAAAAATCTCTCCATTGTGCACACACAAGGCATCATTACCTCTATAATTTCCTCTTTTCTCCTCTCTCGTTTCTACAGGAGACAGGAGTGAAGATGAGGAGGAGTGTCCTGAGCAAGAAGATCTGAGTTTGGAGGAGCTACACACGTCTATCTTGGGAGATGCAGAAATTCACCAGACTCCAGATTGGGAAATAGTCTTCGAGGATGATCCAGGTAGACTTAATGAAAGAAGATTTGGCACAAATATTTCTCAAGTTAACAGTGTAACGAATCTTCAGGAAACCATGCCTGTCCACCCCCTGTTAGGGAGACATCATGACTGTCCTGTATGTGGTAAAAGTTTCACTTGTAACTCCCACCTGGTTAGACACCTGAGAACTCACACAGGAGAGAAACCCTATAAATGTATGGAGTGTGGGAAAAGTTACACACGGAGCTCACATCTCGCCAGGCACCAAAAGGTCCACAAAATGAGTGCTCCTTATAAATATCCCCTAAACCGGAAGAATCTGCATGAGACCTCCCCTCTAGTCCAGGTTGAGCGAACTCCACCTGTTGAGAAACCCTATAGGTGTGATGATTGTGGAAAACACTTCCGCTGGACTTCAGACCTTGTCAGGCACCAGAGGACACATACGGGAGAGAAACCCTTCTTCTGTACTATTTGTGGCAAAAGCTTCAGCCAGAAATCCGTGCTCACAACACACCAAAGAATCCACCTTGGAGGCAAACCCTACTTGTGCGGAGAGTGTGGAGAGGACTTCAGTGACCACAGGCGGTACCTGGCCCACCGGAAGACGCACGCGGCCGAGGAGCTCTACCTGTGCAGCGAGTGTGGGCGCTGCTTCAACCACAGCGCCGCCTTTGCCAAGCACCTGAGGGGACATGCCTCAGTGAGGCCCTGCCGCTGCGCCGAGTGTGGGAAGAGCTTCGGTCGGAGAGACCACCTCGTGAGGCATCAGAGGACACACACTGGTGAGAAGCCGTTCACGTGCCCGACCTGCGGGAAGAGCTTCAGCAGAGGCTACCACTTAATCAGGCACCAGAGGACCCACTCAGGAAAGACCTCCTAGCCTGGTCCCCACGTGCGGACACCTGCCTTCGACTCTTTCCCAGGGGTGGTCTGGGAGAAGCCATCTTGTCGGCCGGGGAAGACCTTGTCTAGCGAGTCTCCCTGACCTGCCCGGATGTGTGTTAGTAACCTCTTCCCACAACTAGATCACCCCACCCCAGCCCCCCACCTCCCCGGTCAGAACCTCTCAACCTTCTTCTACACCTTGAGGAGATATTCTTCCCAAAGTTCGCCTGAATTGAGGCCTCTCCGTGACCGGAGTGCTCCTGCCTCGACCTCACAGGTGTGAAGTAGGAGAATTAGAAGACTTAAGAGGTTGTGTTTACTATGTTTGCCCCCAAATAAGCTGTTAACTATCCTAAAGACACCTAACACCCTCAAGTTTAAAGTGGCCCAGGACAAGTCCTTAGGTTTAGTTAAGGGACCAGCCTTTAGGATTCTGTCCTTCCTGGGCTCAAACCTTAAAGCACACAGCCCTGAACTCAAGGCAGGAGACCTGCACCCTGACGGCCCTGCCACACTTTCACAGGTTAACCGTACAACTCTCTCACTGATAACACTTGTTCACCGTGCACTTTCCTTTGATTCGCGGGAGAGATGCGAGTAGTGGTTGATGGGCAAAAACATCAAGGCGGCTTCATGTGGACCTTGTCAGGCTGCTCCCTTCCCCAATGTCAAAATGACACCAGGTGCCAGACACAGCTTGAAAGGGGGGCCTAGTCAGAAGCCTCTTTCCTTGTGGGGTTTTTTCCTGTTAGAATGCTCCTGCCTCGCCCTCCTACTGTCCGGCCAGTCTCTCGGTTTTGTCCCCAGTGCTGATTCTGCCACACGTGAGATGTAGCATTTGGGTGCTGAGGGATTCAGTAACGCCTAATTAAAACCATGTTGAAGTCATTTACATTTCCACATATATACAAGCCCACCCACCCGACCCTCTTCACATGAGTTTGTGAGGGGATTCTGAAGTGGTGTCAGTTTGCAAAGGCACTGTCATGACCTGATTGATGGGGTCACTTCACTTACATGAAGAAAGCTGGAGAAGACCTGAGCTCCAACTATGGAAACTTTAAGCGAAAGCTGTTGCTGCTGGCCAAGGCCATCCAGACTGTTCTCCTGACACCCCACCCCATCCGCCCTGCCTCATTCTCTGATGTCAGGGAAACCTGGGACCATGAAGAATTTACCAGGAGTAAAGGCTTTCATGTATTTGCATTGTTTGCTTTTTCTTAGGTGATAATTAAGAACTAAGGAGTAGAATCTCACGGCCCAAGGATCTCTGTTGCCTGGTAAAGGTTCCATGGAGGTGAGGCTGAATAATTATGAACCTCACCTGCTCTGATTGTGGGAGCGGCAAGGACTGGGGAGACCATCCTCCAAAAATGGAGCAACGGGGTATGGGATTAAAGCATGAAAAGGGAGACTGCCTTCTGTGCTGGTTTCTTCTGCTCTGTTTCTCAACCTGTTGCATGCCAGCGTTCACCAGAGGCACGTGGGTGGGATGACAAAGCCTAAGCTTAACAGCTCAAGGGGATTTTCATTCTGGTCAGTAATGATGTTCCAGTTGACTGGCTTGGTTTTAACTCCAGTCATCCATTGTCCTTCTGGAAGTGTGCACACATGAAATTTTAGAAAGTAACACGGGCAGCCAAGTTCCCTGGTTTCTAGGGCTTTCCATTTCACCCATTCACTCTCCAGAGGCTCAGGAGAGGCTCTGAGCCTCAGATCATCCATACTCACAGAAATCTCTGGGAGGACATGGTAGTTTTCCACGAGGATCGGGAAGGCTTGGCATGGTTAGCAGAGCCATAGGTGGAATTGAGGTAAGAGCTGAGTCTGGAGTTTGCCGAAGAGACTATCCAAACATGCAGACACTTCTGAGCCACTGATCTAAGGTTTAAGCACAGTTTGTCCTGAGTGAAATGGCACAGCATCAAAAAATAATTTCCCCTACGTTATAACATTTATGGAAGTTAATAAAATTCTGGAGGGAACAGAACAAATTACTTTTAATTCACTGATTTGTCTGCATTATTGCAATAGGTGAAGATCTGTCAAGAGAATTATACATAAAGGAAGGTCTGAGAGACAGTGCAGTGTGTTGAAAAATCAAATAGGTCTTTTACTGCTGACCCTCCTGCAAAGTTGCATTTGCTGACACTAAACCTCTGGTCTCTTGTAAATGACCGTATTTTCTGAGGTTGCTGAAGGAATATGCTGTCTCCTGAATCTAAACACGAGCAGAACCATGGTTTGTAGCAGCAGGGCCAGTACGAGAGCCTGGCACGAGCAAGAAGCAGTACAGCTGAACACAGGATGCTGGAGCCCTGGATGCCCTACCATTCCTGAGGGGTCCTTCAGAATTCTGTGTGAACAGATGAATCCTGGCGTTCCCGAACACCTTACTAAAAAAAAGTTTCAGAGGAAGAAAAAGGCAAGATTTTAAAATATTATTTGGAGGAAGATATAAAGTAGTCTAAATTAATTGACAACTTAAAAAATTACTAGATTGTTGGAAATGAAGTGATTTGCTAACAAAGTTAAGAAATTAAAATGATAATATTAAGAGCATTTGGCCACTAGTTTAGGAATAACCAAGTAATATTCAGCCTCTTCACTGCAGAGTCCCAAGAGAAATAAATGGAAATAAAGGCAAAATATATTTTTATTATCTGGAACTTAGGGCTCAAACTCTAGAGCAGAATCTAGTGAATTCAGGATACAAATGTACACCACATAATTTAATAACTTGTGGGCAATAAAAATTCATGCTTCACAGTTATAGAATACATATTCTGAAATGGATGTAAAACAATTAATTGCTAGTGTATACTGTAATAAAGTCTTAAATACCAAGTGAGTATAATATAGATTAAGTTCTCTGACCATATTTTTTATTGGAAAATCCACAACAAAAAGTTTAAGTTATATGTTTGGAGACTTTAAACTGTCCATATAAATAACTTTTTAATTAATTTATTTTTGGCTACATTGGGTCTTCGTTGCTGTGCGCGGTCATCTCATTGTGGTGGCTTTGCTTGTTGTGGAGCACAGGTTCTAGGTGCATGGGGTTCAGTAGTTATGGCTCGCGGGCTCTAGAGCACAGGCTCAGTAGTTGTGACACACAGGACTAGTTGCTCTGCAGCATGTAGAGATCTTCCCGGACCAGGACTCAAACCCATGTTCCCTGCGTTGGCAGGCAGATTCTTAACCGTTGCACTGCCAGGGAAGCCCAATGTAAAGAACTCTTGCATCAAAGGAGAGATCATGTGGAAATTTACTTATGCTCAGAACTAAGACTAAATGCTGCACATCGATATTTACAGGATGCACTGAAAATGGTACTGAGCGGATAACAAAAAAGGAGAAGCTAAAAAAAAATGAGCTAAATTATCAGCTTAGGAATTTTTTAAATAACAAAATATAGAAAGGAGCTACTGCAGAAAGTAATGACAAAAAATTACATTAATGAAAAAGGCTGGTTTTTTTGAAAAGACTGCTAAAACCTTTGGCAATATTAAGAGACAGAAATATAGAAATACAGTAATAAGCTACAGAAAGGTAACTAGATAAATATAAATCAGTAGTGGTGGTATAAAACAAAGATAATGCCTTTTGAAAATTAAAATACAGAGATGGCCTCATCCACCAGAGGGCAGACAGCAGAAGCAAGAAGAACTACAATTCTGCAGCCTGTGGAAAGAAACCCACATTCACAGAAAGACAAAATGAAAAGGCAGAGGACTTTGTACCAGATGAAGGAACAAGATAAAACCCCAGAAAAACAGCTAAATGAAGTGAAGATAAGAAATGTTCCAGAAAAAGAATTCAGAATAATGATAGTGAAGATGATCCAGGACCTTGGAAAACGAATGGAGGTAAAGATTGAGAAGATGCAAGAAATGTTTAACAAAGACCTAGAAGAATTAAAGAACAAACACTTAGAAGAATTAAAGAACAAACAGGTGAACAATATAATAACTGAAACTTTTTGACCCATCTCCTAGAGAAATGGAAATAGAAACAAAAATAAACAAATGGGACCTAATGAAACTTAAAAGCTTTTGCACAGCAAAGGATACTATAAACAAGACCAAAAGACAACCCTCAGAATGGGAGAAAAGAGTTGCAAATGAAGCAACTGAAAAAGGATTAATCTCCAAAATTTATAAGCAACTCATGCAGCTCAATAACAAAAAAACAAACAACCCAATCCAAAAATGGGCAGAAGAACTAAATAGACATTTCTCCAAAGAAGATATACAGATTGCTAACAAACACATGAAAGAATGCTCAACCTCATTAATCATTAGAGAAATGCAAATCAAAACTACAATGAGATATCATCTCACACCGGTCAGATTGGCCATCATCAAAAACTCTAGAAACAATAAATGCTGGAGAGGGTGTGGAGAAAAGGGAACCCTCTTGCACTGCTGGTGGGAATGTAAATTGATACAGCCACTATGGAGAACAGTATGGAGGTTCCTTAAAAAACTACAAATAGAACTACCATACGACCCAGCAATCCCACTACTGGGCATATACCCTGAGAAAACCATAATTCAGAAAGACTCATGTACCAAACTGTTCATTGCAGCTCTATTTATGATAGCCAGGACATGGAAGCAACCTAAGTGTTGTTCATCAACAACACGTTCATCAACAGATGAATGGATAAAGAAGATGTGGCACATATATACAATGGAATATTACTCAGCCATAAAAAAAATGAAACTGAGTTATTTATAATGAGGTGGATGGACATGGAGTCTGTCATACAGAGTGAAGTAAGTCAGAAGGAGAAAAACAAATACCGTATGCTAACACATATATATGGACTCTAAGGAAAAAAAAATGTCAGGAAGAGATTAGTGGTAGGACGGGAATAAAACACAGACTTACTAGAGCATGGACTTGAGGATATGGGGAGGGGGAAGGGTAAGCTGTGACGAAGTGAGAGAGTGGCAGGGACATATATACACTATCAAATGTAAATTAGATAGCTAGTGGGAAGCTGCTGCATAGCACAGGCAGATCAGCTCTGTGCTTTGTGACCACCTAGAGGGGTGGGATGGGGGGGTGGGAGAGAGGGTGATGCAAGAGGGAAGAGATATGGGAACATATGTATATGTATAACTGATTCACTTTGTTGTAAAGGAAAAACTAACACACTATTGTAAAACAGTTATACTCCAATAAAGATGTTTTTAAAAAATTAAGAAAAATACACTAGAAGGAATCAATAGCAGAATAACTGAGGCAGAAGAACGGATAAGTGACCTGGAAGACAGAATGGTGGAATTCACTGCTGTGGAACAGAATAAAGAAAAAAGAATGAAAAGAAATGAAGACAGCCTCAGAGACCTCTGGGACAACATTAGATACAACAACATTCGCATTATAGGGGTCCCAGGAGATGAGACAGAGAAAGGACCCAAGAAAATATTTGAAGAGATTATAGTCGAAAACTTCCCTAACATGGGAAAGGAAATAGCCACCCAAGTCCAGGAAACACAGAGAGTCCCAGGCAGGATAAACCCAAGGAGAAACATGCTGAGACACATAGTAATCAAATTGACAAAAATTAAAAACAGAAAAATTATTGAAAGCAACAAGGGAAAAATGACAGCATACAAGGGAACTCCCATAAGGTTAACAGCTGATTTCTCAGCAGAAACTCTACAAGCCAGAAGGCAGTGGCATGATATATTTGATGAAAGGGAAGAACCTACAACCAAGATTGCTCTACCCAGCAAGCATCTCATTCAGATTAGACAGAGAAATCCAAAGCTTTACAGACAAGCAAAAGCTAAAAGAATTCAGCACCACCAAACCAGCTCTACAACAAATGCTAAAGGAACGTCTCTAAGTAGGAAACACAAGAGAAGAAAAGGACCTACAAAAACAAACCCATAACAATTAAGAAAATGGTAATAGGAACATAAATATCAATAATTACCTTAAACGTGAATGGATTAAATTCTCCAACCAAAAGACAAGCTCTCTGAATGGATACAAAAACAAGACCCATATATATACTGTATACAAGAGACCCAGTTCAGACCTAGGGACATATACAGACTGAAAGTGAGGGGATGGAAAAGGATATTCCATGCAAATGGAAATCAAAAGAAAGTTGGAGTAGCAATACTCCTGTCAGATAAAATAGACTTTAAAATAAAAGATAGGGCTTCCCTAGTGGCACACTGGTTAATAATCCACCTGCCAGTGCAGGGGACACGGGTTCGAGCCCTAGTCCGGGAAGATCCCACATGCCACAGAGCAACGAAACCCGTGTGCCACAACTACTGAAGCCTGTGCAACTAGAGCCCATGCTCCACAACAAGAGAAGCCACCACAGTGAAAAGCCTGTGCACCACAATGAAAAGTAGCCCCCGCTCACCGCAACTAGAGAAATCCCATGCACAGCAATGAAAACCCAATGCAGCCAAAAATAAATAAATAAATATTTTAAATAAAATAATGTTACGAGAGACAAGGAAAGACACTACATAATGATCAAGGGATCAATCCAAGAAGAAGATATAACAATTATATATGCACCCAACATAGGAGCACCTCAATACATAAGGCAACTGCTAACAGCTCTAAAAAAGGAAATCAACAGTACACAATAATAGTAGGGGACTTTAACACCTCACTTACACGAATGGAAAGATCATCCAGACAGAAAATTAATAAGGAAACACAAGCTTTAAATGACACAATAGACGAGATAGATTTAGTTGATATTTATAGTACATTCCATCCAAAAACAGCAGATTACACTGTCTTCTCAAGTGCACATGGAACATTCTCCAAGATAGATCACATCTTGGGTCACATTCAAGCCTTGGTAAATTTAAGAAAATTGAAATCATACCAAGCAACTTTTCCGACCACGATGCTATGAGATTAGAAATCAATTACAGGGAAAAAAAGGTAAAAAACACAAACACATGGAGGCTAAGCAATACGTTACTAAATAACTGAGAGATCACTGAAGAAATCAAAGAGGAAATCAAAAAATACCTAGAGACAAATTCCAGCGAGAACATGACAATCCAAAACCTATGGATGCAGCAAAAGCAGTTCTAAGAGGGAAGTTTACAGCAATACAAGACTACCTCAAGACACAAGAAAAATCTCAAGTGAACAATCTAACCTTACACCTAAAGGAACTAGAGAAAGAAGAACAAACAAAACCCAAAGTTAGCAGAAGGAAAGAAATCAAGATCAGGACAGAAATAAATGAAATAGAAACAAAACAATAGCGAAGATCAATAAAACTAAAAGACGGTTCTTTGAGAAGATAAAATTGATAAACCTTTAGCCAGACTCATCAAGAAAAAGAGGGAGAGAACTCAATAAAATTAGAAATGAAAAAGGAGAAGTTACAACGGACACCACAGAAATACAAAGCATCCTAAGAGACTACTACAAGCAACTCTACGCCAATAAAATGGACAACCTGGAAGAAATGGACAAATTCTCAGAAAGATATAACCTTCCAAGACTGAACCAGGAAGAAACAGAAAATATGAACATACCAATCACAAGTAATGAAAGTGAAATGGTGATTTAAAATCTTCCAAGAAACAAAAGTCCAGGACCAGATGGCTTCACAGGTGAATTCTATCAAACATTTAGAGAAGAGCTAACACCCATCCTTCTCAAACTCTTCCAAAAATATTGCAGAGGAAGGAAGACTCCCAAACTCATTCTTTGAGGCCACCATCACACTGATACCAAAACCAGACAAAAATTCTACAAAAAAAGAAAATTACAGACCAATATCACTGAGGAATATAGATGCAAAAATCCTCAACAAAATACTAGCAAACAGAATCCAACAACACATTAAAAGGATCATACACCATGATCAAGTGGGATTTATCCCAGGGATGCAAGGATTCTTCAATATATGCAAATCAATCAATGTGATACACCAGATTAACAAATTGAAGAATAAAAACCATATGATCATCTCAATAGATGCAGAAAAAGCTTTTGACAAAATCCAACACCAATTTATGATAAAAACTCTTCAGAAAGTGGGCATAGAGGGAAACTTCCTCAACATAATAAAGGCCATATATGACAAACCGACAGCAAACATCATTCTCAATGGTGAAAAACTGAAAGCATTTCCTCTAAGATCAGGAACAAGACAAGGGGGTCCACTCTTGCCACTATTATTCAACACAGTTTTGGAAGTCCTAGCCACAGCAATCAGGGAAGAAAAAGAAATAAAAGGAATACAAATTGGAAAAGAAGTAAAACTGTCATTGTTTGCAGATGACATGATACTATACATACAGAATCCTAAAGCTGCCACCAGAAAACTGTTTGACTAATCAATGAATTTGGTAAGGTGACAGGATACAAAATTAATGCACAGAAATCTCTTGCATCCCTATACACTAACAATGAAAGATCAGAAGGAGAAATTAAGGAAACAATCCCATTCACCATTGCAACAGAAAGAATAAAATACCTAGGAATAAACCTAAGGAAGTAAAAGACCTGTACTCAGAAAACTATAAGACACTGATGAAAGAAATCAAAGATTACACAAACAGATGGAAAGATAAACCATGTGCTTGCACTGGAAGAATCAATATTGGGAAAATGATTATACTACCCAAAGCAATAGACAGATTCAATGCAATCCCTATCAAATTACCAGTGGCATTTTTTACAGAACTAGAACAAAAAATCTTAAAATTTGTATGGAAACACAAAGACCCTGAATAGCCAAAGCAGTCTTGGGGGAAAAAAACAGAGCTGGAGGAATCAGGCTCCCTGACTTCAGACTATAATATAAAGCCACAGTAATCAAGGCAATATGGTACTGGCACAAAAACAGAAACATAGATCAATGGAACAGGATAGAAAGCCCAGAGATAAACACATGCACCTATGGTCAACGAATCTATGACAAAGGAGGCAAGGATATACAATGGAGAAAAGACAGTCTCTTCAATAAGTGGTGCTGGGAAAACTGGACAGCTACATGTAAAAGAATGAAATTAGAACAGTCCCTAACACCATTTACAAAAATAAACTCCAAATGGATTAGAGACCTAAGTGTAAGACTGGACACTATAAAACTCTTAGAGGAAAACATAGGAAGAACACTCTGACACAAATCACAGGAAGATCTTTTTTGATCCACCTCCTAGAGTAATGGGAATAAAAACAAAAATAAACAAATGGCACCTAATGAAACTTAAAATCTTTTGCAAAGCAAAGGAAACCATAAACAAGACAAAAAGAAAACCCTCAGAATGGGAGAAAATATTTGCAAACGAATCAACAGACAAAGGATTAATCTCCAAAATATACAAGCAGCTCATGCAGCTCAGTATTAAAAAAAAACAAACAACCCAATCCAAAAATGGGCAGAAGAACTAAATAGACATTTCTCCAAAGAAGACATACAGATGGCCAAGAAGTACATGAAAAGCTGTTCGACATCACTAATCATTAGAGAAATGCAAATCAAAACTACAATGAGGTATCACTCAAACCAGTTAGAATGGGCATCATCAGAAAATCTACAAACAACAAATGCTGGAGAGGGTATGGAGAAAAGGGAACCCTCTTGCCCTGTTGGTGGGAATGTAAATTGATACAGCCACTATGGAAAACAATATGGAAGTTCCTTAAGAAACTAAAATTAGAATTACCATATGACCCAGCAATCCCACTACTGGGCATATACCCAGAGAAAACCATAACTCAAAAAGACACATGCACCCCAATGTTCACTGCAGCACTATTCACAATAGCCATGTCATGGAAGCAACCTAAATGCCCATCGACAGACGAATGGATCAAGAAGATGTGGTACATATATACAATGGAATATCACTCAGCCATAAAAAGGAATGAAATTGGGTCATTTGTAGAGATGTGGATGGATCTAGAGACTGTCATACAGAGTGAAGTAAGTCAAAAAGAACAAAACAAATATCATATATTAATGTATATATGTGGAACCTAGAAAAATGGTACAGATGAACTGGTTTGCAGGGCAGAAATAGAGACACAGATGTAGAGAACAAACATATTGACTCCAAAGGGGGAAAGTGGCAGGGGGGTGGTGGTAGTGGAATGAATTGAGAGATTGGGATTGACATGTATACACTAATATGTATAAAATAGATAACTAATAAGAACCTGCTGTATAAATAAATAAAATAAATTTTTTTAAAAAAATAGACATTCAAAGCAAATTCCTCATTTGTTCTCCCCTTCCTCCCCCCAAAACAGAATCTGAACAGACATGAGCTCATCCCAGAAAAGATGAGCACAGGCCTGTGGAGAGGGACCCACGGGCTGAGCTGCCTCTGGCAGGAGTGGAGGGAGTGGGCCTGCCCAAGACCATACGTGTGGGATGTAGCACCTGCTCCCAGCCTTCCTTCCCAGCCACCATCTCCTGGCTGAACCCCAGGACTGCATTCCAGTTATCCCACTCACTAGCTGTGTGACCTTGTGCCAGTAACTTAACATCTCTGAGTCTTGGTGTCCTCCTCTGTAACTGAGGATAACACCAGCTGCACCCCATCGAGCTACTGAGAGGATTAAATGAAATGCTGTCCTAGATGGGTGCCCTCGGTTCCAGAGGCCAGCCATGGGAGGGATGGCGTCACATCAGCTCCTTCTCCTCTGAGAAAGGAACAGGTCTTTGGAACCTGGAATCCAAGACTGTCCAAGGTGATGGGGCCTGTCCATTATTGAGTCTCATTCTCCCAGTGTGCAGGGGGAATCTGAGGCCCAGAGAGGGGGGCTGCACAGCAGGTCAGCTCGAACCCCAGGTCAGGACTCGAGCTGCAGCTACTCAGGACCAGGAAGCCTTGCCCAAGGAGAAGGCCCCCTCGGCGTGTGTTACAACCCTCTCTGGATCTCAATTTCTTCATCTGTAAACAGGGACGCCCGGGAAGCTTGTGCTGGGCCTGCTCTGGCTCCCCAGTACTCCCCCTCTCTGTTCAGAAACTGCTTTCGCTGAAGAGAGAAGCAAACAGCCAGTGAAAGCAAAGGGGTTGTTATCTTGGTAGATGAGTTGGTTTTAGAATGTTTAGTTTTTTATTATGAAAAGAATCATACTCATAAAATAATTCAAATGTTATACAAGTGAACAAAGCAGAAAATGAAAAAAAAAATTAAAATACATGTCAATATTAGCAGGTAAGATGGGGAGAGTAGATGGAGGTAAAATATTTCAAGGTTCAAACATCATTGGGAAGGTGAAGTACTATGTTTTTTAGATGGTAATAATCAAGGATATACGTTGAACTCTGGGGTAGCTGCTAAAAGAATAATAAAAGAATGTACAGCTGACATCTTAATAGAGGGAAAATAATGAAGTAGTGAAAAATAATGCACGTGAAGGCAATAAAAGAGAAACACGACTATAAAATCGGTGGGTCAAGTACATAACAAATAGATGGTAGCTAAAACCCAAATATATAAATAATTATAAGTGTAAGTGGATTAAATATACCAATTAATGATCAAGTTAATAGAGAAACACACGCATATGTATATGGGTGTGCAAACGCATGAGACATACCTTAAAGAACACAGAAAGGCTGAACATAAAGCATAAAATCTCTTTAAAATGAATCGTCCCTAGAGAATAGATACAGCCAAGGAGGGAATGAGACAGACTATATAGCATGAACACACCACGGGAGGAACTGAGCCTGAGAAGAGCAAACTTCAGGGAAATGTTTAGGATTGAAGGTGGTGACCCTGTTCGCTATTCACTAATTCATTCAACAAAACCGAATGTACCAGGAGCTGGGGGATGAAGCAGAGGATGCGAAGATGAAGAAGACACAACATGCACAGACAGCTGCGGGGACCTAGGTGAGAGTTGGCGGTACTCAAGTTAGAAACGCGGAAAAAAGGAAAAAGCATGAGAGGAAGATGGTGTGCTCAGTTTTGTCTTATTGAGTGTGAGACAGTTCTAGTTTATCCAGAAGGTAGAAATGGATCTGCTGTGAATAAAAAGGTCTGAAAGGAGATATGGCTTTGGGGGTAATCTGCACATAGGTGTAAGTTCAGGGCATGGGTGTGGATGAGAAAGAAGGTGTGCACATTAAAAAGAATAACTTGGGAATTCCCTGGCGGTCCAGAGGTTAGGAGTCCACGCTTCCACTGCACGGGGCACGGGTTCCATCCCTGGTTGGGGAACTAAGGTCCCACATGCCATGGGGCACAGCCAAAATAATAATAATAATAAAAGAAAAAGAAAAACTTGCTAAGGACAGAAATCTGGGCTTTTTCAACATTTAAGGAGGAACTGGTGGAGGCAGAAGATTACCCACCAACAAAAAGTGAGGAAGAAGAATTAAAGAGGAGACTCAGAAGAAAAAAAAAAATCCAAAAAAGAAGAAAAATTTAAAAGGAGAAAGTGGTCAGTGTTGTTAAATGCCATAGAGGAGTCAAGCTGGATGAAGACTAAGAGAGAGTGTTTGATTTCTTTTTTAAAAAATTAATTTATTTATTTATTACTTTTGGCTGTGTTTGGTCTTCATTGCTGCACGCGGGCTTTCTCTAGCTGTGGTGAGCAGGGGCTACTCTCTTCGTTGTGGTGCGCGGGCTTCTCATTGCAGTGGCTTCTCTTGTTGCAGAGCATGGGCTCTAGGGCGTGTGGGCTTCAGTAGTTGTGGCACGTGGGCTCAGTAGTTGTGGGTCGCAGGCTCTAGAGCACACGCTCAGTAGTTGTGGCGCACGGGCTTAGTTGCTCCACGGCATGTGGAATCTTCCCCGACGAGGGATCGAGCCCGTGTCCCCTGCACTGGCAGGCGGATGCTTAACTGCTGCGCCACCAGGGAAGTCCCCGTTTGATTTCATAATTAGATTGATTATGAAATGTGATGAAAATTGGCTGAACAGAAGGAGTGAAGAAAGAGACTGGGAATACAGGATGTTTCTGTAAGAAGCTTGAGAAGGAGAGAAAGTGGTGTGGCAGTTTGGGAACGTTCAGTGTCAAGAAAAGATGTCAGCCTTTCTCAGGATAAGGGAAACTTGAAGCATTAGAGAAGTCATATTTATGAACCACCTGCTAATTTCCAGACACTGTGCTAGGAGGTGTATTTATACATGTTGTCAAGTCATAGAAGCTGAGGAGAAGGAGTAAAGGAGACCAAGACATTAGAAATACACGAAGGGGGGGGCTTCCCTGGTGGCGCAGTGGTTGGGAGCCCGCCTGCCGATGCAGGGGACACGGGTTCGTGCCCCGGTCCGGGAAGATCCCACATGCCGCGGAGCGGCTGGGCCTGTGAGCCATGGCCGCTGAGCCTGTGTGTCCGGAGCCTGTGCTTCGCAACGGGAGAGGCCACAACAGTGAGAGGCCCGCATATCACAAAAAAAAAAAAAAGAAATACACGAAGGGGGAGAGCTGAAGAAGCAAACCTTTAAGAGAATGGGATCAAAAGGACAGTGGATGGATTTGCATTGAAAAATATTCTGAGACAAAAGGAAACACATGTTCAGGTGAGAACAAAATTTGATCAGCTTGTAGACTGGGGAAAGGAAAATGAAGTGAATCCATCACCAGTGGTTTCCACCTTCTCCTGTGGAAAGTTCTACTTCCATCAGCTAAACAGGAGGGGTGGGAAAGTAGAGAAATAGGCTCAGAAAGGGCAGGAAAGGATTCAAGTTTGGGAATTGAGAGAGTGGCTGAAAACAGCTAGAAGAACTTCTGAGAAGATTTGAGGATCCGTCTAACGTGTTATCAGGGCGAGTACAATGAAAGTGTAGCTCAGATTATTGAGCTTAACAGAGCTGCAAGCTTGAAGATGAGACAGAGCTCAACAGCTTTTCTAAAACCTCCTCCAAACACTTGAAGCCCCTACAGCTTCAAACCTAAACTCTAACTTATTTTGTCAGGATGGATTGTGTTAAACTGACACAACCCTCACCTCCCCTTAGATACCTATTGATTTTTTAATTTTAATTTTAATTTTTTGAAGAGCAGGTTGGGGGTTTCAGCTTTTCAACCAGGCTTTGATCTTCTGAGAGGATGTGGTGGAAGAGTAACCACTGCCTGGGGTCAGGACAAAACTACTGTAAAGAATTCAATCAGGGCTTCCCTGGTGGTGCAGTGTTGAGAATCTGCCTGCCAATGCAGGGGACACGGGTTCGACCCTTGGTCCGGGAAGATCCCACATGCCGCGGAGCAATTAATCCCGTGTGCCACAACTACTGAGCCTGCGCTCTAGAGCCCGTGAGCCACAGCTGCTGAGGCCCGCACACCTAGAGCCTGTGTTCTGCAACAAGAGAGGCCACCGCAAAGAGAAGCCTGCGCACCGCAACGAAGAGTGCCCCCCGCTCACCGCAACCGGAGAAAAAGCCCGTGCGCAGCTCACCGCAACAAGAGAAAAGCCCAAGTGCAGCAACAAAGACCCAACGCAGCCAAAAATAAAATTTTAAAAAAAAAGAACTCAATCAGTTATTCTCATGATGGAGAAGACTGTTACATGAACAGGGAAAGTAATTGTACATAATTGCTACTTGTAGAAAGTTCTGTTACTAAACTGACCAACAAAAGGTCACTCTAGATAAGTGATTATTGCTCTCCAGAAATAATGCTTATGATGAATTTCTCAGTGAAAATCTGTCTGTAGCTTAGCAGGGGGAACATCGATCAGAAGACCACTGAGTCTCTAAACCACAGACTGTTGAAGCTGGAAATGTGTAGAGTGAATCTAACCCAAAACTTCCAACACAACATTGTAAATCAACTCCAATACAAAATAAAAATTAAAAACAAACAAATAAATAGAAAAATAAAACTTTTTTAAAACCAAAAGAGAAAAAAATATATAAATTCTTTTTTGTTATCGGAAACATAAAATAACCAAAAACAAAAAGTTCTGAACATGCAGTTCCCAAACTCCATGATGAATTTCCTTACCTTTTCTTTCATACACTCAGAAAGTATTTAAAAATACTTATAATCATGTAGCAGATACCGTTCTAGATGTTAGGGAAATAGCAGTAAACAAAAGAGATAAAGATCCCTACCTTCAAGGAGCTTCTATTATGGTGAAGAAAGACAAACAGTAAACAAAATAAATTATTGTTTAATTTATGGAGCATACTAAAAGGTGACAAATGCCAAGAAGAAACATTAGTCAGGGAAAGTATAGAGAGTTCCAGGGATAGGGGAGGAAGTAATCCAGGAAGGATCCACTGAGAAGGTGACATTTGAACAAAGACTTAAAAGAGCTGGGGGAGCGAGTCAAGCATATATCCAGGGAAGAACATTCTAGAGTGAATAGCAAGTGCAAAGTCCCTGGGACAAGCTTCTGTTTGGCATATTTGAGAAGAGCAAGGAGACCTGTGAGCCTGAGGCAGAGAGACTGAGGGAGAAAGTGACAGGAGATGCCATTAGGGGGATAGTGAGGTGGAGCAAATCACATAGGGCTTCATAAGCCATTGGAACAACTTGGGCTTTTATTCTACATAAGACAGTGAGGCTATTGTGCAAGGGATTGATACATGATCTCACTACAACTATAAAAAAACATGTGATAGGTGAGAATGGATTGTAGGGAAGCAAAGAAGGAAGAGGGGAGACCACTTGGCAGGGTAATGAAATTATCCAGGTGAAAAATGAGCATAGTTTGCATGAGAATAATTGCAGTGAAAGTCATGAGCAAGTGGTAGGGTTCAAATTATATATTCAGGGCTTCCCTGGTGGCGCAGTGGTTGAGAGTCCGCCTGCCGATGCAGGGGATACGGGTTCATGCCCCGGTCCGGGAAGATCCCACATGCCATGGAGCGGCTGGGCCCATGAGCCATGGCCGCTGAGCCTGTGCTCTGCAACGGGAGAGGCCACAAAAGTGAGAGGCCTGCGTACCACCAAAAAAAAAAAAAAAACAAATTATATATTTAAAGTAGAATGAACAGGATTTACTGGTGGATGTGAGAATTGAGTTTAAAAAAAGAAAAAAAGTTAAAGAACACTCTAAGGTCTTGGCCTGAGTAAATGGGAGAAAGTAGGTACCATTGACTAAGATGGCAAGACTTAGGTAAAGCATAACTTTCCAGAAACATGAGAAGGATGGTTTGGATGTGGTCGAGATACCTACTGAACAAGTTAGTGGACATGTTGTGTAAGTAGCTAGATAAAAGAGTCTGGAGAGAAGAATTATAATATCCACCCATGCATTAAACGTTTATTACATACCTGCTTTGTACCACGCAGTGTGTTAGGTACAGCGATTACTAGGAGCTTTGCATCCAAGGAATTCATGAACAGGTGGGAAAGACATGAGACGTACTAAGTAGATATATTAGACAGCATAGAAAAGGGATGGTCAACTTTGCCTGAAGAAATGATTCAAATAAGACAGAGGCAGAACAGAGTAGTGGTTAAAAGCACAGGCTCTGGATAAATAGACCTATATAGGGACCTAGGTTTGAATCCTACCTCCATCACTTATTAGCTATGTGACCTTGGGCATGTAAGTTACTTAATATCCCTAAAGGTTCCGCATTGTAAATTGGGGAAATTAATAGAACCCTTAGAAGCCAACTTCCTTTTTTTTTTTTTTTTTTGGCGGCTTGCAGGATCTTAGTTCCCCAGTCAGGCACTGCAGTGAAAGCACTGAGTCGTAATCACTGGACAGCCAGGGAATTCCTGAAGCCAACAGTTTTATTCGTTTATTATTTACCCAAATAGCTTGATGACTGGACATGTGATGAGCCGGGCTGCAACTGCAGCCTGTGTATCAGGAAAGCTCTGGACACATGTCCATGACGGCTCAACTCTGATTCTTTCTACCACTCCCAGCAACAATGAGAAAAGCAGCTTGGCTCCTGAAGACCATCATGAATGTCTCTGTTCTTACAACTCCAGAAGCCACTGAGGGTGAGAATGTTACTTCAGATCAGTTTTCCCTATGGCACAAGATACACTGAGAAAATAATAAAAATAATCAAATTATCTCGACTTAGATTCATTATGTCCACGCAAACTTGCCAGAAAGTTATCTAATGGGAACCAGATAACCAGTATCAGCTTTAAAATATCCTGAAATTTGCAGCTATCCTATAAAATTTAATAATATAAACCCCTTCCATTTTCAAGTAACTCTTTCGTTGCCACAGATAAATTAAGTTTCCCAAATAGTCTTATGTCTTTTTACACAAAGGAAATTAAATATCCCAACTATGCATTGAATCTTTTCATTCTAGTCCCTGCATGGTGCCCAGTTATCTTCTCCAAACTGGGTCAGAAGCTGCACTCTACTAGTACCCAAAGTGGCTCCAACATACATCTATCATTTGTCCTACTCTTTCAAGAATCCAGAGAGTTAAAGGACATAAAGGATTATCTCAGTACCAGCTCCAAACCCACAAACCTTAGAAAACTCTAGGATGTCCCAGAACCAGCATGATCTTTGCAGTATTACAAATTCCATTATACAATAATATTCCCAAACCAAAGCTATAGCTTGGGAACATATATTGCCTTCTAAATCCACACTGCAATTTTCAGATGTAAATAATAGCAGAGATTTATGTAACTAAAGATTAGAAATAAGTTAAAAATGATAAAGAAAAAGACTGTGGTTTAGGCTTCTCTGGATTACAAATCAATCCAAGTCCATAATTTATAATGACAGAAATCTCCCCGTAAGAATCTTCCTTGGCACAGTGGTTAAGAATCTGCCTGCCAGCGCAGGGGACACAGGTTCGAGTCCTGGTCTGGGAGGATCCCACGTGCCACGGAGCAACTAGGCCCGTGCACCACAACTACTGAGCCCACGTGCCACAACTACTGAAGCCTGCACGCCAAGAGCCCGTGCTCCACAACAGGAGAAGCCACCGCAATGAGAAGCCCGCGCACTGCAACGAGGAGTAGCCCCAGCTCACCGCAACTAGAGAAAGCCTGCACGCAGCAACGAAGACTCAATGCAGCCAAAAATAAATAAATAAATTTTAAATTTTATTTTTTTAAAAAAAGAATCTTCCTATGTCCTAGCGGAAAATTCATCTCCCATGCAAACTGTCTCTTCTCTTGAAGAATGGCTTTTGAAATCCTTTTCTTGAAAGATTTTGGAGTTTCTGGCCAGTTTGTGGGTTTTCTCTTGAGTAATCTCTTCTTTCAGAACTCACATACTGTATTTCAAATCTCTTAATTTCCCTTCCCAACTACAGTAAGTCCCCTACATACAAACGAATTCTGTTCCGAGAGCACGTTTCTATTTTTTTTTTTTTTTTTGGTGGTACGCGGGCCTCTCACTACTGTGGCCTCTCCCGTTGCGGAGCACAGGCTCCGGGCACACAGGCTCAGTGGCCATGGCTCCAGGGCCCAGCCGCTCCGCGGCATGTGGGATCTTCCCAGACCGGGGCACGAACCCATGTCCCCTGCATCCGCAGGCGGATTCTCAACCACTGCGCCACCAGGGAAGCCCGAGAGCACGTTTCTAAATCCAATTTGTTCATAAGTCCAACAAGGTTAGCCTAGGTACTCAACTAACACAATCAGCTATATAGCACTGTACTGTAATAGGTTTACAATACTGTTCACACAAATAATACATAAAAAACAAACACAAAAAATAAAACACTTTTAATCTTACAGTACAGTACCTTGAAAAGCACAGTAGTACAGCACAACAGCTGGCATCCAGGGGCTGGCATCGAGTGAACAGGCAAGAAGAGTTACTGGCTGGAGGAGGAGAGGAGGGGGGAGATGGTAGAGCTGAAGGATAGTCAGCAACAGGAGATGGGGGCAAGCTGCAATTGCACTCACGCCTGACGGTGATGGCAGAGGTTCTGGTTCCTTGCTGGATTCAATTCTATCTACCCTCTTGAAAGACGATCCAGTGATGTCTGGGTAGTAGCTCTTTTTTTCTCATCACAGACGACAAGGTAGCACTGGATTGCATTCTGAACGGCTGCTGCAACCTTTGTGTACCGTTCTACGTTCAGGTCTTGTGCCCCCAAAACTAACAGTGCCTCCTCAAATAAAGAACATCCCCTTGCCATTTCCTGCGTCGTGAATCTTCAGTTACTTCTTCCTCTCTCTGTCCTTTCTCTGGGCCTCCAAAGCTCCTCGTGTTGCACAGCAGGGAGCTCAATGAAGTCATCCTCTTGCAGATCTAGCTTGAAATAAAGATACTGTACTTCTGTACTCTATACAGTACTGTACAGTAAAGTACACAAAAGCACAACCACTTGTAGAGGATGCACACATGTGATAACGTACGCCAGACACATGAACTAACTTACTTGACTGGACATGGGAACGCATGTTAGCATCTTTGAAAGTTCCCAGCTAGAAGGTTCATATGTAGGGGAGTTACTGTATCATTTAATTCCTGCACATCTGGCTTCCCATTGCTGAGTTCTTTGTAGTGAGGGCCTCCACCTGGATTTACAGCCTCCGCTTTCCTATGTGTCAAAGTCAACCAAGTGAAGTTCATAACTTATATCCCTGCCCCACCCCAAGTCCCAGTCTCCTGCTTTAACGGGAGGGCAAAAAAGTGCCTTTGGTTTTTAAGTAAAAATAAAAGACACATTTTTCATTTTCACCAAGAACTTTATTGAGCAACATATTCACCCTTTTGTTCCACTACCTTCTGCCATTTTTCAGTCACCTTCATAATTCCATCTTCCCAAAACTTTATCTTTTTGAGCAGAGAACTGTTCCAGGTGCCTTTTACAACCTTCCAGGGAATTGAAATTTTTTCCATTAAGAGAATTTTGTAAAGACTGAAATAAATGGAAATCCAAAGGTACAACGTCTGGCGAATACAGCAGATGAATCAGAACTTCCCAGCCAAGCTGTAACAGTTTTTGCCTGGTGATCAAGGAAACGTGAGGTCTTGTGTTATCCTGATGGAAGATTATGCATTTTCTGTTGACTAATTCTGGACGCTTTTCATCAAGTGCTGCTTTCATTTGGTCTAATTGGGAGCAGTACTTGTTGGAATTAATCGTTTGATTTTCCAGAAAGAGCTCATAATAGAGGCCTCCCAAACCCACCATATACACATCACTTTCTTTGGGTGAAGACCAGCCTTTGCTGTGGTTGGTGGTGGTCCATTCCTCTTGCCCCACGATCTCTTCTGTTCCGCATTATTGTACAGTATCCACTTTTCATCGCCTGTCACAATTTGTTTTAAAAACAGAACTTTTTCATTACATTTAAGTAGAGAATCGCACGCGGAAATACGGTCAAGAAGGTTTTTTTCACTTAACTTATGTGGAACCCAAACATCGAAGCAATTTGCATAACCAAGAGGTGCGAATGATTTTCAGCGCTTGATTTGGATATTTTGAGTATGTTGGCTATCTCCCGTGTGGTTTAACGTTGACTGTTCTCATTTAATGTTCTCGATTTGATCGCTGTCAACTTCAACTGGTCTACCCGACCTTGGAGCATCATCCAGTGAGAAATCTCCAGCACAAAACTTTGCAGACCACTTTTGACATGTTTGATCAGTCACAGTACCTTCTCCATACACTGCACAAGTATGGAGATTTTGCATTTCAGTCGCGTTTTTACCTTTCTTGAAATAATAAAGCATAATATGCCAAAAATGTTGCTTTTTTCTTCCATCTTCAACATTAAAATGGCTACACAGAAATTCGCCAATTTTGACAAGTCTTTTTTTAAATGCATGCTGATGTGACAGCTGTCACGTACAATCTAACAGAACTGTTTCGAATGAAGTTAAGGACAGCTAAGTGTTACTAGAGCCATCTTATGGAAAAAAACGAACGAACCTTTTGGTCAACCCAATATCTTTGTTTTTTTTTTCCATATTCAGCAAAATCCCAAGTCTTTCCTAGCTCTGTGATGCTGCTGCTGATTCTTTCCAATCTTGTAAGTCAGGGACTTGAAGATAAACAATATGCTAGAAACTTGCTCACCCAGTGCCGCCAGCCGCGGCGGGTCCTCAAAGTGCAGCAACAATCGACGAGAGGGGGTAGGGAACTGAACGCACCAAGGTATGGGATCAGAAGGGCACAAGCAACTGATGGTTGCAAGGCAAGTTTAATAACAAAGCATAGCCATATATATACCCCTAAAGCAGGGAATTTGCTTAGTCACGCCTTATCGGCATCAGCTGGTTGATTGGCTTCTCGGCTTCTCCCTCAAAGGCACCAATTTCCCCTCCAGGGTTGCTTTTCCTAGCTTTAGGGAACAACCAGGGACTCCCAGTAACTGAGCAGGTCCCTGGAGCGATTTGGCCAAAGGCCATCTCCTTTTTTACATTCATACCATAAAGTCCAGGATGCATACCAAGGAGAGTATAATCGGGCCCTGAGGCTTATGAGGGTCCTAATGGCGCCTTCCTCAGAGGGCAATGCTCGCCACATTTCCCCCTCTTTTATTTTTTAAAGCTTGATAATGCAATTTCAACCCATACACCTCCTGACGAAGAGCAGCTAGACGGCCAACAATAAAGTGTAATAAACAAGGTAATGCAATTAACATCAACAATACACATGACCCCACGGTAATCAATCCTGTGAGTCCATTTTGAAACCAATGCATTGGGTTTAACCATTGAAGCTGATCCAAGAGTCCTTGAATTAATTGTTGGGGCCCGTCTTCTTGTAGATGAGCTTCTTGAATTGCTTGTACTTCCGCGTTAAGTTTTTGTATGTCCAAACTAATGTGTCCATCAGTCCATACACTTAAAAAGTGCATTTTTACTTTGTTCCAATCCCAGTCAGTTTCATTATAAGCGTGTTGAGTCACACAAATCCAAGTATATTTAGCATGTCAAATCAAACGCATTTTCAATTTTAAAGCCATAATTTGGTCTCCTAAACCTATGAAAGCATTTTTTAACTCATCAACCTCAGTTTTTAGTTGAGTATCAATATGACTTTGTAATGCTAATGCAATACTGGTATTTTTAGACAATTGATTAACATAATGTGCTTGTTGTACAGTTTTACTTAATGCTAAACCGGCGGTAGCGGCTGTGGCTGTTAAAGCGGCTAAGGCTAATATGCTACATATTAATATTCCAATGAATCGTTTAGGTCTTTTTAAAGCTTCAGATAATTCTAGCCAAGCTTGCATGCTAGTACTATGATACCATGGTTCAGAAATATTTACAGGCAGCATTACATAAGAAGGTTGTTTTAACATCATAACAGAAAAAGTTCCTTTCATAGGCAGAATGCAAGTACTAAAAATACAATTCTGACAAGTTATATTACATCCTAAGGAACCAGAAGTAAACTCAATCTGTAAATCTCCTATTAGCAAAGCATATGAGGGTGTAACACAAGTAATAACCGGTTGATAAGAATAAGACAATGCAAACTTCCCAAAATCCCAATGCTTATAAAAAACCAAACTATTATTAGTAACAGAAACTGAAGAAATTAAAATGGTACCATTATTATAATTTAAGGTGCACCAGATTTGAGAATTCAAAATCAGATTGGGGAAAATCAGAAGGAAAAAAGGAGGGAAACTTCAAACTTGTAACAGCTTTAACTACCTTTAAACTATGGCCAGCCAGTAAAGTCCCTTGTCCTCCTACATATACTTCAACACAAAAATAGTATCTTTGACTTTGCAGCTTCTATTACACACTGCTTGGGCAAATTTTTCTTCAAAAGGTTCTATGAACTGATAAAGTTTTTCACCAATGGATATGGCTTCTGTATACTGTCGGACATGATACAGGATGACTGCTTGATTGTAATACAACATACTGTTTTCAAGATCATCTAATCCATCCATTTCTTCAACAGCCGAGTGCACCTGATTCTTCGGCTGGTTAAGTGTCTGTCTTAAACTATCTGTTGTTGTCTGGTTACTTTTGAAAAACTCAGCTACTGCCATATTCAAAATTATTTTATAATCATCTTTGTTTATATCTTGTAGGCAGGCAAGATGTTGCAGACAGACATCATAATTTCCAGCTGTGAAAGCCTCGAAAGCACTGGTGGACAACTCCTTCTCTTGATCAGTGATCTCAGGTCACTCCTTGGATACTTTTTGTCCCATATTTTTTTACTTCTATTGCCCCGAGTTACTATCAACTTTACTATGTGGCCACACTTTCACTCTTCACTCCGGGGATTCACTTACCGAGATTCAGATGTCCCTCTCGTCCGGTCCCTGTTCAAGCGCCACTTGCCGCCAGCCGCGGCGGGTCCTCAAAGTGCAGCAACCATCGACGAGAGGGGGTAGGGAACTGAAAGCACCAAGGTATGGGATCAGAAGGGCACAGACAACTGACGGTTGCAAGGCAAGCTTAACAACAAAGCGTAGCCGTATATATACCCCTAAAGCAGGGAATTTGCTTAGTCACGCCTTATCGGCATCAGCTGGTTGATTGGCTTCTCGGCTTAGTCACGCCTTATCGGCATCAGCTGGTTGGTTGGCTTCTCGGCTTCTCCCTCAAAGGCACCAATTTCCCCTCCAGGGTTGCTTTTCCTAGCTTTAGGGAACAACCAGGGACTCCCAGTAACTGAGCAGGTCCCTGGAGCGATTTGGCCAAAGGCCATCTCCTTTTTTACGTTCATACCATAAAGTCCAGGATGCATACCAAGGAGAGTACAATCGGGCCCTGAGGCTTATGAGGGTCTTAAAGGCGCCTTCCTCAGAGGGCAATGCTCGCCACAATCCAGTATGATTGGAATCAGTAACTTGTCAGTTAACCTACAAAGCTGACAGATCATTTTTTTTAAATATAAATTCATGCTATACATTTTATTTTAATTTCAAACATGTAAATCTGTGTTTACTTCCCATTTTGTCCAGCCAGTACTGCATGGTATTTAGTCTGAGTTTAAATCTGGTGCCACTATTTAACACTTATATGATTCTGGGAATTAATGAGAACAAACACTTATATAGCACTTACTATGTGCCAATCAATTTCCGAAGTGCTCTACCTATGTTCACTAATTTATTCTTTATAAGATCCTTATTTTTTGTTTGTTTGTTTGTTTGTTTGTTTTTTGCGGTACGCGGGCCTCTCACCGTTGTGGCCTCTTCCGTTGTGGAGCACAGGCTCCGGACGCGCAGGCTCAGTGGCCACGGCTCACGGGCCCAGCCGCTCCGCGGCACGTGGGATCCTCCCGGACCGGGGCACGAACCCGCGTCCCCTGCATCGGCAGGCGGACTCTCAACCACTGCGCCACCAGAGAAGCCCAAGATCCTTATTTTGTTTAGTTTTTAAGGGATGCCCTAACAATTAACACAAACCAAGTGGCTTAAAACAACAGAAATTTATTCCCTTAAAGTTCTAGAGGCTACAAGTACAAAATCAAGGTGTGAGAAGAGCCAGCCTCCCTTTGAAGGCTCTAGGGAAGAATTCTTCCCTGCCTCTTCCTAGATGTTGTGGTTGCTGGCTTACAGCTGTCAACACCTGCCTTTGGCTTCCCAATGCAGTCTTCCCTCTGTGTGTGTCTGTATATCTCCAAGTCTCCCTCTCCCAGTAACTGGATTTAGGACCCACCCTATGCCAGTATGACCTCATCTTAATTTGATTGCATCTGTAAAGACCCTATTTCCATATAAGGTCACGGAAGTACCAGGATTAGGATTTCAGCAAATCTTTTGGGGGATCCAAATCAACCCACCACACCTAAGAAGAAAGAATTACTGATTATTTAATTTCACAAATAAGGCAACTATAGCTCAAAGAGGTTAAGTAATTCACTTAAGGTTATACAACTAGAGAGTAGTAGAACCAATATTTATTGATAAATTTGTCTCCCAATCTGGCTCTCAATTCTTGCTCTTAACCAGGGAGTCTAAAAGACTCCCTCTAAACAGAAGAAGGAACCTGAGGGTAGTGGGTGCTATGCCTGACACCACCAAACCAAAGCCCAAACTCTGAGCTGCCCTGGGCCTAGCGAAAGAATCTAAATCTCCAAGAGCAGGTTCCTCTCGCCTGCAGACCTGCAGCTGCCCTTGCAGTTTAAGGAATTACCACTTGAGGTCGACTCTCCCTGCTGGAGGCTTATGCCCTCCACTGGGACTCCAGGTCTGCAAAGGTAGGTGTTAGGTAGAAAGAAATAGGGAAATGTCATCCCGGGATCCCAGATTTTTGAAAGCCCCCCACTGCTTTCAAAATTTTCGTTTTCAATTTCAATTTCTCCCCAAATTTTCAAAAGATATATGTGCAAAATCTGGGCTGCTTTTGAACAGCTAGTTCTTTGAACCTGAAACCCTCATAAGCAGTCAGGCTGGGATGCAGTCTATTCACATCTGGCACTCTGACTTGAGCACATTTACAGTCAGTAAAAGTGACTGTGGTGCCTAAGGAATTCCATACAAAAATACAGCACGATGCCCATGGACCTTTTTTCTTATTGCACCAAAAACCCATGAGCCCTCCTCAGAAATGAAAATAAGCCGGGGTAAGGAAAGGGGAGGGAATTGTGTCCCCACTAAAGCCAGCATCCCGAAATCTATTATTCTTCCTGAAAGTGACCAGCCACCAGCCACCTAAAACAGAAACCTGTGATTTGTCCCAGATTCTTTCATCTCCCTCCTCTCTGTGTCCCACCAGTGATGCTAATTCTCAGTTATCCTTAGTGACCCACATCTGTGCCTTCCTCTCATGTGTCCTTGTCCCCCCACTGCAGTGGTTCAGGCCTCATCATGTGCGTTTTTACAATGGCATTCTAACAGACTTCACTGCTTCCAACGTTACCCCTCCATAACTCGTCCTCTACGTGACTGCCCACAAACATTCTAAATATTACATTGGATCCTATTATTTCTCAGCATCAAATTGCTCAGTGACTCCCCAGCATGTTCAAGATGGAATACGAATGCCCTAGCATGAAGGCCCTACTCTCAGGCAGCTCCTCTGTCCATTCCCAACTCTGTCCATGGCCCACTTACCAGCTGGTTGCTTTTCATTTTTTTAAATTTTTTAATGTTTATTTAATTTAATTTTTAAATTTTTATTTTATTTTTTTTTGCGGTACGCGGGCCTCTCACTGCTGTGGCCTCTCCCGTTGTGGAGCACAGGCTCCGGAAGCACAGGCTCAGCGGCCACGGCTCACGGGCCCAGCCGCTCCGCGGCACGCGGGATCCTCCCGGACCGGGGCACGAACCCGCGTCCCCTGCATCGGCAGGCGGACTCTCGACCACTGCGCCACCAGGGAAGCCCTTTATTTTGAAAACTCATCTCGTGGTTCACATCCTCCCAGAAGTTTGCTCTTCTTTTCCCCTCATAGACTTCTCACATGGCCCTTTGACCATTGTATCGTCATCATCTGTGAACTGTTCTCTTGGTTTCATCTACCCAACACCAAGCACAATTTCCAGTACATAATAGGAAGTCAATAAATAGTTATTGAATAGTAATGTCATGTCTGAAAAGGTGTAGGAGAATGTGTGACAGTTGACTCATACAGTCATAGCCGCTATTTAGGAACTGGCATAACAGAATAAAACGATGGAGACGTAGTCCCTGACTCACCAACTTCATGAAGATGTTATTTTGGGGAGAGGACCAGGAATACTTCCTTTGACTAGTTACCATGTACCACAAGCTCCCCAAGGGAGGTAGAAGCAGAGGAGAAAGTAAGATGATTCATTGAGAACTTAGCTCCAAACCCCATCACAGAACTCGAGTTAATGTGGCTGAACCCCATGTCCTACCTTCATCCCAAAGCCTACATCTGAATCTCACCTCTGGGCACTCCAGCGTGAAGAAATTCCAGAACATATCTGCTCACAAGAAACACTAGAGGAAAGGATGACAGAATACGCGTCTCAGGTGCTTAGAATAGAGCAAGTCTAGGACACCCTCACTGGCCTTTCTCAGAAGGGGTCACCTCCCAGGCCTATGCTATCTAACAAAGTGGCTTTCTCTATGGCACAGGGACACCACCATGTTTCTAAGCCTGAACAATTCATTGCAACTGCTCTTCTTCTTGGCAGCGGGTTGACTGAGGAGTAGAAGAATTGAGAACAACGAGCTTCACCACTTCCCCTCCACCTCAGTAGGCTTTTTGGAAAAGTATGTTTACCTAGGACCATCTTGTTCTATGTGTAACCCTAATAAAGGCTGGGGGCCTCACGTGGCCCACTGTCTGCAGGCATTTACGTTCAAGGGGAAAACATATCTAAATCCAAATCCTTGAAAAATAATATGTATTTTCACTATAGGTTTTCTTAGAGCAGTCAGGTTTCGGAACACACACCTTTGGGTTGTTAGTACTTATAACAGTGCATGGCACATAGCAGTAAGTGCTCAATAAGTATCTATTGAATGATGAATGAGTGAATATCTGTTTTAAAGCATTTATTAACATCTGATTTTTAAATTTCTCCATTATTTGCCTGTGAGCACCTCGTCTCTTGAATATACTTTAGGGTATACGCTAGCACCTATTACAGGGCTAGAATATAGTAATAACTGATTGACTGTTTTATTTATGAATGTCACACTCAGCTTTTAAAAATGTAATCACTGAAGAAATTAAAGAAAAAGTCCCCCAAGGACTTTGATTTAAATAGATTTGAAGAAATTAAAGTACATATGGAAAAAATTTTCTTAAATCAAGTATGCAGAGGCAAAGTAAAAGATAATTTTTAAAAATCATACATAAGGGAAAGCTCAAATAGCCTAATGAATTCATCTAGCCCACTGGCTTTGCATCCTCCACTTCTGATTTACGCTACTGACACCAGATGGCGATATTTTATCATGATCGACTGAGTCACCGCCATTTGTTAATTTATTCAGCAAATGTATAGCAGGAGGCTTTTGTTAGGCACAAAGAATTCATAGTGAATGACACATAGACCTCGATATGTGTTTATAATCTATTGGGAGAGTGGGTTAGCTATACAGATAATGGAAAAGTACAGTCATGATGATACAAAATAATAGGCAACATATTTTAAGGGACAAAAGACCTGAAAAGACAGTTCCTGAACAAGAATACAAATAGACTAAAAGTACAAAAAAGTGATCAATATTATTAGTCGTCAGGAAAATGCACTTTAAAAGGTCAGTGAGATACTACTGTATCCCAGTAAGAAAGACTAAAATGAAAAGGACTTAGAAAACTAAGAGATGATGAGGCCGTGGAGCATTTGGAAAGCTTGCACACTGCTGTGGGGAATGTAAACTCACCAAGCACTTGGAGAGCTGCTTGGTCTGTCCACTAACCCTAACCTGACAAACACCCTGTGATCTAGCACTTCCACTTCCTGGTATAAACCAACAGAAGTGAGCGCTTACGCGCACCAAAGCCTTTCACAGATACGTTTATCGCAGGTTGTTTGTGATAGAAAAAAACAGAAAGAACTCATACCCATCGATAGTACAAAGAATAAAGTATGGTATATGCACAATATAAGCAATAACTGGAATATTACACAGCATTGAAGAACAAAATACTGCTGCTTATAGCAACAAGGATGAAGCTCACCAAATAACAATGTTGACTGAAAGAAGCCAAACCTCAAAGAACACATACTATATGATTACATTTAGGTGAGGCTCAAGAATAGGAAAACTAATCTATGAGGATAAAGGTCAGAATATTTGTTATTTGGAGGAGCAGGGTAAATATTGAGAGGAAGGGGGCAAAATGAGCCTTCTGTTGTGCTAGAAATATTCTGTGTCTTGATCAAGGGCTGTATATACTGAGGTATATACAGATGTAAAACTTTATTGAGATATAATTGACTTATAACATTCTATAAGGTATACAAGGTGATGATTTAATATATGTATATAGTTAACACACCCATCACCTCACAAAGTTACCGTGTGTGTGTGTGTGTGTGTGTAGAACTTTTAAGATCTACTCTCCTAACAACTTTTAAGTACACGATAGAGTATTGTTAACTATAGTCACCATGCTGTATATTAGACCCCCCAGAACTTCTTCATCTTGTAATTGGAAGTTTATACCCTTTGATCACCCTCACCAACTCCCCCGATCTCCCCCTCCTCCCTGCCCCTGGCAACTACCAATCTACTCTCTTTTTCTATGAGGTTTTTTTTTTTTTTTGCGGTACGCGGGCCTCTCACTGTTGTGGCCTCTCCCGTTGCGGAGCACAGGCTCCGGACGCGCAGGCTCAGCGGCCATGGCTCACGGGCCCAGCCGCTCCGCGGCATGTGGGATCTTCCCGGACCGGGGCATGAACCCGTGTACCCTGCATCGGCAGGCGGACTCTCAACCACTGCACCACCAGGGAAGCCCCATATGAGTTTGGTTTTCTTAGATTCCACATATAAGTGATATCACATGGCATGTATCTTTGACTTATTTCACTTTGCACAATGTCCTCAAGTTTCATCCGTGTTGTTGCAAAAGGCAGAATTTCCTTCTTTTTATGGCTAACTAGTATTGCATTTGTGCTCCCTTTTCTCCACATCCTTGCCAACATGTTATTTCTTGTCTTTTTCATCACAGCCATTCTAACAGGTGTGAGGTGATCTCATTATGGTTTTGATTCGCATTTCCCTGATGATTAGTTATCACAGGAATTCTAAGAGGGGTGTCCAATTCCTAATCCCAGTTGACAGATCAGGAAGCTGAGGTTTAGAGAGCTCAGTAACCGGCCCAGGTGCATGTGACATGCACATGGCAGAGGAAGAACCCAGACAGCTCTGGTTGTGAAGCCCAAGCTCTAGTCCACTGTTTAATGGCTTCCCCATTTTACAAGGCCGAGTAGGAGGGATGAATTCTGCCTTAGGGGGAACTAGATTAGCAAAGACTTCAAACAAAAGGAAGATACATTTTGAAACAAACAAGTGAACCCAAAGGTTATCTATCCGTTTCCTTGCTTCCTGCTAGAACTGTGGAATTCTGGATTTGGAAGTAGGTGTAGCGATCTTCTAGTCTAGTCCAATCCTTTTTTATTTTATTTTGTTTTGTTTTGTTTATTTTTTACAATCCTTTATTTTATTTGTGAAAGAAATAAAGCTCAGGGTGGCAACGACCCTCATTTAATGCTAGCAAAGAACAGAGCTAAGGTCAACTGGAAAATAGCTGACCTTACCCAGAGAGATTAAGTAACTCCCAATGGCCACCCAAAAGTAAGTGGTGGAGCCGGTATCTGAATCCCCACAGGGTGACTGCAGAACCTGCTCTCTTAACCACTGTGCCATATGGGCTTCTGACTCCTAGCCCCGCGCTCCATCCACTGCTGCAGCCTGCCTCCCCAAATACACTGAAAAGTCAGCACATTCCGAGAGACTGGAGTGGTCACAGTCCACTGGAGGTGAGGAGGCGGACCGGGAGACTGGCATGCTTGCCATGTCAAATCAGGCCAGATCCAAATGCAGACAAATTGGGATGATAATTGAGAATTGCCAGTCAAAGTCAATTTTGAGCAGAAAGAAAGCAGCATTGGGAAACCACCTAATTTAAACCAAGGGATGGTTTCAAGACTTGAATTTAGACCCAGAGGAAGAAAAGCTCAGTTTTAGAAAAGTTCAATTAAGGCATTAAAAAATCCCATTTGGATCAAAGTGGTAGGTCTGTCTAAGCACTGGGGTAAGATGCTTATCCGGCTAAGGGGCTCACAGCTTATCCCAGCCTCCCTCTCCCCTCTTTCCATCTGCCCCTCCCTGTTCCCCAACAGAAGTTCTTCCTAGTTGTTCTTGGGTCTTTTGCAATCCTTGCCCGCTTTTCAATGTTCCATTTCATCTCTGAGTGGTCTGACATATTGATGGTCTTTGTATTGGTACAACTGGCCTTGTGGAATCTTTCCTTCATTGTATGACTTTGCTATGGCAGCTGTAACCAATTACCACAAACTTGGTAGCTTAAAACAATAGCAATCTATTCTCTCCTACTTCTGGAGACCATAAATCCAAAACCAGTATCACTGGTTCAAAATCAACCTGTCAACTTATCTGCACACCCTCTGGGGGCTCTAGGGGAGCATCTGTGCCTTAGAGCTTCCAGCTTCAGGTGGCTGCCCACATGGCATTCCTGGGCCTGTGGCTGCGTCACTGCAATCTCTTCCCCCGTCTTCCCAAGGCCTGCGTGTGTCTTCTCCCTTCGGTTCTCTCTTACAAAGACCCACCCAGATCATCCTGATAATCTCCTCATTACAAGATACTTAATTTAGTCACATGTTAACCATATAAAATAGTATTCACTCTTTATCCAAATAAGGTACTTTGAAGTTCCAGGGATTAGGAATTGATCTCTTTGGGTGGCCATGCTTCAGCCTGCTACTTTTCAACCCCTAGAACTACAGAAAGATAGATTTAGAAATAAAAAACCCTCTCTAACAACCCACTAAAAATATCACCACCATCCAGGAGAGCTCCTCTCTTAAACTCTCTTCAGTCTGGCTTTTTTTCCTCACCATCCTCTGAAAATACCCTTGTTCAGCCTGCCAAATCCAGCGACGATTTCTCTGTTCTTTATGCTACGGTAGCAGCATTTGACACAGTAGAGCACTTCTTCCTGGAAACTATGCTCCTTCATTCCCTCCTACTCTACTGGCTACTTCTTTTCAGTCTTCTCTCCTGGATCACCATCTTCACACAACTTCTAAGCATCAGAGTGCCCATGGCTCAGTCCTTGGACCGATTTCCGTCTTTACCTATTCTTATTCCCTTATTCCCCCAGCTTTAAAGCCTCTGATACACTGATAATACCCAAACTTAAATCTCCATCCCAGTCTCTCCCCTAAACATCCGGCGGCGGCGTTAGTACAGAATAGCTACTTGACGTCTCCATTTGAATGTCTAAAAGGGATCTCAATCCTAACATGCCCCAAACTGACCTCTTTATTCTGCTCCCCTCCCCGAGCTGCTCTTTCCCCAGTGTTCCCCATCCCAGCGGAATATATTGCCCAGTCACTCAGTCCAAGAAACGGGGAGTCATCCTTGACCTCTCCTTTCTCATATGTCCTACAGCCAATCTATGAGGAAATGTTACTAGTTGTATCTTTTAAAAAATTCTGACTCCTTATATCTGTCCAACTCGACCACCATCACCTAGTCTAAGCCACCATCACTTCTTGCCTGGACTGTTATAATTGGTCTCCTTGCTCCTAACTGGTCTCCCTGCTTTTCCCCAGACCTCTTTCAATCTAAATAACCACGAAGACTATTTCAAACACAAACCTCTTCATGTATTTCCTTTATGTTCCAATGGACTCCCATCATATTTAAAATAAAATCCAAAGTCCTTTCCATGGTCCATAACGTGTCTCCAACTTCATTCCTTAATATTTCTGACCTTGGCTTCCTGCTCTTCTTGGAATTGGCTGCTCTCATCCTGGCCTGCCGGCCGCGCACTTCCTGTTCCCTCTCTTGGACCACTCTTCCCCCATTGTTTCTCCAGCTTGCTCTTTGACTACATCCAAGTCTGTTCAGCTGTCATTTCCTACGGCAGACTTCTCCTGACACCCTATGTGATAATATTTCTATCACCCCCTTGCCCCATCCCGTAATTTATTTTCTTTAAGATCTAATATTATAATATGTATTTGTCTAATTGATTCGTTTCTATCTCCCTCACTATAATATTGGTTTTCTGAGAGCTGAGAATGTGCCTGATTTGGTTCATTACCAGATTGCCAGTGTCTAAACAGTTCCTGATAAAATAGGAACATGTGAGACTTTTTTTTTTGGCTACACCATGCAACATGCAGGATCTTAGTTTCCCAACCAGGGATCGAACCCACACGCCCCTGCAGTGGGAGCACGGAGTCTTAACCACTGGACCGCCAGGGAAGATCCCTGTGTGAGACATTTTTAACTGAATGAATAAGTGAATGATTTAAAGATTTCAGAAGGCAGATGACTGGGATATAAAATGCAAGCTTTTGGAAGGGACCTCCCTCCACTCCCACCAACCACAAACTCTGATGATTGTAGCTGCGCTTCCTCCCAGCTTGAATACGCCCACCCTCTCTGGCTGAAAGTCAGCTCTGCCAAGGCGGCCAGTGCCTCTACCCCCATCTCAGCTTTGCAGCCAGCCTCCCAGGGGAAGTGGGCAGGGAGGCCACAAGGTGGAAAAAGCCACCTAGGAGAGCAGAGCTAATAATGGACTGTTCTTCTGTTATAGCAACTGCTGTGACATGCAAATGCTATCTTGTTATAAATAAATAAATAAATAAGAGTAACTTATTGGGATTCCTTGTAAGTTCTTAGCAGACAAAGCTTCATTTAATGCCCACTCGGGGCAGCAGTTGAGAAAGAGTGCAGCCACAGGGTCAGTGCTGCCCACATTCCTTCCAGGGGCCTCCATGGCTCACAGGCCCAAACACAGTGCCTTCCTTACACTTCAGACACTACTCTACCACCAGCCCCACCCCCCGGCCAGGGAAAATCGGTGCTGGCCCAGTGGCCAAGAGAAACCCACAGAAAGTAGAGAAGCAGGGTAACATATTAACAAACAACTGAAATTTTAGAAGCAAGCCTCAATTTGAATTCCCAGAGTAGATTGTTAGCTGTGTATTCTTGGGAAAGTCACTCATTAAGCCTCAGATGCCTTATCCATAAAACAAAGTAATGTCTGTCTCTCAGGGCTGTTTTGAGGATGGAATGCTCTAGCCCAGCACAGGATCGCAGTGGCTAGCAGTCAGCACAATTACCCTTAGTCGGCCTTTACCAAGGCGTAGAGGGTAAGGAGGAGAGCAGTAATGGCTGGACACCCGACACCCCATGACCTGATTGGCGTTGGTGTCTAACCAGCCTGCTCTATGGAAGCCACAGAATCCCAGAATGATAGGGTCACAAAAGCCTTCGGAGATGTGAAAACAAACGAACATATAAACAAAAAAAACCTTTCATTTTACAAAAAAGGAAAAGGGCCTAGAAAGACGAACTGATTTGCCCAGAATCACAGAGCTAGTTAATGGCAAAGCTGGAGCTGGAACCCAGATCTCAGACCTCTAGAGGCTCGAACGCTCTTGCCAGGGCTTCTTGATGTTTCCCACAGGCCAGGCTGAGTGACTTGCAAGCCATCCCACCCAAACCATGCCCAGGCCTCAAACTGCACAGCAGGCCCAGCTGTTCAGTGGATGAGCTCAGACTCAGCCACGGCCTCGCCAGGCCTTGCAAGGACTCTCTTCTCCTCCCACCCTCCCGTCCCTCATCCCCGTCCTATAATTTGCCTTCCTCCATCCATTAAGGCCTGTGACAGGCAAGCTCCCAGCTCCCCACTCGTTCCCCAGAGAATACCTCAGCCGGCTGGCCCATAGGCCTGTTGCAGAAAAGAACACTTCCTGGAGGGGATGTCAGGGTCTGCAAGGTGGATCCGAGGAGCCCTCTGCTTGCGTTTCCTGGAGAAGACTTGTGGGGCCTCTGATTCCTTTTATATCCTCTGAAGCCCTCAAGTAAGCTTGTTGGTGATGCCATGTAGACAAAGTATCCATAAATTGAAAACAAAGGCAAAATTCCCAGATCTCTTAGGTCAAAGGCCACATGCCTGGAATTGCCTGTCTACCCCTTTCATCTCTTTGCTCCTTCTTCAAATATTTTTGAAATGTCATCTCTTCTGCTGAGCCCTTCAAATGGAGGAATCATTCCGAACCAGGATTCAAATCCTTAGTTGCCCCTCACTGGCAGTGTGACCCTTCTGTGCCTCGGTTTTCTCATCTGTAAAATGGGAACGGTCAAATTATCTTTCTCATAGGGTTATTGTGAGATTGTGAATTGATAAACACACAGCACTTATATACCTGTCTGAAACAAAGTAAACCCTCAATAAACATTTCCTGTGGCGCAGATGATGATAATAAAGATGGACCTCTCTCATTTTAAACAGGAATTTACCGTGGGACTCCAACTGCCCCACAATATGTATTTCTCCTTTCTGTCCGTAACTAAGTATATTTTGGTGCATTATCTGATATAATCCTCTTCACTGCTGGTTCTCTTGACTAGCGGTCAATGTCTGCTTTAGAGAACAGGTCCCCACTGGGCAGGGACCAGAGCTGGTTAACCCTCTGAGCTTTACTCCCCTCCTCTGTCAAATGGATCTAATCCCACACGACTTGCATAAAGGATTAGCCAAAATAGCATCATAGATTAAATGGTCAATAATACTGTCACCCTTACTCCTGATTATCTGTCTGTGTAACCTGACTAGTATTAGGTTTATTATAAGAAATCTTCCTTTTTATTGATAAAAACAGTCAAACATAGCAATTTCATGTGGCTCAGTCTTATAATAGTAACAATAATTGTAATAAAAACAACAATAACATCCAACATTTATTTAATGCTTCTATATGCCAGGTACTGCCCCAGCACGACATGTTTCACATGGATTATGTCATTTAGTGTCTGTGACCCTATGAGGTATATGCCATTATCATCTCCATATGTCAAATAAATAAGCACCTAGAAGTTTAGTAAATGTCCAAAGGTAACACAGATAGTAATAGGACACAAAACTACAGTGTTAAATTCTGAGTTCATATTCCCAACAAATACTCTCTACTGCTTGGTCTTCTGCATCCAGGACTCTACCTTGTTCTTTTCTTTTTTATTGAACTATAGTTGATTTATAGTGTTTCAAGTGTACAGCAAAGTGATTCAGTTATACATATATATATATATATACATACATATATATATATATGCGTTTTCAGATTCTTTTCCATTGTAGGTTATTACAAGATATTGAATATGGTTCCCTGTGCTACACAGTAGGTCCTTGTTGTTTATTTTATATATAGTACTATCTGTTAATCCCAAATTCCCAATTTATCCCTCTCCTCCTTCCTTTGTGGTAACGATAAATTTGTTTTCTATGGCTGTGAAGCTATTTCTGTTTTGTAAATAAGTTCATTTGTATCATTTTTTTTTTTTAGATTCCACATATAAGTGATGTAATATTTGTCTTTGTCTGGCTTACTTCACTTACTATGATAATCTCTAGGTCCATCCATGTTGCTGCAAATGGCATTATTTCACTCTTTTTTATGGCTGAGTAATATTCCATTGCATATATGTACCACACCTTCTTTATCCATTCATCTGTTGATGGACATTTAGGTTGCTTTCATGTCTTGGCTACTGTAAATAGTGTTGCTGTGAACATTGGGGTGCATGTATCTTTTCCAATTAGAGCTTGCATCTTTTCTGGATATATGCCCAGAAGTGGGGTTGCTGGGTCATATGGTAGCTCTGTTTTTAGTTTTTTAAGGAACCTCCATACTGTTCTCCACAGTGGTTGCACCAATTTACATTCCCACCAACAGTGTGGGAGGGTTCCCTTTTCTCCACACCCTCTCCTTGTTCTTGTAGATTCTTCCTTCAATCCTCAAGGACTGGGACCCTGTCCTTGACACCCAGGCAGTGGCTAGGTTCCTGCCACCTGATGAGAAAATGCCCTGCTTCTACCTTTTGTCTGCTGAGACCCTGAGTATGGCCTACTCCTAGTTTCTCCATCACTGTGTTTTGTCTGTCCAAGGAACACTCCCTCATTGTTCATGTTGGGCCTGCCTGATGGAAAGTACTTTACTGAATTGCTCCCCATCGTATGTGCTGTTGTCTTAATCATACCCCACATTCTGCTTACCAGACATTACTTGCTCCTTCAGCTTCAGCTAAGTCTCCTCCATTCCTAGGAGGGTGCTAGTGTCAGATCCGTGCCCATCCCCTCTGTCCTTTCATGTTATCTTAAGCAGATCACACCTAGCCCTGCTCATGCATATGATACAATGGAGAGAACCCTGGAGATGGAGAGAGCATGAGACCTGGTCCCTGCATGCAAAGGGCTTGTAATCTCATTGGCAGACAGAATATAGAAAAAGAAATGCAAGCTAGTGCATACTGTGCAATGATTGAGTGGTCCGGACATTTATTATGCAGTAAAGACTTAGCATTAGGAACAGAGTGAAGAATGGTGGTCAGGATACAGTCCAAACAGTTCCTGTTTACCATCTGCACCAAGCCCAGTATCCCAGTATTAAAGGGAAGGGAGCCCGATAGGGGAACAGCGGCAGCTCACCTAAGAGGTCGAAGTGGCAAAGCAGCTCTGCGGCGTGTCCCCTCACCTCCAGCCCGCTCCACGTAACAGCAGAAGCTGAATCCCATTTCTGTGCCTCACCACACAGGATCCTGAGCCTCTCATTCACAATGAGAAGTCCAGCAACCGTAATTTAAATTCCCCCCAGTGCCTACCTAGCCTGACTGTATCAGAGTGAATTGCAGGCTAAAAAGCCACATTTACTTTTGTTTAGACCCACACAAACCATGCATTTTCAGGCGATTTTTTTTCAGCCTCCCTTCTGCTAGCTGAACAAGACTCATCTATCTGCAGCCATTAAGTCTCTCCACAGGCAGGCATCAGGCATGACCAGGAAATCAATATGAGCCAGTGAGACAAGATATTTCCTCCCTCCTTTGCTCATCTAAATGCGGAAAGCTTCCAGTGGCGCTCAGAGAACAGCTGGCTGCTCATCGTCCTTTTCTCTCTCCCTACATGGCAAACACAGAAATTATTTTCTGCCAAGAAAACAGACCAAGGCTAAATTCAAGACTTTATTTGTATGATGAAGCCAGTCTAAAATCTCCTTCACATCCTAGAAGCTATTATAGAATCTGTTCTGGAAAAGGGAGGGAAGGAGAGGTCAGAGATTAACTGGGTAGAGGTGTATGAAATGTCCAAGCCCTCTATTTCCAGGCAGAACTACACGGGAAGCATCCATTGATTGGCTCAAATTCTCAGGGATCTTTACTTCCAAACCCCATTCTAAAGACTTGTGTCTGTGTACGTCGGGACTTCTTTCCTGCATCCGGCTTTTATTCGTCTAAGATAATTGATCACTGATGATAGCATTTTTTCTGAGCCTCTGGTGTTCAGTAAGGTTTTGGAACTTGGCAGGCTTTGTGACTAGAGAGCAGGCTTCATTCACCATCACTGGTAGAACTGGACACTGGATAGTGTTGAGGTGGAAAGCAAGGGGCAAGACACTGGTCTTAGTGGGCTCAGGCTGCCGTAAAACACCATAGACTGAGCAACTTAAACAAGATGTTTATTTTCTCACAGTTCTAGAGGCTAGAAGTCCAAGATCAAGATGCCAGCATGGTTGGTTTCTAGTGAGAGCTCTCTCCCCGGGTTGCCAATGGCCACCTCCACACTGTGAGCTCACGTGACCCCTTCTCTGTGCGAAAAGAGTTCTGGGGTTTCTTCTTATAAGGACACTAATCTCATCATGAGGATACCACCCTCATCTAAACCTATTACCTCCCATAGACCCCACCTTCAAAACCATCATATTGGGGGTTAGAGCTTCAAGATGTGAATTGGGGGTAAAGGAGGGAAATATAATTCAGTCCAAAGCAGCATTGTACTCTGAATACTCTCTGTTACTATATGAACCATCCTGATCAGGGACAGAAGGGTCCATTAGGTGCAGGACCACGTATTTCTGTGATGGCTTCTCCTGTGTTTTCTTAGGCAGCTGTGGATGGTGTGATGTGGTATAGTTTCTGTGTTGTGGCATTATCCGCACTGGATTTGCAGCCAAAAGAAAAGATTTCAATCACCTCATACCCATTAGGATGGCTACTATCAAAAACAGAGAAAATAATAAGTGTTGGCAGGGGTGTGGGACAATTGAAACACTCATGCAGTGTTGGTGGGATTGTTAAATGGTGCAAACACTATAGAAAACAGTGTGGTGGTTCCTCAAAAAATTAAATCCAGAATTACCACATGATCCAGCAATTCCACTTCAGGGTATACATCCCACGCGCAGCAACAAAGACTCAATGCAGCCAAAAATAAATAAATAAATAAATAAATAAATTTAAAAAAACTAATGTGATAGACTGAGCAGCCAAAGAATGTGAAAATCTTAAAAATTAATCCTATTAAATCTGAATAAATATTATAATTAACAAATTATTAATTAAATTAATTGTCAGTGAAAATTAATTAAGTCAATGAAAATTAATCATATTATGACTGTGGGCATCCTCTCATCAGGTCTCTGTGCCTAGTTAAATTATGTTTTACTACTTTCTTTCTTAGACTTGATTATAAAGATTTTACCTGACTTGCTGACTTGACTCTTAATTTGTGACCTTGTGAGTCCTTGCAAAATTACACACTTTAGATTTTTTAAAAACAGCTCCAAGCACATTAAACTTTTCAAAGGATTTTAAATGCATTATCGAATTAATAACATCTTTGCCAAGACTGAGGAAGATCAAATTTCTGAAGTCTAGAAAGCCAGAGAGATCGTCCAGTTTAAATTGTTTCTTTCCCTCCACAACGTGCCTTTTTAGCTGCTAATTGTGACTCTCTGAGGTGTCCCTTTAGCACAGCCTAAAGTAAAAGGAGGAGGACAGATGGAATTGAGACCTCTTATCCCACAGGTAACAGAGATCAGGGTTCTGGATACATGTGCCCCCTTGTGTTTGTTAGGTCTGTAGTGGTTCAGAATAGAACAGAAAAGTGAAAATCAGGGCAGGCAGCAACAGTCCCAAATACTTCATCCCCAAAGCTAAGCATGGACAACCATGCATAGGAAGCCAGTGAGAAAGTGTGTGTGCATGTGAGAGAGAGAGAGAGAGAGAGGGAGAGGGAGGGAGAGTTGTATTTTGCAAGAGTCATCAGACTGTGGAATCAAACACTGGTGCCCCAGCACCACCACTCCCCTTCCGCCCACCAAGCTGCCACATTACTAATTCTCAGCCATGGCTCTACATCAGAAAAATCTATTATTTGCTGAATGTGCCCACACATACAGAGATTCTGATTAATTTGATCTGGGGTAGGGTCTAGGAATCAGCATTTTCCAGAGCTACATAGATGTTTCTTATATACAGCCAGGGTTGAGAACCTTTGGGTCATGCATTCCATCAGCTTAGACGAAGTTAGATAGAATTTACCATTGATGAGGACATTTGATCTTGAACCTAGGAAATTTATAAATATCATCTTCTGAGCTTTAAAGTCTTTGAGTTATATATAGTGAATTAAACATGTGTTCATCTATACTCCCTCCTGGGTTCCCACTAAAATAAGAGTGAATGTTTTAAACCTGTAAGGACATGTAGCACAGAGAGAAGAAACCAACAGACAAGTGATACCAGCTAAGTTTTGGAAAATGGAATGCAAATAGAGGAATAGAAACGGATTTCATCAAGCTAGAAAAGCTAAAACCTAAGTGTTTGCAGAGAGGAGTGTGGATGACAGTCAAGATGATTTGTGCTGAAGAATACTTGGGGACACCAGATACTGAGATGGGAAGAGAGGCGGGACTAAAAACAGGATTCAGTTGAACGTCTGTATAATGGGCAGTTAGTCTGTTAGGTCCTCTCCCCCAGTAGGAGAAGTCAGGTGACTCCCTGCATCATAGAAGGTCTAGGGTATTCTCTGGAAAAACCACATCAAGAGTCTTCAGACAGTGGAAAACAGGGAAGAGGTGCTGTGCTGAAAAGAGGGAGATTCGGTGGAAATCTAGACAATCACCTTTGGCATCCAGCCCTTTCAGAGGCTTGGCTTCAAGAATACTGACTGCCAAACAAATTCTCTCCAAGTGAAAGACTGGACAGTCTTTCTCTGGGGAGACTGAAGAGCTTTAAGGAAAAAATAAACCAAGATGAAATGTATAATATCCACAATAAAACAGCTGGTACTCTGTCACATCCCCATCGACTGAAGGCAAAGATGTGAAACCGATTATTTCTGAGATTCCAACCAGCTTTTCAGAGCCTTGCTTGGAAAGAAGAGCCAAGGATCTTGAGATACTTGAAGAAAGCTTCCACTTGACAACAAAATTCCAAAGCAGAAGACATGGAAGTCAAAGGAACTAGAGACCCAAAAAGATATTACATTTGTGATTAATGTTCTCAGCGAGAAAAGAGAGAGGCTATTGCATCCATGAAGCAAGAGCAGGAGCCTATACAAGATAAATCCGCAGAAAGCAAGGAAATAAAAATGTGGTAGCTTTGGTAGCTAGTCTCCAAAGACAGAGCTCAGTGAACCACGCTTGTCAATAACCACACCCTTGGGCTTCCCTGGTGGCGCAGTGGTTGAGAATCCGCCTGCCGATGCAGGAGACACGGGTTCGTGCCCTGGTCCGGGAGGATCCCACATGCCGCGGAGCAACTAAGCCCGTGAGCCATGGCCGCCAGGCCTGCGCGTCCGGAGCCTGTGCTCCGCAACGGGAGAGGCCACAACAGTGAGAGGCCCGCATACCGAAAAAAAAAAAAAAAAAAAAAAAAAAAAAAAAAAAAAAAAAAAAGAGCAATAATAACCACACCCTTGCACAGTCCTCTCCCACATGGAATACTGCGAGGCCCTGTGACGCACTCTGACTAATAGAGCAGGACAGACGTGACGCTGGGCGAGCTTTTGGCCTAAGTCTCCGAGATAGCTGCCAGTTTCTGCTTTTGGAAGCCCTGGGCTGCCATGTAAAAATTCTCGGTTCTCTGCTAGGGATGCCACATGGATAGGTCATGGACAGAAAGAAAGGTCCTAAGACTACATGGCGAATGCGAGGCTCAGGCCTCCCCATGTTCTAGCTGAGTCTTCCTGTCACCTGGCCAAGGCAGATGTATGGATGAAACCATGCAGGCTATCCCCGCACCATCTGCTCTGTGGCTGAGAGGGAGACAACGTGTGAGGCCCCAAGTGAGACAGATGCATCGCAGTCAATCCATGGAATCATGAAAATAATAAAATGTTTGCTGTCTTAAACCATTAAGTTACAGATGGTGTGTTATGCAGCAAATAGAAAATAATGGCCAAAATTTTAAAATGAATCTGAATGGCATCACACTTCTTAACAACCCTGAAAGCTAAAAAATAGCCGAGCGATAGCTTGAAAAGAAAAGCCAGGGTGAGGATGGGGGTGCATTATTTCACTCTACACTTCGTAAAATTAGTCATCAACCATAAGGTTGGATTAAAGAAGATTTCATGCAAGGCCTCAAAAAATTTACCTCCTATGCAACCCTTCTCAGGAAGCTATTGTCAGCAGTGAGTCAGTAGCATGAAGTTCTCAACTGGGTACAATTTTGCTCTCCAGGGACATTTAGCAATGTCTGGAGACAATCTGGGTTGTCACAAGTAGAAGGGGACACTGCTACTGGCATCTAGTGGGTAGAGGCCAGGGATGTTGCTAAATTTCCTATAATGGCAGGATAGCCTTCTACAACAAAGATTATCTGGCTCAAGATGTCAATAGTGCAGAGACTGAGAAATCCTGGATTAAATCATGAAAGAAGATACTTTATCAGGGAATAAGATTTCCAACACAGTAGATTTGCAAAGGGAAGTTCCAGGTCTGCAGCTGTATTACAGGCTTAGAGGACAGCCAGACCAAATTGGAAAGGGATCCAGTAGGATTATACCAGGATATAAAAGATTCCAGTAGGAATATACCAGAAGGGAAAAAAAGGGGGAGGGGGATGGAACTGGAATAATACCTGATTATTTGACTATAGGGAAACAGTATTAGAGGAGAATTGATAGTTCTTTTTTTTTTTTTTTTTTTTTTTTTTTTTTTTGCGGTATGTGGGCCTCTCACTGTTGTGGCCTCTCCCGTTGCGGAGCACAGGCTCCGGACGCACAGGCTCAGCGGCCATGGCTCACGGGCTTAGTTGCTCCGCGGCATGTGGGATCTTCCCGGACCAGGGCACGAACCCGTGTCTCCTGCATCGGCAGGCGGATTCTCAACCACTGCGCCACCAGGGAAGCCCTGATAGTTCTTTTGAAGAGTGGGAAGATTCAGTGTAGGGTCATAAAAAAGTAACAAATTCATCATATTCTCTTGACTCAGCAAGAGGGTCTTATATAGTAGTGATAATATAATCATAAAATAATGTTAATAACAAACATGTATATGGATTGGTAGAGCACTGTTCTAAGTGCTTTATCTGTATTTACTCATTCAACCCTCACAAAAATTTTACAAGGTAGCTACTATTACTGTCCCCAGTAAAGGCACAGAGTAGTGAAGCAATTTGCCTGAGGTTGCACAGCGACCGGTCGCAGAAGTAGGATTTGAACCCAGGCAGTCTGTGTCCAGAATCTGAGCATTTTCCTACTACCCTAGGCTGCTTCCTAATTTAGACAAACAAACAATGTGATATTCATCTGATATGCACTGGTATAGCCAGGCAGCCAACAATTGTTCTGCAAGTTCTCCAGCAATTACTCAATGTCTGGAATATCATTCCTGGAACTAGAGAGGGAGGACAGAGAAGGGAAAATCAGAGTGTGAATGTGTTAAACCCTTACCCACTGTAATAGGAAATTTATATATATATATATATGTATGTCTAAAATTGAGATGTAGGGCTTCCCTGGCGGCACAGTGGTTGAGAGTCTGCCTGCCGATGCAGGGGACACGGGTTCGTGGCCCGGTCCGGGAGGATCCCACATGCCGCGGAGCAGCTGGGCCCGTGAGCCATGGCCGCTGAGCCTGTGCGCCCAGAGCCTGTGCTCCACAACGGGAGAGGCCACAACAGTGAGAGGCCTGCGTACCGGAAAAAAAAAAAAAAAAAAAAAAAGAATAAAATTGAGATGTAAAGATATAGCAGCACAACCATATTGTTTTGCTATACGGAGGAAAATATCAGAAGAAACGGCTAAAAGAGGTTTAAGAGGTTGCCCGGAGGGAATGGAACTTAAGAATGGAGAGGGAAAATGCAGGGGAGACTCATTATTATAAGCCTTGCAGTACTGGTACTGTTTGGCTTTAAAACCATGTAATATATTTATTATTTTGGTAAAAAAATAAAATTTAATTTTAAAATTTAATAAATCTCATTGGTTTAGGATGGTAGAGACTTGTCCTGCCTGAAAGCAGAGACATAATCCAATGACTTTTAAGGTGGCTTTTGGGAATTCCCTGGCGGTCCAGTGGTTAGGACTCCGAGTTTTCACTGCCAAGGACTCGAGTTCAATCCCTGGTCAGGGAAATAAGATCCTGCAAGCCTTGTGGCACAGCCAGAGGAAAAAAAAAAAGAAAGAAACAAAAGGTGGCTTCTAGTCTAAGGACCATGGAAATAGGAATATTTTGTCTCCGGGAATGGCCTAAGCTGCCTTTTCATATGTAAGACAGGAATGAAGACATTTGTCTTGAGCCACTTAAGACTCCAGATGATCCATTTGAGTCTGGAAGCATCTCTTCTGCCTTTACGTGTGGCACTTCTATGACAGAGCCTCTGTGATATCCACAGGAACTCCTTTCTGGAGAGAAACATGGGCCATTCAGGTGGGAAGGAGTTCTTGCTGAGGGAAGAGGAAGATTGATAAACTCCATTGCTGGGTACAAAAGATGAAGGAAAACTATACCAAAGGGAGGAAAACTGTGTGAGAAAGTCAAGCTTAACTCTGCTTATATTTCAAGTGAAGACCAATTACAAACCTTAGGAGACTTTTTTTTTTTAGATTTTTTTGAAACTTACCTAATGGTTGGCTTATTTTTAAACCCTTTGCTCTTGCTTTTCAATGGCCTCAGACACCTCTTCTGTACCATTTCATAGGCTCTCAGCTTCACAATCTCAGAGGTCTTGGATCACTTATTCTAGGTCTACTCGCTGTAACAACCACCTCTACTAAACTGACCAACTTTGTGCAGTACAATGAGACAGTACTTTGCCTCAGGCCTGAGCTGGTGCCGCTTAGCTCTGGTCCAGGAGATTCGCTGTTGACAGGAGGTGAGAAACCACTGGACCAGTTGGGCACTTACACATGAGGTGCTCGGAGCATGGGGGAAATTAACTGTGTGATAAACTCTGACAAATGGAAGATGGGCTCCAGTGGATAAATTCTTCTCTCTTCCTCCCCCGGAGAAACTTTCCTGAAAAAGTGTAGCTTGGGAGATCCTGTGAGATCAAGCGTCTTTGCCTGCTCCATGTCAAGTGGTGATCAACTCAGGAACACGCTCTTGTGTTGCTTCTCCTTCTTCCCCTGACTCTCCTTTCCCTTTCTCCCATCTCCTGGGATTGCATCCTAACCAAGTAATAGCACATAAGCTTGTGTCTCCAGTTCTGCTTTCTAGGAAACCCAGATTTCAGCCTTCAAAAGTGTTAAAGGTCTCACCTAACATAAAACAGATCATTTGAACAGACCTGTAATTAAAGGAATTTAATCCATAATTTGAAAGCTTCCCAAAATGAACCCTTTAGGCCCAGATGTTTTCACTGGAGAATTCTACTAAACATTTGAAAAAGAATTAACATCAATTCTACACAATCTTCTTCAGAACCTAGAAGAGAGGAAAGCACTACCCAACTCATTTTGTGAGGCTAATGTTACTCTAATACCCAAAGCAGACAAATATAATTTTAAAAAACCGTAAAACTTCAGGCTTATATTTCTCATAACTTAGATGCAAAAATACTTTTTTAAAATGTAAGCATATCAAATCCAGCAATATATAAAAAGAATTATATACCATAACCAATGGGGTAGGGGCTGGAATAAATCTAGGCTGAACAATATTTGAAAATCAACCAATTAATACAAAAAAGGCATTTGACAAAATTCAAAATCCATTCATGATAAAAACTCTCAGCAGATTAGGAACAAAGGGAAACTTCCTCAACTTAATAAAGAGCATCTATAAAAATCAAAAGTTAACATCAGGACTTCCTTAGTGGTCCAGTGGTTAAGGCTCCACGCTTCCACTGCAGGGGGGGGTGGTGCAGGTTTGATCCTTGGTTAGGGAAGTTTTGTATGCCATGTGGTGTGGCCAAAAAAAAAAAAAAAAGGTTAACATTATACTTACCAATGAAAGACTGAGCACTTTCCTCCTAAAATTAGGAACACAGGAAGTGTGTCCACTCTCATTACTCTTTTTTTTTTTTTTTTGGCGGTACGCGGGCCTCTCACTGTTGTGGCCTGGCCTCTCCCGTTGCGGAGCACAGGCTCCGGACGCGCAGGCGCAGTGGCAATGGCTCGCGGGCCTAGCCAGTCCGCGGCATGTGGGATCTTCCCGGACTGGGGCACGAGCCCGTGTCCCCTGCATTGGCAGGTGGACTCTCAACCACTGTTCCACCAGGGAAGCCCCAGTTTCTTTTTTTTCTTTTTTTTGTGGTATGCAGGCGTCTCACTATTGTGGCCTCTCCCCTTGCAGAGCACAGGCTCCGGACGCGCAGGCGCAGTGGCAGAGCACAGGCTCCGGACGCGCAGGCGCAGCGGCCATGGCTCACGGGCCCAGCCGCTCCGCGGCACGTGGGATCTTCCCGGACCGGGGCACGAACCTGTGTCCCCTGCATCGGCAGGCGGACTCTCAACCACTGCGCCACCAGGGAAGCCCCACTCTCATTACTCTTACTCAACACAGTAGTGGAGGTCCTAGTCAAAGCAACAAAGGCAAGAAAAGGAAATAAAAAGGTATACCAAGTGGAAAGGAAGAAATAAGTTGTCCAAATTTGTTGTCCAAATCATGTCCAGATGACATGATTATCTATGGAGAAAATCCCAAGAAATTAACAAACAAGTTCATATAACTCAATGAGTGAGTTCAGTAAGTTCACAGAATACAAAATCAACTACAAAAATCAACTGTATTCCTATATACTAGCAACAAACACGTGGAAAACCAAAACTAAAAATGCAATACCATTTACGATTACTCTCAAAAAATGAAAGAGCTAGGTATAAACCTAACAAAACATGTACAGATTTGTATGCTGAAAATATAAAATGCTGGTGAAAGAAATCAAAGAAGATCCAAATAAATGGAGAGACATACCATAATCAAAGACTGGAAGACTCAGTATAGCAAAGATGTCAATTGTTTCCCAATTGATCTATAGATTTAAAACAATTCCGGTCAGAATTCAAGCAAGAATTTTTGTAGACATAGACAAACTTATTATGAAATTTGTATGAAAAAGTAAAGGAGTAGAATAGCTGAAATAATTTTGAAAAAAAAATAACATAGGAGGAATCACTGTACCTGATAATAAGACTTATTTTCTAGATACAGTAATCAAGATAGTGTGAGATTGGTGGATGAATAATTATATAGATCAATGGAACAGAACAAAGAACCTAGAAACAGACCAACATAAATATGCCAAATTGATTTTTGATAAGATGCAAAAGTAATTCAGTGGAGGAGGGATAGTCTTTTTGACAAATGGTGGTGGAACAATCAGACATACAGAGGCAAAAAAAATGAACCTTGACATAAACCTCATATCAAATACAAGAATTAATTAAAAATGTATGACAGATTTAAATGTAATGTGAAACTACAATTCTTTTGGAACATAAGAGATAATCTTTGGGCTAGGTGAAGACTTATTAGATATGATACCAAAAGCACAATACATAAAAGGAAAAAAATGATACATTGGGCCTCATCAGAATTAAAAATTTTTCCCTGTGAAAAATGTTTAAAAGGATGAAAATAAAAGCTACAGACTGGGGGAAAATATTTATAAACCATGTATCTGACAAAGGCCTTATATCTAGACTATAGAAGGAACTCTAAAAAAAAAATCAACATTAATTTTAAAAAAGAACAATTATAAAATACACAGAAGATATGAGCAGATATTTTACCAAAAAGAAGATATAGGTGGCAAATAAGCACATGAAAAGATGTTGAACATCACAGCCATTAACAAATTAAAATCACAATGAGATATCACTACACATTTTAAAGAACATTTTTAAGAACAGCTAAAATTAAAAAAAAAATAGGGCAACATCAAAGCTGGCAAGGATGTACAGAAATTGGATCACTCGTAGATTGCTGGTGGGATTGGAATTGTGTCAGCCACTCTGGAAAACTGTTTGGCAGTTTCTTATAATATTAAACATGCAACTACCATATGACCCAGCAATTTCTGGGTCATATGAGACTTGGGTATTTATCCCAGAGAAATAAAAACTTAAGTTCACACAAAAACCTATACACAAATGTTCATAACAGCTTTATTTATAAGAACAAAATACCAATAACAACTCAAAAGCTTTCTTTAATAAATGATGGAACAAACTCTGGCCTATCCATATAATAGAAAAGTACTTATCGATAAAAAGAAATGAACTATTAATACATAAAACAACCTGGACAGAATTCATGCGCATTATGCTTACTGAAAAAAGTCAATCTCAAAGGTTACATTAATAGAACATTCTAAAAATGACAAAAAAATAGAGATGGAGAGCTGATTAACAGTTGCTAGGAGACAAGGATGGGAGTGGAGTGGAGTAGGGGGTGGGCATTCATACAAAGATGTAGTATGAGGCTGTTCTTTTGTGGTGATAGAACAGTTCTGGATCTTAAAATCTACACACGGGACGAAATGGCATAGAACTATATCCACACAAGCACATAAATGAATGCAGGTTTAAAAAAATGGTCAACAGGGACTTCCCCGGTGGTCCAGTGGTAAAGAATCCGCCTTCCAATGCAGGGGACGTGGGTTCGATCTCTGGCCGGGGAACTAAGATCCCACATGCTGTGGGGCAACTAAGCCCACGTGCCACAACTGCTGAGCTCACGCGCCTCAACTAGAGCCCGCGTGCTGCAAACTACAGAGCCCACGCGCCACAACTAGAGAGAGAACCTGCATGCTGCCACGAAGAGCCCATCCACCACAACGAAAAAGATCCCGCACGCCTCAGTGAAGATCCTGCGTGCTGCAACTAAGACCTGACACAGCCAAAAATATAAAGATAAAAATAATAAAAGAAAATAAATAAATTTTTTTTTAAATGGTCAACAGTGAATAAGCTCTGTAGTCTAGTTAACACTAATGTACCAATGTCAAGTTTCAGATTTTGATATCATACTACTGCTATATAAGACGTCACCATGGGAAGCTGGCTGAAGAGTACACAAGACTATTTATACTATTTTTGAAACTTCTTGTGAGTCTATAATTGCTTCAAAATAAAACGTTTCTTAAAAAATAGGGACTCTAAAAAAATGAAAAATAAAATTTTAGAAATGACCTACCTCAAAATTTCAAAGGCCTCTTAGTCTTCTGAAGCAGGCTAAACTGACTTAAGAGATCCTCTTCCTTATGCTGAAGATAGAGGTGGGCATGGAAAGAAAGCCCAAAAGGGAAGCGGCAGCTAAAGAGAAAAGAGGTAAGTAGGCCAAATCTCTGGAATTTACAGGAGAAAAAATAATATGCCTTGAGCAAGGATGTGGGCTACAGTTTAAGCAGAGGAGGCTGTATGTTCACTGACACCCAAGCATGGAGAAAATAATAGGGTCAGACAGGCTGGGGCAAATCTGGGTGTGGGGAGTCTGAATGGGAGGAGAGGACGTCTCTGTGAGGGTGGATGGAGAGACAGAAGGAGGAAATCATTTTGAAATGATAACAGAGTCTGCAGTTCGGGTGCAGCAGGGATGAGCATTCCGCCTTGTGAGCACTGGTTGTCTGCGGTTGCTTCGTTCCACCCCTTGCTGATGGACTTAGCCCCTGCCTGCCCGCCACAGCACGAGCTCTGCCTACTCCCTCCGCTCTCCCCTCCACCTCAGCCCGAGGCATATTCTAATAATAGTCGTCATCACAACCTACATTTGCACAGAACCTTTTCACTTTTTCAAAAACGTTTCACATCTATGACCTCATGTGAGCCTCACTGTTCACTTGTAAGGTTGTCAGGGAAGGTGTTTTTTTAAGGTAAGAGAATTAAGAAATCCAGAGATTTTACTGACTCATGATGTATGGTGCTACATTTCAAGCCTCTGGGCTGTGGCAGTCAACTCTGAAATATGAATTGTGGTCACTAGTTTCCTATTGGGCCGTATCAACTCTCAGTTCACAGGCTCCTTTGCAATCTGATGTATAGGGAATAAGAAATTCAGAGAGAAAAGCTACCGACAAAATCCAGCCTCAGAGAAAGAGCTCTGCTTTTCAAGGAGCCATAATGATAAAGGAAATGCATCCGTTCATTTGTTTGTGGGTTTTTTGTTAAGAAAGGAAAGGAAAATATGCAGATTTCACTCCGACTGGTTTTATGCTTTCAGGTAATTCCTGAGTCTTAGTCATACATGGGTTCTGGATTAATCAGAATGTATTTTTATCTCCTAACCTTCCGGCTGAAGCTTAGAGTGCTGTTCTTTGCCTGCTGGGTGAGGTTGCCATAGAAACTCCTTGAGGGGAAGCAAGTGTCTCTCTTTATAATGTTGTGACTGCGAGCAGGAACTAAAGCAAATCAGCCACTCCCAGACAGGAATAAGAATACTCTGGAACTGGGAAAGTACTCGTCTCCTCTACTCCAAGATTTCCTGTGCCCTGAGATGTGAAGTGTTTCCCAATCAGGTCAGCATCTAAGCACACAAAAGGAAATAGAATTTGCCCGCGGAGCCTGACCTTCACTAGCCCCTCACTGGAGGTTGGCTGGGAAGCCCGGATTAGAATTAGGAGCACTGCACATTGGTAACCAAGATAATACTCGGCCTCTCATTGGTCCTGAAGTTCCGCTTAATTAAACCTTGCATTCCAATGAATAATTTTTGTGGTCTATAAATAGATATTGAATACATGAGTCTCATGTATTTTGTAAGGTTTAGAAATAATTTGGATTTAATTGATTTAGTTTAAGAAAAGCACCACAAGCAATATTATTGATGTGGAGAGAAATTTTCTACCAATTAGGGTTACAAGTCACTTAATAATGACCAATTTGAGGGAAGAGTTTGATCCTGTGTCAAATCATGGCCCAGGCAAGGTATCTTTTAGCTCGTGAAATCTGCTTTAAATAAAAGATGACATCAAAATGAAATTTTAAAATTAAAAAAAAAAAAGAATTAAGGAGGACTGGAAAAAGCACTGCTCTCCTGCTGCAGCCTTGTATCGGTTCATGAGACCGATGTGTGCATTTCTTCCCAATTCCGTATTCAGGGATGCCACAACAGTAGCTTGAAAGTAGGCATGGTAGGAGTATTTACACCACAGAAATGTGTAAATCCTACAGATCAGGGCTTTTTCCTTTTTTACCAGCTCAATACTAAGAACTTTTAGAAGATTTAATATCTAACTCTGGATACTTTGTCTTCCAAATATTCCTGGGTTATAGGTATCTCAGAGTCAAAACAGATAAAGTAACTCCATGTAAAAAAAAAAAAGCAGGAAAATAAGTTTCTTTAAACCGACTCTATAATATGGTTGTTTTCACCTTGGACATGTTAAGCTACTTTTTAAAAAATGTCCTTAGAGTCAAATGCTTTTATATTGTATCTGACCCCAGACTCTTAAAATTTGTGTTCCCTTTCTTCCTGCTCTGTTCTATCTGAAGACAAACATTTCTGAGTCACTCTTCTCCGTCTCTGAGTGTAGGTCTACTTTCTAATCTCCGCTTCCTGTTGGCAAGAGGAGCAATGGCAGCACTGCTGGGGGCAAAGACCGAGGGCCAGTCGGTGCCTGGGTCAGGCGAGGTGTCGCCAGGTTGTCCCCTAGGGAACAGTCACACTGGAGGCTTTGGTGCTGTTACAAATGCTGCCTGCACAGGCAGGTCCAGTCCAAGTGGAGTGTTCAGCACCAGCCTTGTCTAGTTGGGAACAGACACTCAGCCAAATTGAGAGCAGAGGTGACTTTTGAAGAGAGTCTAAATAAAACTCCCAAATCGGCAGCTGTTCTGAACACGCGTCTTACTTCACTAGGTTGGAATGAATTTTGTGCTGCTGGGACAGAAACTTCTAGGAAAGCCATGGACGTGCTGCCCCTTCATTCCGCTGAGGGCTGTCAAGTCAGCTGAGCCTGGGAGCTGAGGAGTGGAAGGCGGCACTTCTCAATTCCAATTCCACATACGATAACCACATCAATAGATTATCTCAGCTGGAAAGGCGTTTTAGCTGTGGCCCTGCCTCCTTCCTGCCAGCAAGGAGAAAGAAAAGGGAAGGGAAGGGAGAGGGAGGGGGAGGGGGAGGGAAAGGAAGGGAAGGAAAGGAGAGAAAGAAAGAAAGAAAGAGAAGGAAAGAGAGAGAGAAGAAGGGAAGGAGGGAGGGAGGGAGGAAGGAAGGGAGGGTAAGAACGAGAAAGAAAGAAAAGTGAAAAAGAAAGACGAAAAAGAAAACGGAAAAGGAAATCAAAAAGTGCTAAAATCTTCTTCTCACCTTTCAATCTGGTCCTGGAGACTGAGATCCAAACAGTAAATGCTTCATGATGAGATTTAAAGAAGTAGTTTCCTTACTACTACTTTCCACTTCAACTACACACACAAACGGGACCAAGGATATGTCTCTTCCCTCCCGCATAAAAACAAAGGGCATCTTCTCCTCCCTCTGAAATCTGACTCCTCCCTCAAGGCCTTGAAGGCCCTCGGGATCTTCAAGCTGGCAAGGCACAGCTGCTTATTTATTTGGGTTGTATTTAGGCACCATAAGTGCCTGTGTGTGCAGGACTATGATGTTATGAGAACTCAGTTTTGTCCTTTTAGGAACAAACTTTCCCCCAATTTTAACTGTTACATCTTTCATTTCAATTAACTGAATCTTTTCTTACTTTCTCCCCCAGCCCTCATAGGACTAAATCTCTTGGAATCCTTTGGAAGGAGGCTGTGTGTTCCACTTATTTCTATTCTCTTGGAAGAGTAGCATTTATTATCCCTGCTCCCACCTGCCTTATTCAGACCATAGTTTTATCCACATGACTCAAGTCAGCTCTTCCTTTATGGAGTTCATGCAAGTTACTACGTCACTATTGCATCCTCCTCAGAGTTCTTGGCTGACTTCCCTATAATTCGTCCGTCTTCCTCAGTGACTTCTCCATCTGAGAATGGTTGTTTCTTTTCTTATACCCATTGTTGCTTTTGTGAATGTCAATAATCTATGCTGATAAAGCTTCTCATATTTTGACCTCATGTTCTTTTCCTTTCTTTTAAATTCCAGAGACCTGCAAACATCCACCAACTTCCAATCCAGTGCAGCTGAACATTAGTTAGTTTACTAAAGAATTGTTGACTTACTGACCTGGATATGAACTTGAAATCTCTTCCTCTGTTTCATTCTTTCGAATTCCATAATGATTTGTTTTGATTTTATTGCTTTGCAGTAATGTTTACTTGTTGGAAAAATAATTCAAATTTGTACATCAAAAAAATTCCATCATCCTGACCTCCTTAACTGCAATGTCCTCCATCTGCAATGTACCCTGGTCACTTAGCAGGAACCCCACCATACAGACTTGCTTATTCCTCAGTGCGGCTCCACACTGAAGACTCCAACCCTCAAAATATCTTCTCTAGCAATTATCTCCTGCCCTTCCCTCTCTCTCAACTGCTTGCCACCCCTAAAATTGCTTCTTATTCTTATTGTCGTTACCAGTCACTCTATGATTCTTTATTTTCCTTTTTTTTTTTTTTTTTTTGCAGTACGCGGGCCTCTCACCGCTGTGGCCTCTCCCGTTGTATAGTACAGGCTGCAGACGCGCAGGCTCAGTGGCCATGGCTCACGGGCCCAGCCGCTCCGCGGCACACGGGATCCTCCCGGACCGGGGCACGAACCTGCGTCCCCTGCATCGGCAGGCGGACTCTCAACCACTGCGCCACCAGGGAAGCCCTTCACTCATCTTTTATTAACTACTCATCCCACTTCCTAGAGACTTCTCAGTACCTCTTTCATTCTCCTCAAGGCCCAAGTTCTATCCTACATCCCACTCCCAGCAGGTGACTTTACTACATAAAATTTCTCTCATTGGAGCGACTGGAAATTGATTTCTTCCTTTCTCAACAGTTCTGTGTTTCCTTCTTCTTTCTCCTCTTCTTCCTCCTCTAAATCTGAGGTTAACCCCTCAGCTAATGCTCCCCGTTCAAGCCTCTCTTTCCTCCTTGGTACCAAGCATCTGCATCAGTTCTTTCACTTCTCTTGCATCTTCAGTCCTTCCCTCTGAGTTGACTTCTAAGCTTTTGCCCATATGCCCTTCCTTAAGAAAATCCTTACTTATCCTAAAGTTTCCTCTCATCACTTTCCTATCCCTCTTTCATTTCCACTATCAAATATTTCAAAAGGATAGTCAAACCAATCACATCTACTAGTTTTGTACTAACACTTCTTTTTTAAAAAATTTATTTATTTATTTATTTATTTTTGGCTGTGTTGGGTCTTCGTTGCTGCACGCCGGCTTTCTCTAGTTGTGGTGAGCAGGGGCTACTGTTCATTGAGGTGCACAGGCTTATTGCGGTGGCCTCTCTTATTGCAGAGCGCAGGCTCTAGGCGTGCACGCTTCAGTAGTTGCAGCATGCGGGCTTAGTAGTTGTGGCACACGGGATTAGTTGCTCTGCGGCATGTGGCATCTTCCCGGACCAGGGCTCGAACCCATATCCCCTGCATTGGCAGGCAGATTCCTAAACACTGCGTCACCAGGGAAGTCCCTGTACCAACACTTCTTGCTTTACTTCTTCCATTATGTGTTGCCCCCTCTCTCTCCTCTACTGAAACTCCTCTTAAGGTCATCAGTGATTTCCTAATTACCAAGTCTCCCAGCCAACTCTCCCCCAATTAACTTGCTGCTGCAGCACGCTTTGGCATGAAACTTTCCCTCTCTTTACTCCCTGACCACAGCACTATTTTGATCTCCTCCTAACACTTTGATCACTCTTTTTCCATCTCTATTCCTGGCTCCACTGCTTCCTCTACCCTCCTAAATTAAGATATCCTCAGATCTCCTATCTCTTTATAGTCTCTCCTTCAAATATCACCCATTTCCATTACTTCAATTATCACTCTTTGAGAATGACTCTCAAGTCATGATTTCTTCTAAGGACTAAGTTTAAATTTCCAGATGATCTATCGGTATCTGAAACATAAAATATACCAAACAAGACCCAAGATCCAGCCATTTTCTCCCCTAAATCACTCCTGCTAACTTCTCTATGACTTCTAATGGCATAAAAATTTTCCCCATCAACGCTGACTAGAGTGACTTTTCCTCCCTTTCCCCACATCTGGTCATTTGCCAAATCCATTTTTTTTAAAAAACGTGATTTTATTATTATTTTTAAAAATATTTATTTATTTATTTGGTTGCATGGGGTCTTAGTTGTGGCAGGAGGGATCCTTAGTTGTGGCTCACCAGCTCCTTAGTTGCGGCATGCCAACTCTTAGTTGCGGCATGCAGGTGGGATCTAGTCCCTGACCAGGGATCAAACCCGGGCACCCTGCATTGGGAACACGGAGTCTTATCCACTGTGCTACCAGGGAAGTCCCCAAATCCAGTTATCTTATACCTTCACATTTTTCCAAGATCAGACCTCTCCCACTCCCTACATCAGCCCCTCCTTCCCTCTTACTACATCTACTCCAATCATTTCACCTATTTTTCTCATTCCATGTCTCCTATTCTGCCAGATTAATTTTCCTAAACTCACTTCATATCATCTTACATGCTTTAAAATCTCCAATGACTCCCAATTACCTATCAAACTAAGTCTAGACTACTTTAATGAGCATTAAAGACTATTAACATCCTTTTCCAGCATTACCCACCATTATTTCTCTAAATGTGTCCCGTGTTCAGATAAATTAAATCGTTCACTTTCCTCCTCTCAGGTCTGAAGCTTTCCTACCTCTATGCTTTTGCTCATGTTGTTTTCCTGTCAAGAATGTCTTGCTTTTCAATCACTTCCTGTTGAAATTCTATCTTTGCTTTAGGAAGTTTTGTTCCTTTTACTGTTTGAGATGTAAACTACCTTTCATCTGATCCTCTATATTTCACTCTTAATCTGCTTTGTATCATAACCACTGGCGAATGTACCACGTTCTCACCACTGATGTCTTATCCTCACTCTAGCGTGTGTCTTTAATACTATTTTCCAAGTACTCCGCTAGTTTCTGCAGATTCAAAGGTAAGTAAACATTTTCCTAATTTCCCTGGGAAGTTCAAAACGCCCTTACCCAAAGGACACTTGTATTTACGTTTCTCATTCCTATCCCCTCGTGCAGGTCTCTCACTCACCCAGAAGGCAAGTGAGTTCCTATGGCTACTACTTAAAGGATGGAAAACAGAGAAAGTAGAGCCATCTTTACCACTACGGCAAGGGAGAGTGAGTTCTCATATCCTCGTGTTGGAGTTCAGAATGCCAATCTTTGCGCCAGAGGGGAGGTTGCAGGCTAGTGATGGAGACAGACCCCAAAGAACCAGTTACAAGGTAACTTGACAAAAGCTGTGGTAGGAGTGTGTACACTGGGAGCTGTGGGAGCCATCTCCAGCAAGTAGTGGGAGCAGGAAAGAACAAATCTGAAGGCTTTAATGAAGGATGAAGGAGGTTGGCAGCTGCTCAGCTCAGTCAGGTTTTCTCAGCGACTTTATCAATCATTCTGAAACACAAAATCCAGTGCTGTGCCTTTCCCAAACATTAGGCAGTCACATGTCCTTGCAAGTACTTACAGAAATGCAATAACTTTTAGAAGCTATGTTACTGTTGCATATATTCTGGATCTAGAGGCCTACCCCTTTCCTTCTTCAAGTCCTGGAGTTGCTACGTTAGGCTCTACCTGGCCATACATGGCTGTTGGGGAAATGTGAGTCCACGGGCATGGTGAGTGAGGAACATCAAAGCACTGAAAACAAAAAACTGGTGGTTCTGCCACATACATACAAGTTGTATGGCCAAGTCATTTAACTTCTCTTGAATCTAGTTTCCTAAAAAGAAGATAGTAATAGTGTCTACTCCTTATTTATGATGAAGGGAGAAGAAAATAATATCTATTAAGTTTATGCCAAGAGCCAGATGATTTATATGATAATTCATTTAATTGTCATAAATAGCTATGGGTAGGTAGCATTATTATTCTCATTTTATGGCTGGAGAAACTAAGACTCAGAGGAATTAAATAACTTGCCCGAGGTTACAGAGGTAACAAGCAGAGTATCCAGGATAAACCTGTCTGATACCAAAGATATCATTCTTTTCCATTACTCCATTTAGCTACAAATCACGATCTTACTTGAAAATGGCAGGGTCATTTGGTGAAAAGTGCCCCAAATTAAGAACCAGCAGAGTGCCACCCGCATCTACAAGGTGAGCCTTTCAGAACACCCATCAACTCCCATTCTATCATTCTTTTTCTTTGGGAAAGTACACATCTACACAAATATTACCGCTTTCAAAACTTTCCCAGCTGTCCCCCTGCTCCCCACCTCCAGAGCATAATCTGTGACTCCATCCTCCGGGGCTATGGACATAATAGCCCTTAGCCCACAATTTCACTTATTGTTGTAAAACCAGAGATGAATCCAATACCTGGCATAGATTAAGCACCCAGTAGAAGTTTTCTGAATGAATGAATGAACAAATGATGTGTAACAGTACACAAATCATTTAATCTCTCTAAATATTAATTTTTGCCATCTCTAAAAGAGATGACTAGTGTCTCATACCTCACAGGTATATCATGGGAATTCAATGAAATATGTTGTGTTCTTAAAAATAAAACTGTTAGGTGAGGCCAAGAGGTTGTTCCTTTTACAAAAAACAAAAGACAGAGAAACAAAGCAACGAGGAGGCTTTTACTCCTGTTGATCCACATGAGCCCTCTAAATGGTGAGTGATTATAAGCTGCCCCCACCCCCCAAAAAAGAAAGAAAATAAGAAAGAAAGAACATAAAATATATTGGATTTTCTCATGTTTATTTACTAAGAGTCCATAGTTTTTCATCATACTAGAAGTTTTGTGAAGTAAAGGGATTATACCTACTTTTCTCACATATAAATACACATATCTACACAACACTTATCTAGGAACTTTCCATTGCACGACGAGTCATTACCTTTCTGACTGATTTGCACATAGACGTGTCTTTTGATGGTGTCATAGGAAGAAGTGAAGTCCTTAAAGCTTTGGAGACAAAGAGCCTTAGGTCCGAGTCATAGTTCTGCCATGTACAGTTGAGTGAGCAAATCAACTCCTCTTGTATTTATTTCCAGAAAAAAAGAGAGAGAGAGAGAGAGAGAGAGAGAGAGAGAGAGAGAGAGAGAGAGAGAGAGAGAAATTATAACAGTACCTAGTTCTTAAGATCATTGTGCAGAGTAAATGAATTATGAAGTACATAGCATGGTTCTGGGCCAAAGCATGCCTTCAAATACTGTGATGATGAGATAATAATGCTGCTGATGATGACAGAAGTGATGATAATCATGAAAATCTGATTATTTCTCATCCTGTTGAAGTTAACAGCTGAGCGCATCTCTGTAAGGATTAAAGAAATCATCTGAAAGGGAGCTTAACACCTCTTGGTTTTATAGGACTTTACAAAATCCAAAACACATCCACACACACAATTTCATCTGTGCTCCCAGTAATTCTGGGAGGCAGATAATTAGAGAGAATTGGTTCAGAGAGGTGAAGTGAAAATGTCAGTACTATTCAGAGTACAACGAGGCATGGGACACAGGCCTATGTCGCAGACCGGGGCCTCATGTTGTGATTTCTTTCTCTTCTTTTACAATAGGTTTCTGATGAGCATTGAGTCCTGTCCCAAATGTCAGAACAACAGTAGTATTTAGATAAGCAGCAAAGGTAATAATCATATTTATTTCTCCAAAAGACTTTTCCTTTCTACCTACCTGAGAGCTCCAGCCACATGCATGCCAGAAATGCATAAACAATTATGCCAGGCTAACAGCAATAACTGAAAATATATTACAACTTTTCTTCTGAGGTAAAGTACATTGTCACCAATTATATTTTCTTTCTCCCCACTCAAATGTTTGGATTATCATACCTACCTATTGACAGCTTTCTCACTGACTTATAACCACGGGTTTCCTGGAGATTGGCTAAAAGCAGTGTGACACTGGCTTTTTTGTACACAGGGTGTGTTCTGAGTGGTGGGGTTCCTCCTGGGTGTCAGGAAAGTTCTGGCTTCCCTAATCATTCAGACGGGATTCAGTTCTATTCAAAAAACTTGTTTGGCCCCATCTTACCTGCCAGGTTCTCTGCCATGTGCAGTTCCAGAAAGAGATTACATAGTCTGGTCACCATGTCACTGTTTCCTGTTTTAATCCCAAACATCCCTTGGCTGGTGACAGTCATCACACAGCTGGCAGGCAGGATAAGGGAAAGATCTGGGGAACCCAATATCTCTCGGTCCCATATGTGCTCTTTGGCCACAGTTTAAAATAAAGAGATTTCCTCCCTCTCATCCCATGGGGTGTGCACTATTTTTCAAAATTCACTTACAACAGCAGAAGCAGGTCATTTATTTGACTTGCCTACACTGGGCTCTGATTTCTGCATCTTGCCTCTAAGTTCAGGTATGTGTTGATCTTGAAATGCTTCTCTTGGCATCTGTGTGTCAAGAAGGACCCCACAGTGATTCCAGACTGGTTTTCTTGTCCCCAGTTCCCTTGTCCCTACTCTCGTGGCCAATTGTGTGTGTGTATGTGTGTATATATATTTATATAAAGATCTCATGCTTTATCTTTACTCACAGTGTCACTGCCACTACTGTTACTAATTTCCCCCCCAATAATCTTAGTGAAACGGGTTTCTTTCCTCAGGAAAACTAACTTCTCCATGCATATCTCAGATGTCATTCTTTTTTGTTTCCTGTCAGAGTCATTCCTTCCCTCCACCTCAAAATCTCTGAAAACCTCAGGTCCCATACTCCCCCCCCTTCCCCACTCTCTGAGCGCAATTAGCTGAAGTCCCCTCTGAGAAGGAGTGTCCCCAAAGTCTAGATATCTTCTCTTCTCTTGTCTAGTGTGGCACTGTGTCTGTCTTTCTGGACCTTCTCCCAGTCCTTTGACTATTTTTTTTCGGTTCCCTCTATTGATTATGGCCTCAGCTCTTCACTCTTCCTGCACTATCCTCACTCATTCCTCCATCCATGTATTCATTCATTCAGGATTCACAAAGGATGGACTATCTGCCTGGTACCGATCCAGGCATAGGGATACCGCAGCGAAAAGATCAAACGAGGCTGCTTTCACGGAGCTTACACCCTGAGAGGTGGACACAGAACATACGTATGTACATACATTTAAAATAAGATAATTTTGGATAGTGAGAGAAAATGGGAAGAACCAGAAAAAGGGTAATGAGATAGAGAGTAGCTTCAGATGGGGGAAATAGGTAGGAAACCAGTTTAGAGATGTGTCCAGGAAGTGCTACTCTAAGAAGAAGTCATTTAAGGCAAGTGTAGAACGATAAGAAACCAGCCACAGGATGAAGAGCAGCCTGTGCAGAGGCGACAGCTCGTGCAAAGGCTCTATTACGGGAAAGAGCTTGTTAAGTTTGAGGCACATATTTTAAAAGTCAAGAGTAACTGGAACACTGCGGACAAGACGGGGGATGGCAGACGTGAGTGTGAAGAGATAGGCAGGGCTCAGGGCGGGCCTTGCTAGACCATGGTGAGGAGTCTAGATTTTATTTATTATTTCATTATTCAATGAGATGTTATTGAAGGGCTTCAAGCAAGAAAGGTACCTGGTCTCACAGAATACAGAGAGTGTGCTCTGGCTACTGTCAGTAGACTAGAAACTACAGTTTCACCCTCAACTGTAAGGGGAAGATAATCATCAAATTGGGAAAGGTAGAAAAATAAAAATAAACAAACAACAACAACAAAATCCCAGCAGAAAAGGATTGAAGCTAAAATGCAGAAAGGAGGAAGGAATAACTTAATTTAAATGAGTTAAGAACTCTCAGAACGAGGCCAGAGGTACTTTAGGGAATTTAAGGTACTTGTGAAAGTGACTGAGAGCTATTGCCAAATATCGAAGGAAATGTCAGAAGACTGAAGAAACCAAATGCTCCTGCTTTCAACAGAGGAGAGACAGGGGAGTAAAATCCTCAAAGTTACTATTTAAAATGGGATTGGTAAATATTTTATTTATTTTATTTTATTTTTTTGTTTTTGCAGTACGCGGGCCTCTCACTGTCGTGGCCTTTCCCGTTCCGGACGCGCAGGCTCAGTAGCCATGGCTCACGGGCCCAGCCGCTCCGCGGCATGTGGGATCCTCCCCGACCGGGGCACGAACCCGTGTCCCCTGCATCGGCAGGCGGACTCTCAACCACTGCACCACCAGGGAAGCCCTGGTAAATACTTTAAAAAGAACATTGTGATTATTAGGAATCAGCACAAATAGACGTAAGAAAAAATTATGTAAAATTAAGCCAGTTCCTGCTGCTGTAGTGGTGATGGCTGTAGTGTAATGGTTGATGGAATTATCAGACTGAAAATATTTCAGTCAGTCTATGTATTTGGGTGAGACTTTCAATAAAATCATAGAATCTCAAAGATGACTGGAACTTTATCAACAATCCGTTCCAAATTTCTAACCTATAGATTTTTTTTTCCTACAACATCCCAGTAATTCTTTGGATAACAACTGCTTGAACATAACAAAAGGTAATTCATTCCACTTTGGAACGGTTTGAAATGTATTGCTGAAAGTCTGTTTCTGGGTAAATGTAAACCTCTCTTATCTGGATCATTATAAGTCTAATTCCTCTCACATATACCCTTCGTTTTAAATTTTCCAAATGTGTTGTTACAAATATGGAAAATAGACGGCTTAAAGATGGCGGAAGAGTAAGACGCGGAGATCACCTTCCTCCTCACAGAGACATCAGACATACATCTACACGTGGAACTTCTCCTATAGAACACCCACCGAACGCTGGCAGAAGACCTCAGACCTCCCCAAAGGCAAGAAACTCCCCACGTCCCTGGGTAGGAAAAAGAAAAAAGAATAAACAGAGACAAAGAATAGGGACGGGACATACACCAGTGGGAGGGAGCCGTGAAGGAGGAAAGATTCCCACACACTAGAGGCCCCTTCGCGGGCGGAGACTGCGGGCGCCGGAGGGGGAAGCTCCGGAGCCGCGGAGGACAGCTCAGCCACAGGGGTGCGGAGGGCAAAGCGGAGAGATTCCCGCAGAGGATCTGTACCGACCGGCACTCACCAGACCGAGAGGCTTGTCTGCTCGCCCGCCGGGGCGGGCGGGGCCGGGAGCTGAGGCTCGGGCTTCAGTCGGATCCCAGGGAAAGGTCTGGAGTTGGCAGAGTGAAAACAGCCTGAAGGTGTTACTGCGCCACGGCTGGCCGGGAGGGAGTCCGGTTGAAGTCTGGAGCTGCCGAAGAGGCAAGAGACCTTTTCTTCCCTCTTTACCTCCTGCTGCGCGAGGAGAGGGGTTTAAGCGCGCCGCTTAAAGGAGCCCCAGAAACGGGCGCGGAGCTGCCGAAGAGACAAGAGACTTTTTCTTGCCTCTTTGCTTCCTCGGGCGTGAGGTGAGGGGATTAAGAGCACCGCGTAGAGGAACTCCAGAAACGGGCGCGAGCCGCGGCTGTCGGCACAGACAGTAGAGACGGGTGTGGGACGCTAAGGTTGCTGCTGCCACCACCAAGAGGCCTGTGTGTGAGCACAGGTCACTCTCCACACCAGCCCTTCCGGGAGCCCGTGCAGCCCGCCACTGCCGGGGTCCCGGGATCCAGGGACAGCTTCCCCGGGAGAACGCGCGGTGCGCCTTGGGCCTGTGCAGCGTCACGTCGGCCTCTGCCGCCGCGGACTCGCCCCGCCCCCGTGCCCCTCCCTCCCCCCAGCCTGAGTGAGCCGGAGCCCCCCAATCAGCTGCTCCTTTAACCCCGTCCTGTCTGAGCAAAGGGCAGAGGCCCTCAGACAACCTACACGCAGAGGAGGGACCAAGTCCAAAGCTGAACCCCAGGAGCTGTGCGAACAGAGAGGAGAGGGGGAGGTCTCTCCCAGCAGCCTCAGAAGCGGCGGATTAAAGCTCCACAATCAACTTGAAGTGCCCTGCATCTGTGGAAAACCTGAATAGAAAACTAATCATCCCAAGTTGAGGAGGTGGACTTTGGGAGCAAGATATACTATTATTTTCCCCTTTTTTTCTTTTTGTGAGTGTGTATGTATGTGCTGCTGTGTGAGATTTTGTCTGTATAGCTTTGCTTTCACCATTTGTCCTAGGGTTAGACCGACCCGTTTTTCTGTTTTTTTTTTTAATATAAATTTTTCTTCTTAATAATTATTTTTATTTTAATAACTATACTTTATTCTACTTTGTCTTCTCCCTTTCTTTCTTCCTTTCTTCCTTCCTTTCTTCCCTTCTTCCCTCCCTTCTTCCTTCCTTCCCCCTTCTTTCCTCCCTTCCTTCCTCCCTTCCTCTCTTCCTTCCTCCCTTTCCTCCTCTCCACCTTCCTTCCTTCCTTTCTTGCTTTCGTCCTTCCTTCATTTCTTCCTTCCTTTCTTCCTTCCTTCCCTCCCTCCCTCCTTCCTTCCTTCCTCCCTTTTCTTTCCTTTCTATTTTTTCTCCCTTTTATTTTGAGCTGTGTGGATTAAAGGCTCTTGGCGCCCCAGCCAGGCACCAGGCCTGTGTCTCTGAGGTGGGAGAACCAACCTCAAGACACTAGTCCACAAGAGACCTCCCAGCTCCACGTAATATCAGACGGCGAAAATCTCCCAGAGATCTCCATCTCAACACCAAGACCCAGCTTCACTCAAGGACCAGCAACGAACAGTGCTGGACACCCTATTCCCAACAAAGAGCAAGACAGGTCTACAGCCCCATCCATTAGCAGAGAGGCTGCCTAAAATCATAATAAGGCTACCAACATCCCCAAACACACCACCAGACGTGGACCTGCCCACCAGAAAGACAAGATCCAGCCTCATCCACCAGAACAGAGGCACTAGACCCCCAATCAGGGAACCTACTCAATCCACTGAACCAACCTTAGCCACTGGGGACAGCCACCAAAAACAACAGGAACTACGAACCTGCAGCGTGCAAAAAGGAGACCCCAAACACAGTAAGATAAGCGAAATGAGAAGACAGAAAAACACACAGCAGATGAAGGAGCAAGATGAAAAGACACCAGACCTAACAAATGAAGAGGAAATAGGCAGTCTACCTGAAAAAGAATTCAGAATAATGATAGTAAAGATGATTCAAAATCTTGGAAATAGAATAGACAAATTGCAAGAAACAGTTAACAAGGACCTAGAAGAAATAAAGAGGAAGCAAGCAACGATGAGCAACACAATAAATGAAATGAAAAATACTCTAGATGGGATAATAGAATAACTGAGGCAGAAGGATGGATAAGTGACCTGGAAGATAAAATAGTGGAAATAAGTAATGCAGAGCAGAAGAAAGAAAAAAGAATGAAAAGAACTGAGGACAGTCTCAGAGACCTCTGGGACAACATTAAACGCACCAACATTCGAATTATAGGGGTCCCAGAAGAAGAAGAGAAAAAGAAAGGGACTGAGAAAATATTTGAAGAGATTATAGTTGAAAACTTCCCTAATATAGGAAAGGAAATAGTCAATCAAGTCCAGGAAGCACAGAGAGTCCCATACAGGATAAACCCAAAGAGAAACACGCCAAGACACATAATAATCAAACTGTCAAAAATTAAATACAAAGAAAACATATTAAAAGCAGCAAGGGAAAGACAACAAATAACACACAAGGGAATCCCCATAAGGTTAACATCTGATCTTTCAGCAGAAACTCTACAAGCCAGAAGGGAGTGGCAGGACATATTTAAAGTGATGAAGGAAAAAAACCTACAACCAAGATTACTCTACCCAGCAAGGATCTCATTCAGATTTGATGGAGAAATTAAAACCTTTACAGACAAGCAAAAGCTGAGAGAGTTCAGCACCACCAAACCAGCTCTACAACAAATCCTAAAGGAACTTCTCTAGGCAAGAAACACAAGAGAAGGAAAAGACCTACAAGAACAACCCGAAACAATTAAGTAAATGGTAATAGGAACATACATATTGATAATTACCTTAAATGTAAATGGATTAAATGCTCCCACCAAAAGACACAGACTGGCTGAATGGATACAAAAACAAGACCCATATATATGCTGTCTACAAGAGACCCACTTCAAACCTAGGGACACATACAGACTGAAAGTAAGGGGATGGAAAAAGATATTCCATGCAAATGGAAATCAGAAGAAAGCTGGAGTAGCATTTCTCATATCAGACAAAATAGACTTTAAAATAAAGTCTATTACAAGAGACAAAGAAGGGCACTACAAAATGATCAAGGGATCGATCCATGAAGAAAATATAACAATTGTAAATATTTATGCACCCAACATAGGAGCACCTCAATACATAAGGCAAATACTAACAGCCTTAAAAGGGGAAATCGACTGTAACACAATTATAGTAGGGGACTTTAACACCCCACTTTCACCAATGGACAGATCATCCAAAATGAAAATAAATAAGGAAACACAAGCTTTAAATGATACATTACACAAGATGGACTTAATTGATATTTATAGGACATTCCATTCAAAAACAACAGAATACACATTTTTCTCAAGTGCTCATGGAACATTCTCCAGGATCGATCATATATTGGGTCACAAATCTAGCCTTGGCAAATTTAAGAAAATTGAAATCGTATCAAGTATCTTTTCCGACCACAATGCTATGAGACTAGATATCAATTACAGGAAAAGATCTGTAAAAAATACAAACACATGGAGGCTAAACAATACACTACTTAATAACGAAGTGATCACTGAAGAAATCAAAGAGGAAATCAAAAAATACTTAGAAACAAATGACAATGGAGACACGACGACCCAAAACCTATGGGATACAGCAAAAGCAGTTCTAAGAGGGAAGTTTATAGCAATACAATCATACCTTAAGAAACAGGAAACATCTCGAATAAACAACCTAACTTTACACTTAAAGCAATTAGAGAAAGAAGAACAAAAAAACCCCAAATTTAGCAGAAGGAAAGAAATCATAAAGATCAGATCAGAAATAAATGAAAAAGAAGTGAAGGAAACAATAGCAAAGATCAATAAAACTAAAAGCTGGTTCTTGTATAACTGATTCAGTTTGTTGTAGAGGGAAAACTAACACACTATTGTAAAACAATTATACTCCAATAAAGATGTTTAAAAATAAATAAATAAAATAAAATAAAATATTTAAAAAAAAAAAAAGCTGGTTCTTTGAGAAGATAAATAAAATTGATAAACCATTAGCCAGACTCATCAAGAATAAAAGGGAGAAGACTCAAATCAATAGAATTAGAAATGAAAAAGGAGATGTAACAACTGACACTGCAGAAATACAAAATATTATTAGAGATTACTACAAGCAACTGTATGGCAATAAAATGGACAACCTGGAAGAAATGGACAAATTCTTAGAAATGCACAACCTGCCGAGACTGAACCAGGAAGAAATAGAAAATATGAACAGACCAATCACAAGCACTGAAATTGAAACTGTGATTAAAAATCTTCCAGCAAACAAAAGCCCAGGACCAGATGGCTTCACAGGCGAATTCTATCAAACATTTAGAGAAGAGCTAACACCTATCCTTCTCAAACTCTTCCAAAAGATAGCAGAGGGAGGAACACTCCCAAACTCATTCTATGAGGCCACCATCACCCTGATACCAAAACCAGACAAAGACGTCACAAAGAAAGAAAACTACAGGCCAATATCACTGATGAACATAGATGCAAAAATCCTCAACAAAATATTAGCAAACAGAATCCAACAGCACATTAAAAGGATCATACACCATGATCAAGTGGGGTTTATCCCAGGAATGCAAGGATTCTTCAATATATGCAAATCAATCAACATGATACACCATATCAACAAACTGAAAGAGAAAAACCATATGATCATCTCAATAGATGCAGAGAAAGCTTTTGACAAAATTCAACACTCATTTACGATAAAAACCCTGCAGAAAGTAGGCATACAGGGAACTTTCCTCAACATAATAAAGGCCATATATGACAAACCCACAGCTAGCATCGTTCTCAATGGTGAAAAACTGAAACCATGTCCACTAAGATCAGGAACAAGACAAGGTTGCCCACTCTCACCACTCTTATTCAACATAGTTTTGGAAGTTCTAGCCACAGCAATCAGAGAAGAAAAAGAAATAAAAGGAATCCAAATAGGAAAAGAAGAAGTAAAGCTGTCACTGTTTGCAGATGACATGATACTATACATAGAGAATCCTAAGGATGCTACCAGAAAACTACTAGAGCTAATCAATGAATTTGGTAAAGTTGCAGGATACAAAATTAATGCACAGAAATCTCTGGCATTCTTATACACTAATGATGAAAAATCTGAGAGTGAAATTAAGAAAACACTCCCATTTACCATTGCAACAAAAAGAATAAAATATCTAGGAATAAACCTACCTAAGAAGACAAAAGACTTGTATGCAGAAAACTATAAGACACTGATGAAAGAAATTAAAGATGATACAAATAGGTGGAGAAATATACCATGTTCTTGGATTGGAAGAATCAACATTGTGAAAATGACTATACTACTCAAAGCAATCTACAGATTCAATGCTATCCCTATCAAATTACCACTGGCATTTTTTACAGAACTAGAACAAAACATTTCACAATTTGTATGGAAACACAAAAGACCCCGAATAGCCAAAGCAATCTTGAGAATGAAAAATGGAGCTGGAGGAATTAGGCTCCCTGACTTCAGACTCTACTACAAGGCTACAGTAATCAAGACAGTATGGTACTGGCACAAAAACAGAAATATAGATCAATGGAACAGGATAGAAAGCCCAGAGATAAACCCACACACATATGGTCACCTTATCTTTGATAAAGAAGGGAAGGATATACAGTGGAGAAAAGACAGCCTCTTCAATAAGTGGTGCTGGGAAAACTGGACAGCTACATGTAAAAGTATGAAATTAGAACAATCCCTAACACCACACACAAAAATAAACTCAAAATGGGTTAAAGACCTAAATGTAAGGCCAGACACTATCAAACTCTTAGAGGAAAACATAGGCAGAACACTCTATGACATAAATCACAGAAAGATCCTTTTTGACCCATCTCCCAGAGAAATGGAAATCAAAACAAAAATAAACAAATGGGACCTAATAAAACTTAAAAGCTTTTGCACAGCAAAAGATACTATAAACAAGACCAAAAGACAACCCTCAGAATGGGAAAAAATATTTGCAAATGAAGCAACTGACAAAGGATTAATATCCAAAATTTATAAGCAACTCATGCAGCTCAATAACAAAAAAACAAACAACCCAATCCAAAAATGGGCAGAAGAACTAAATAGACATTTCTCCAAAGAAGATATACAGATTGCTAACAAACACATGAAAGAATGCTCAACATCATTAATCATTAAAGAAATGCAAATCAAAACTACAATGAGATATCATCTCACACCGGTCAGATTGGCCATCATCAAAAACTCTAGAAACAATAGATGCTGGAGAGGGTGTGGAGAAAAGGGAACCCTCTTGCACTGCTGGTGGGAATGTAAGTTGATACAGCCACTATGGAGAACAGTATGGAGGTTCCTTAAAAAACTACAAATAGAACTACCATACGACCCAGCAATCCCACTACTGGGCATATACCCTGAGAAAACCATAATTCAAAAAGAGTCATGTACCAAAATGTTCATTGCAGCTCTATTTACAATAGCCAGGACATGGAAGCAACCTAAGTGTCCATCAACAGATGAATGGATAAAGAAGATGTGGCACATATATACAATGGAATATTACTCAGCCATAAAAAGAAATGAAACTGAGTTATTTATAATGAGGTGGATGGACCTGGAGTCTGTCATACAGAGTGAAGTAAGTCAGAAGGAGAAAAACAAATACCGTATGCTAACACATATATATGGACTCTAAGGGGAAAAAATGTCATGAAGAGATTAGTGGTAGGACAGGAATAAAACACAGACTTACTAGAGCATGGACTTGAGGATATGGGGAGGGGGCAGGGTGGGCTGTGATGAAGTGGGAGAGTGGCAGGGACATATATACACTACCAAATGTACATTAGATAGCTAGTGGGAAGCTGCCACATAGCACAGGGAGATCACCTCTGTGCTTTGTGACCACCTAGAGGGGTGGGATAGGGAGGATCAGAGAGAGGGTGATGCAAGAGGGAACAGATATGGGAACATATGTATATGTATAACTGATTCACTTTGTTGTAAAGGAAAAACTAACACACTATTGTAAAACAGTTATACTCCAATAAAGATGTTTAAAAAAATATGGAAAATAGGGAGATATGTTTGGGTATTTATTTGTGATTGAGCAATAATATCAAAGAAGTCTAATTAGTCAAACTAGAATAAGGTCTCTAAACTCGTGCCAAATAACTCTTTTTTTTTCCTATCCATTAAAAAAAAATCTATATATGAAAAAAAAATCTGTGTTTGGATCAAGTGATTATCAAGCCTAAAGATGAAACAAAGCTAAAGGAAATGTCAGATGATTAAATCTGGATTCAATACAATTATTAATAGCATGGGATGATTGGTTGAAACTAATACATTTTTAAAAATTAATTAATTAACTTATTTATTTATTTTTGGCTGCGTTGGGTCTTCGTTGCTGTGCACGGGCTTCTCATTGCAGTGGCTTCTCTTGTTGTGGAGCACGGGCTCTAGGCACTCAGGCGCAGTAGTTGTGGTGCACGGGCTTAGTTGCTCCGTAGCATGTGGAATCTTCCCGGACCAGGGCTAGAACCCGTGTCTCCTGCATTGGCAGATGCATTCTTAACCACTGCACCACCTGGGAAGCCCGAAACTAATAACTTTTAACAGCAATAAGCACAGAGGTGTTTTTTTTTTTTCCCCACTAAGATTCCCTGTGTAAGTACAAGATAGCTCTGCAAGTTGAGTGAAAAATACTTAGGGATTTTAACTGACCATAGCTCATTATGAGTGAGATATGGCTGTAAATGTAACTGAACAGACGCACCCTCTAAAGCAACTGTGTCCATAATTCTCCTGGATTTATGCTGTCAGACCCAACAGAAAACATTAATTCCTCTTCTGGATGTATCATGCTGACAAACTAAAAATCCTCCTGAGACAGTGACCAGGGTAGTTAAGGGTTGGAAACTACCAGAAAATACACTGGAAGAAACTTACGAAGCTTAGCCCCAAACAAAAAAGTCTGGGGTGGGATGTGGGGAAGCATAGCTCTCTCTTCAGGAAAACATTTTGCCCACCACTTGATGGAGTTCGAGGAGGAAGGAAGAGTGTACAGAATTCAACTGAATATAAAGAAGAACTTCCTTAAACATTAGAAGGGACTGACTTGTGAAGTAGTGAGCTCTCATTCCTGACAAAGGTCAAGCCTGTTCATCAGGAATGTCCTCGGGGGATTCAAGAATTGGAAAGGAAGTTGAATTAAGTCGACTTTAACTTCTCATCCCGGTCTAACACACTGTGATTCAAGGGCTGCTCTTCAAAGCAACATAGAGTATGGCCTGGTGGCTTCCTGCCCAGGAAGAAGGACATTCTGTTGCTCTGTGATATGTTAGGAGGGAGAATTTCCTGCATATGGTTCACTTACAGTCAGCTGTTACTTTGCCGGTCTGTTTTGGAATATCAGTGTCAAGCTTCCCCTTTTGGAAAGGGAGCAGTAGGGAATGAGAAGGGGGGAGAGGTTCTTGTATTAATCTTTCACTCGGTTCCAGGCATTCCTAATCTATTATGTCAATTTGAGTTTATAACTAAACTTAAACGTTCAGGTTTCCCTTCCAGGGATGGGAAGGAGCAGTGAGACAGCTGCTAGGACTAGGGTGAGGCTAATAGTTGGAAGAAGCCAAACCACATTCTATCTGCTTTTTTTTTTCTGTTCTATTTTTTATTTTTTTAACATCTTTATTGGAGTATAATTGCTTTACAGTGGTGTGTTAGTTTCCGCTTTACAACAAAGTGAATCAGTTATACATACACATATGTTCTCACTCACTTTGTTGTTGTTGTTAAGTTTAAAAGCAGATAGAGACGCAAGAGGGAAGTCTATCTGCTTTTAAACTTAACAACAACAACGACAAAGTGAGTAGAGCGAGAGGGAGGTGCTCCCCCCGCAACACCACTGTTGCACAGACGTTTGGATCACCTCCTCAGCCAGTGAGGAGGTGAACACGGGAACAGGTGCGCCTCCCTCTTACCCCACTTCGAAGCAGGGATTATTTTGCTGCGTTCAGGGTGCCCGGTACCAATTAATCAAGGCTAGACAAAGGATATACCAGGAGGGGATGGGGTCGGGGGAGAGAAGCCAGGAGCCATGTAGCATGTACCTTGCAGATGACATCATTGAAAGAGATTTGGCCCTCCTCTTCCCGGAGCTGGAAGCTCGCATGTCTGTGCAGGAGCCAGAGTGGGGTTGCTCGGGGTGGTGGGGGGGAGTAAATTGGTGAGAGGAGGCGTGCCGGTACTGGGGAGAGGTGTGGAGATGCTTAAGGGAGACCTGGAGTCAGCCGGCGAGCAGAGAAATCGCGGGGGCTGAGGTCTTTGCGCCGCTCCGAGCTCCGCCCCTGCGCTCGGCAGCCGCGCTCGGCCCTGAGAGGGGCACGCCTGTTTGGGGGTGGGGAGTATTGCACTGGGTGAGGAGGGGGGGGTAAGTGGTGGCGGTGGCGGTGGAGAGCCGCCTGCGCATGTCAAGGCTGACGGAGCACACACGGTCGGGGCGCCTGGAGAAGGGCCGCTGGTCACGCGCCACCCAGGGTCCGGGCCCCTGCACGATCTGCAGGAGAGCTCGGGGACGGGGCCCACCCACCCCACCTCTCGATCGCAGGCCACACAGAAGCCTCCGCCTCCTTCCTGGCCCCCCTCCGGACCTCCCCGGGGAGGCTCGGCGGGTGCGGACTGGACTGAAGTGGAACGAGTTCTGTAGCTCAGACGGCAGCCCCGGTGGTTTCGGGTGTGAGGGCAGGCCCAGCTGGAGAAGCCGATCAGGGCGGACGAAGACTGCGCTCCCGGGTCTGGGTGGATCCTGGTCGGAGCGTAACTCTTGGTAGGGAGGTGAGAGGTGGATCAACAGGGGCCCCTCCGGCAGCGCAGCCGCCTAGAGCCTGCCTGCCGCCCACTTCAGAGCTGAGCTTTCCCCGAGGCGCAAACAAGGGAAGCAGCTGAGCGACTGGAATTGGAAGTTCCGGGTGGGCGGGGAAGGCTCTGTCCGTGGTGCTGATCCGGATCCCAGCAACGGGCTCCGGGGAGGGCTCGCCAAGCTGCCGATCCACTCCCTCGAATTGGGGCAGTCCGCTAGGGTGGCTTGGAGCTGAAACCCCCGCCCGGCTCAGGAAGCCGCAGAGCCTCTCCAGTCAACGGCACTTGGCCCTTATTTCAGTCAGAAAGTCTCCCCCTTGGAGCAGTTCGTCCCAGAGGGTTTCCTCGAAAGTACTGAGAGGGAGAAGTTGTTGACCCAGGGAATCTCTCTGTTTAGCCCCGGAAGCCACCCGCTGAAAAAGATGCCTGGCTTCAACAGATTGTTTCCCCTGGCTCCCCTCCTGCTCATTTTGTGGGGTAAGTACCAGCACCCTGCCATGCGAGATGCAGATGACAGTAATAATGCTGACAGTAATAACACTTATTGATGTCGTTGGTGAAAACAAGGAGCCCTGGCTGACTTCCCTCTGTGCATGTCTGCCAGACACGGGATCCAGAGGGGTTCCATGAGAGCTGGGATTTTGAGATTGGAAAAAGGCCTCCCCACGCCCGTGCTGCTTTATTCCTGAACCTCCCTTGGTGGTTTTTCCACCCTTCCTCCCGTTTCCTGTTAATGCCAAAGTATTTTTTTCCCTTTCCCGTAGCTGAAAGAGCATGCAGTCACATTCATTATTTAAAAATCTCGGTTACAGTTACATTTCATTTCTCAATGAGGTCTTTGAATTAATTTTTATATATTAAAAAAATCTGGATGCGTGCATTTTGAGAGTGAAACTAGTTGTTGATCCATCTGTTTAATTTCAATAAGTAAAACAGGCTTCAGCCATTTGCAGCTATATATTAGATAAATAGGCACGTGGGGATTACATCTTTCTTCTTTTTCATGAACATGTGGAATTCAGGTGCTCTGGTGTTTGGGGGGGGCTGAGGTTTTTTGCCTTTAAAGATAAATAGGTTCTTGTTTGTCTGCTGTGAAGGAGTGAGGTGACCTTCTCCCTCCAAATAAGGGAGTCCTATACTTGCAACAGTAAGGCTGAGCAGAGTGGTGTTAGAGATGGGCTTGGAGCGGGGTGTCTGCCTGTGTGTAGTGGGAGTTAATGAGCCTACATGATAAAGTCTGAATGTGTGATTGAGAGAATGCTTTACTGTGTTGATGTATGCCTCAGGGTCTGAATGTGTATGCTAGTGTATGTCAGAGCATGTTAGTATGGGCATCTGCATGGACTGATGAGGATGTAGGTGTGTGTGTGTGTGTGTGTGTGTGTGTGTGTGTGTGTGGTTGTTGTGTAGTTATGGGCATTTCAGTCTTGGCAACTTAGATCCTCAGGTCAAATATCGGTGCTCTCCAGTTGATAATTGCTTTACATGATCTTAGCTACATTCCTCCATGTTAAAAATCAATAACCAGTATAATTAGATGTGAGCATGGCCACCTGCCTTACTGAAACTAGGTACAGGATTATGCTCTATGGTTGGCATGGAACTCATTCTGCTGGTGCAGTGGCAGATATGCTGATGGGAACAGCCTCCTTACCTTAGTATCACTCTGTTAAGCCTCCAGGACTAACTCTGGCTGCCAGCATTATCTGGATTTTGCATGTGACCAGAAGCAGAGCCAAGCTTCCTGTTGAACAAAATGCCTGGGAAGGACAAAGAGGGAGAGGAATGCCAGTCCCAAGGGCAGACTCACTGCCACCCATCCCCAGTACAGTAGACCAGGCCTGAAGAAGCAGACATAATAGGTTGCGAATGATCTCACCTGCCTTGAAGACTCAAGGCTGTGATTTCCTCAGGGGAGGCTAAGACTAGGGGGCTTAGGAGAGGTTACTTCGGCTGTATAAGAAAGAGCATGAATGAAGCAATGAGCGATGAAGTTGTAGAGAAGGTTGGGGTGAGATTCTACAGAGCCTTTCTTACCAAACCCTAATTTAAGTCTTTAGCATATTTGCCTGAATTCTAGTGGAGGGGGAGAGCACTCTATAGGCCAAGGACCTTTTGACTAGGACTTACAAAGCCTGGATTGGAGTCTTAGCTCTGCCAGTAGCTTGCTATGTAATAATCTTAGAGTATTTTGTTCCTCATATACGTATATTTGGAAATACATAAGTTTGGAAGTTGGGGCAGATGATATCTAACGTCCTTTTTAGCTGCACAATTGAATGGTAGGGCAATATTTACAGAATATTGCTAAAATAGGCAGAGAGCCCATCCTCCTCCCCACCCCTCAATTCCCCCACAATAAACCTTTGGAAGAAATGTGCATATTACACCTATCCTGCAGAAGGGAAAGAGAGAGAGTTCAGGAAACCTTGCCAGTAAATGTAAGAGAGAGGGCCTCGCTTCACCAATGCATTATCTTTTTATTTGCATGTAATTCCAGCATTGGAAAGCACTTAACTTAGATGTGTTCACCCTTCCCAATATGAATGGAATTTTTTCCATTCTTTTATTTTCTGCATGAATTGAACAAAATTCCCTTATTTCCTTCAATAAAGTATATAATAATAATAATAATAATAATAGAACCTACACTTGCCTTGTGCTTTACAGTTTACAAAGCAATTTTCAATCTATTACTTCTTTTGGTCCCCATAGCAATCCTCTGGTGGTAGTCAGGGAAAGCAGTATTATTTCCAATTTAGAGATGAGAAAATGAGTGCAGGGGAGGGGAAAGGACTTGCTAGAGAACTCTTACCTCTTGATTTCAGTCTTCCAGGGCTTGTTCTAGCTCCTCTTATGGACATACTTGCTGCTATACAGGATTGCTAGCTGGGCGTCTGTCCTCTCATCCCTCTTTGGAGCCACCCTTCCACTCCTCTCCCATGCCATTGCCTTTCCTAGGGCCTTACTCATTCTTTACCTCCTAGTGTCTTCTCTGTTTTTCCTCTCCAGGTCTACTCTCCCAGGTGTCGGTTGTGTTGGGGAATGTTTTCCTGTCTTCCCCCAGTAACCCATTTTACATCCCATTCTTTCAAGGCTCTGCTAAGTGACTGGCTAATCTGATAGACCAAGTCATTTCACGGTGTTAATATCTACAAATAACATCATTTATTACCCCCTTTGGAAAGTGTTTACATTCTAATCAAAGCCTTTATTTTCTTAGCATTGTAGAGCAAAGTCAAGAGGAGCAATATAGCAATAACCAAAGAAGAAAAAGATTTGGGGTTATTAGAGGAGTTGGTTACATACACATTACTATCCACCTGATAATAGATTGATGCTATTCCTTAGTTAAATATAATCATAATTAATATATTCTTCCTTTTCTGGTTTCCTCATTATTACTATAGACATTGAAGAGCAGACCATGGGTCAAATGATTTGGCCAAGATTATTCCAGGAGTTTATTATTTACAGTCAGCAATGTGGGTTGAATGTCTACCATAGGTACAATCTTTTCTTGGATATCTAGAGGATTTCTTGGAAAGAGAGGCAATAGTGTACTGGAGACTTACAGGGTGGAGAAATATACTTTACCTTTTGGTGGAAGGAGCAGCAAGTCATATTGCAAAGGGAAGGCAAACAAGGATGAGAGGATTCTGTGGCCATTTTGCAATGCTCTATCCAGGACCTCATGAATTAAATTGACCTCATGAGCTGAGTTCTTTCTTAGGACTTCAGACTGGACTTTGGCTAGGAGAAGGCGATCAGTGGGGCTTGCTGTCTGATGATACCTTGGATTACTCAGGGGCAACTCAGACAAAGAGAGGCTGCAGTGCCCTACTCACCATCCTGATTGCATGTATGCTGCCTTCCCTCCTTTAACTCTAAATGAACTAACCGTGTTTATATTTAAGACCAACTCATCTGCTTGTTCACTAGAGGCTATCACCTCTCACCTATTCAAGGATGTTAGTCCAGCAAACTATACACTTTCAAGCCCCAGCAGCTCTGCTGTGACCTTCATCCAAGCAAAGTCACTGAACCACCTCTCAGTCTGATCACTGCACCGGCCTCTTAACTGTTCTCTTTGCTTCCACCCTTATCCTTCCTCACCTCTTCAGTTTATTCTCAACAGAGCAGTCAGATCAGGTAATTTTGTACAAATCATGTCATTCTTCCACTCAGAAGCCTCCAATGCTCCCATGTCACTCAAAGCAAAAGCCAAAGATCTAATTGTGGTCTGCAAGAGCAGCCATGATCTGGCTCTGGCTTATTTCTCCTGCCTCATCTCCTTCTGCTCTCACTTTGTGCCCTGTACTTTATTGTGCTGTTTGCTTTTGCCGACACACTCCCACCCTAGGGCTCTCGAGTTGCTATCTCCTCTGCACACCTTCACACAGATATTCATACAGCTTGCTCCCTCCTTTCTTTCCTTCAACACCTGCTTGATGTCCCCTTCTCAGTGAGTCTCGGACGATCCTATGCACGCTCTAACTCCTCTATTCTGTTTTATTTTTTCTTATCATTGCACTTATTGCAGTTTAATGTTGCTTATTTTCTCTCTCCTTCCACTGGAATGTGGGCTCCATGAGAGCAGGGATGGTTTCTGTTTTGTCCCCTGTTGTGTTCTCAGTGCCGAGAGCAGTGCCTGGCACACAATAAGCGCTCGATATATGTTGAATGAGTGAACAAATAAATGAAGGAAAATAACATTAACGAATGTACAAAGCACATTCATAGTAATCATCCCATAGAATTTGCATGACAAATCTATTAGATAGATATTATTTTCAGCATTTTGTTGATGAATAAACTGAGTCTCAGAGAGGTTAAACAGTCTATCAAACTGGGACTTCTCTGGCGGTCCAGTAGTTAGGACTCTGCGCTTTCACTGTAGGGACCTGGGTTCTATCTCTGTTTGGGGAACTAAGATCCTGCAAGCTGCGCAGCACGGCCAAAAAAAAAAAAAAAAAAAAAAAACCAACTATCAAACCCAAGCCTTCAGTTGCCCAATACCGTCTTTCTTCTGCCTCTGTAAGTGTAACTGTACATTCCTTGGTACATTTTCCTATTCTTCTCTGAAGTCATCATCATTGAACTAACTCATCTTTACCACGTCTCATTAAATATGAATGTGCCCCGAGGCTCCCTGCTATATGGGGCTCTCAATGCACACTCTACACCTCTATCCACTACCAAACTTTTGCACAGACCATGTTTTTTTTTTTAAAACCAGGCCTATACTCACGCTTTCAAACTCTTCATATTCTGAAAATGTTTCTGATCAGTTCGCTCTAGATATGGACCCTCCCCCGATTAAAGCGATGACCCGTATGCAGAAGCGGGAGAGCCTCTTGCAGGCCGCCTGATAAAACCACCCCCCGCTTGTTCAGAGTTTAAAGCCGATAAAATTTATTTTACCTTGATAATGTTATTTTTTATCATAGTGCCTCTAGTTTTTTTGTTGTTTTTCTGTTTTGCGGTTCGCGGGCCTCTCACTGTCGTGGCCTCTCCCGTTGCGGAGCACAGGCTCCGGACGCGCAGGCGCAGCGGCCACGGCTCACGGGCCCAGCGTCTCCGGACGCGCAGGCGCAGCGGCCACGGCTCACGGGCCCAGCGTCTCCGGACGCGCAGGCGCAGCGGCCACGGCTCACGGGCCCAGCGTCTCCGGACGCGCAGGCGCAGCGGCCACGGCTCACGGGCCCAGCGTCTCCGGACGCGCAGGCGCAGCGGCCACGGCTCACGGGCCCAGCCGCCCTGCGGCACGTGGGATCTTCCCGGACCGGGGCCCGAACCCGTGTCCCCTGCATCGGTAGGCGGACTCTCAACCACTGCGCCACCAGGGAAGCCCGTGCCTCTAGTTTTAAAACTCTATGTCTAAAAATTAAATTTGTTGCTTTCTGAGTCAAATATTTCATTTTTTGACTCATAATTAGTCACTCAGTCTCATTTTAAGTTCTAAATAAAGCTTTTCTCTGCTTTTAGAAAGAACTGTCTGCCAGTAGAGGAACAGACTGACCATTCACTGTGGACTAGTTTTAAAATTACAGTGTGTATTATTTCATTTTTTAGGGGTTCTGTTTTTATTACTAACGAGAAGGTAGCCTCAGAGGGGGTTAGAAGTTCTGATACAAGAATTGTTGGTGATTCATCTCACTTTTGAATCTTCCGTATAAGATGCAAACTCTTACCAAATAATTTTTTGCACTTGTTAACAGCTTCAGCACCAGAAAAAAAAAATTTTTTTTAATTGAGTTAGCTTTACTTTCTTGTGACTTTTGGAGTTACAGAATCTATTTTCTCTTCTAGAGGCCAACCTTCAACTATTTGACGACAGGTGTGTCGGTGTTCAAGCTAAGCACCCCCGGTCCCCCCTTTGTTCTCACCAGACTTTGCCCCCAGACCCTTCTCCATCTTGCTTTCCTCTGCACATGCACTCGTTGAAAACTTCCTTTTGTACAATGTGACACCCTGAACTGATCACAGTGGTCCAGATTTGCTCTGAACCACACAGGGGAGCTGCTCCTTTGTGCTGCACTGTACGTCTGATAACACAGCCCACGTTTGCACTTGCTCTCTTGGCAGCCGCGTCCCACTTTTGATTCATTCTGAATTTTCAGTCTGATGTACTTACCCTCTTTAATGGGCCATGAGCGTCTCAAGGGCAGGAACTATAAGTCCAGGCCTGCGGGTGGCCTCCAAGGTGCCCCCAATTTGACCCCCCTCCTCAATTTTTTTTTTGTTTTTTCTTTTGTTTTTATTTTACTTTTTTGTTTTTTATTTTTTAAATTATTTTCTCTTTTTCCCCTTCCTCGTTTTTAACGGTGTGTCTCTCTCTCCCCCTTGGGTGAAGCATCATTGCCCCAGCCCCGCGGTCAGCTCACCATTCTCCTCCTTGCTGCTCCGTCCTCCACCGTGCATCAGAATTACCTACGTTTTCCATAAAACACAGATATGATTACACGTCTCTAAGGCTTTAAAACATGCGACCCCCCTCCTCTTGTGAAGGGCATACAGAGGTCTTCACGACACGGGTCTGCTCTACCTTTCTGGCCTTAAGTCTCACCATCCTTCTCTTCCTCTCTTCCCAGCCCAGCCAGGAATAACTGCCTCTCCTCTAGTATGTCACTCACCATGGTCTGCTTTAACGATAGGAGTATGTGTTCCCTGCTAGACTATAAATGTCTTTGGGGCGTGAAGCGTGTTTTATTCATCTTTGTATCTCAGCGTCAAGCCTGGCATAGAGTAGATTTCTGTGGGTGTTGGTGGAATGAAGGGGTGCATGGGTGGTTGATGGATAGACGCCTGGGTGCCCTGTTTCCCACCTCGACTCTAAGTCCTTGAGGGCAGAGCTGAGGTACAAGCTGTACCGCACCCCTGCTGCTTCCGGGGAGGCTTTCAGTCAATGCTGGCTCCTCCCTGCCCGTTGTGAGAGGGTGTACCTGGATGCTATTTTCCAGTTTGTCTCATGATTCGGCCTTCTCTGTCTCTCCTCCCTCCCTCCTCGTCCTCCACCGCCTCTCCCCTAACACCTCCTGTGCCTCCCCTGGCGTCCGTGCTCTCTCCAGCTGGCGTCTGCTTCCCTGTGTGTGTGGAAGTGCCCTCGGAGACGGAGGCCGTTCAGGGCAATCCCATGAAGCTGCGCTGCATCTCCTGCATGAAGAGGGAGGACGTGGAGGCCACCACGGTGGTGGAATGGTTCTACAGGCCCGAGGGCGGTAAAGATTTCCTTGTATGTCTGACTGCCGACTCTGCCCTTTGTCTCGCTGGCCTCTGCCATTGTGAGCCTGGCTCTGGACAGTGTGGGGAATGACGATCTGACAAACACTGGCTCTTTCTCTGCAAAGCACCGACAGCTCCTCTGCAGCTAACTGACAGCCTTAGTTTAGCCCAGCCTCTGGGGAAGGGAGGGCTCCAGGCCAGCTCTGGGCGCTCCCGGTTACAAGCTGGGTAAGGAGGAGAAAGGCATAAATAGTGTTTAGAGCCTGCTGTGTGCCAGTCACCCCACTAGGCACCGTGCAGGTGTTTTCATCGAATCTCGGCACCATCCTACTGGATGGATTAAATTCATAGAAGCGTTGAAATAACTCCAAGGGTCATTAAATGAGATAGCATAGGTTAAGTCGTTTAAGTCTCACAATCTCAGTGAAATAAGAATGTCAGGCATGACCAAGACTGATGTGCAACTGGTACACGCACATCAGTGGGTAAAATATTTAAATAGTCCTGTAGTGGTTACTTGTGCCAAATCTCCCAAGTGGCTTCATCGCCATCCTTCCCACTAGGAACCTCCAGACCTCCCATGATGTAGGAACTAAGGGATCAGCTATGGCCAGTGTCAGTTCTGATTGGTCGGTGCCGGTGCCAGAATGGTTGTTATACATGATATAGACGTCCCCCAACTTGCGGGTGGCCGTTATTCACATTGTCACTGTCTTTGGAGCCAGGCCGCCTGGCATTGATTCTTGACTCCACAACTTACTTTAACTCTGTGTCCTTGGACAAACTGCTTAACCTCTCTCTCTGTGCCTCAGTTTCCTCGTCTCCGAAACGGGGATATAAGCCATAGCTACCTCACAGAGCTGTTACCAGGACTCACGTGCTATAATTTTTAATGTGTTGAGAATAGCTCTGGAATACAAGAAGTGCTGTATAAGTGTCTGATAGAGAATACACACACAGAAACAAATGGGGCAACTAAGGATCAAAGAAATTAAGTTAGTGTGACAGCTGAGATTTGAACCAGGTCGTCTGACAGCGGATACAAAGCCCTTTTTACTGCACTGCCTCATCTTCCTGGGGGCAAGTTTTTCCCCACAAAGACCTAATGGAGACACAACATTAGGATGAAATTGAGTTTTGCTTGCTCTTCTGTCTAGCTCTCCTAAAGCTGGACTCATTTCTCACTCTAGGCTGGATGTGCCATTCTTTTTTTTTTTTTTTTTGCGGTACGCGGGCCTCTCACTGTCGTGGCCTCTCATCATTGCGGAGCACAGGCTCCGGACGCGCAGGCTCAGCGGCCATGGCTCACGGGCCCAGCCGCTCCGCGGCACGTGGGATCTTCCCGGACCGGGGCACGAACCCGCGTCCCCTGCATCGGCAGGCGGGCTCCCAACCACCGCGCCACCAGGGAAGCCCTGGATGTGCCATTCTGATGTGGCTTTGCTGCACTCAGGTGCCAGGCCTGGGACAGTAGGCTTCCTAGTGCCTGGCTCAGGGATGACCGCAGCCGAGGCTAGTGTGTAGGTTACAGGAGCCTGGACGTCTTGACCAGATGCAAAGGTCCCCACGAGCCTCAGGTCTGGTCATATGCCAGCCACCTGCTCTGCTTCCAGGCCTGCCCAAAGTGAGGAGAAGGTGGCTCAGATGGAGAAAAAGAAACTTAAAAAATTGAGCTGTTAAAATACAGAACAACACTAATAGAAATTTCTGTGACAATGAAAATGTTCCATATTCGTGCTGTCCAATTCAGTAGCCACCAGCCACAGGTGGCACTGAACACTTGAAATGTGGCTAGTGCAACTGAGAAACTGAATTTTACATTTTATTTCATTCCTAGTAAGTTAAATTTTAATGTAAGTAGCCACACGTGGCATGCAGAAACTAGATGGACTGCACAGCTGTAGAAGGAAACAAACAAAAAAAAATGTATGTCAGAAGGTGGAAGTGTTTGAGAAGAGAAATGTAGAGACCAGATTTCAGATCTAATTTCGCCCAGGGTGGAAGAGCTGATGTGTGCGCACCGGCTGGCAGCTCTCTGCTCGTGTGGCCACCGCAGCAGCCTGGGTCCCCTTCCTGTGGCCTGGCCCCGACTGCTCACATCCCCTCCAAGGGGACCAGCTCCGAGAGACACTTTTGGAGGCCAGAGCTCTCAGACGTCTTCATGACAAACGAAGCTGCCTCTCTGCCTTAATCTCTCCCCGGCTGCCCCCATGACACACCTTTCTCTCTTGTTCTCTCTGCCTCCTTCCAATCCTTGCTTTCTTTCCATTTCCCTCTCCTGATCTCCTGTACACTTCACTCACCTCCCTCTGCCCTCTTTCTTTCCAGCCCCTTTTTCCTGCCCACCTCTTCCCGCCGTGTCCGTGTGCCCTGACACCTGCGCGCCTTTGCCCGTCTTTCCCCGCCTTTGCTCTCTTCCCTGCCCTCCTCTGAGATGCTCATCCCACTCCCACGTTTGGGAGCTCCTGGTAACACTGTCCCTGCCCCACGCCCGAGCACCATTCTGGCCCTTTTCTCTGCCCTGTCCCCACCTCTACCCTGTCTTCTCTCCTACTTCCTCTGCTTCCCTACCTGCAGATCTATGAGTATCGGAACGGCCACCAGGAGGTGGAGAGCCCCTTCCAGGGCCGCCTGCAGTGGAACGGGAGCAAGGACTTGCAGGACGTGTCCATCACGGTGCTAAATGTCACCCTGAACGACTCCGGCCTCTACACCTGCAACGTGTCCCGGGAGTTTGAGTTTGAGGCCCATCGCCCCTTCGTGAAGACCACCCGGCTGATCCCCCTCCGTGTCACCGAGGAGGGTAAGGCTAGCGCACAGGCTCCCTTGGGCGCCCTGCTCTCGGGGGAGGGTGGACAGCGGGTTTCCACACAAATGAGCCCCTTGCAGAATGCAAAACCCCATGTATCTGGAGTGGTGATATCTAAAAATGTCACCACTGGCTTGTCTTCCTGGGGCGGCCAGCTTTCCGCAAGCTGCCCGAGAGCTTGCCTCTCTGTGTCTTTCCTCAAAGCAGAAAGGCTTGGAGATGATAGTGCAGTAACCTTGACCCGGTCCCTGGACTCTCACCCTTAGAGAAAGAGGACAGCCTCCCTGAAGCCTAAAACTGCCAAGACAGTTACACCTACTCTGGCCTGCGCTGAATCTCGGACTCAGTGGGCTCAGAGGAATCTCCTGAGGTTCTCTAGAGGTCACTTACCCTCTTGTCTGTGACTCATACAAACCTCGAAACCAGCGGTGCTCAAACTTCGGCCAGCCTCAGATTCCCCCGCAGGACTTCTTAAACCCAGGCTTTCTGATTCCGTAGGTGGAGCTCGAGAATTTGCATGACTAACAAATTGTCAGGAGATACTGTTGCTGTCGAGGACAGCACTTTGCGATCAACTGCTGTAAACCAAAGTCTGACAGTCTTTGTCTTCCATCTCCCTCCACAGTAATCATACAAGCAACCCCCTCCCCATCCGTGGCGTCTCTCATTACATAACCTCACTTTCAGCTACGAGAGGGGGAAACGTGGTTTGCTCTCCAATCTTTAAACTTTCCTGATTTCCCACAGCTGGTTCCTAGTTAGGCTGGGAAGTTCTTTCATCAACCTAACTCAAAAGTTTCTGTTGCGATCGATTCCAGAATCTTGAGGGTGAACTTAGAACTGTTCTTGTTCTGCTTTCAATGGACTCATTGTTCAGAGCACTGTGGCTCCTCGCCCCTTGCAAATGTTCCTTCATGTGGCAGAAGAGTGATATATGCATCTCCCTTTGTGTTTTCTCACCCAGGCTAAATGATGACTCCATTTTACTTAGCCATTCCTAGACAATCTATTTCCAGCACGTTCTCAGCATTCTGGCTGCCCCAAGATGCAGGTCAGTGAACAGGCAAAAGGTGTGGGGCAGGAAAGAAAGGAGAGGTCAGATTAAAGCCAGGCTCTTCCCAGAAAAGGATGCCAGGAATCCCGACTTCCAGGCCACAAGTGTATTTATTTTTGTTATCATGTTATGGTGATAAAATTCATGAAGCAAACCAGAGTGCACAGCAGAGTGAGTGGTCGTGATCTAGGCAAGACTAAAACGGAACGTGGGTCAATCCAGATGGTGCACAGGGACTCTCAGGCCACTTGGCTCAGACCTGATGAGCCTCTTCCCCTCTTTGAGCCCGTCTCCTCTTGTGGGAATCCAAGGGGTTGGGCTGGGAGCTCTCTAAGGTATTTTTCAGTTCAGAAGTTCCATTATCCTCTTCTGTTTACACACCTGTGCCCGCGGGGGAAGGGAGCCTGGCGCCCTCTGGCGTTCACCCTCGGCACTGTCGGCTGGTGACAGCCAGGCCCTAAGGAAGCTGCCTCCGTCTCCACCCTGTGCTCTCAAAGGCTTTTGCCTCCAGAGACCTTCGCGAAGCCAGTGGAAAGGGGGGCAAAGCGCAGCCAGTCCGCCTGCCTGCCGGGCACCAGAGCCAGACTTGGGTAAGAATAGAGGGAAAACAAGTTTGTCATCAGAGCCACAGAGCCCCTCGGGATATTAGGGCTGGAAGGAAGCTTGGCTCTCTTTCAGTCCAGGGGTCTGAACAAAGAGCTGGCATCGGAATCACCCAGGGGGCTTTCCTTCAGTGCAGACGGCTCCATACCACTGCTGCGGTGTGAGTGCAGCAGGTCGGGGTGCCATCTGGCGAACATCAGTTGAAATGACTCCCCAGGTGGTGGGAGGGTGCAGCTCTGACACCCTCATGTTGTGGCTGGGAGACAGAGCTCTGGAAGAGGAGGGCTTGCCCAGACATGAAGCACATTAGCACCAGAAGCAGGACTGCGGTCCAGATCTTTGCCTCTATTAGCTGTGTTTCCACTGCATCTTTTCCCTCCACCACTGCCCACTCCTTGCCACTTTTTCTTTTTCTCTCTTCCCCCACCCCCCTGACCCCTTTGGCAGCCCCCTGCATCCCCACCCCCAGATATTCACTGCTCTCATACTGCTGCACGCTCCACCACGTCTGCTCCATCCCTGTGCTCCCAGAGAATCTCACTGCTTCTCTTTGCTCAAGCTGGACTGATCCTGGTGTAGGCTCTCACCTCCTGGCTCTAAGACAGAAATCTGAGTTCTCTTCACCTAGAGGTAGAAAAAGCTACTGAGGACAGCTTCCTGTGGTAGTACTGCTGGCTACTGCATTTAAAAAGAAACAGGGTGCTTCAAGTTTGAGCACATTGCAAACCAGGCCGTTGTCAGCCCGTGAAAAGACACTTGATGTGTCTGGCATTCTCCTGTGCCTCAAGCTGCATCTGTGACCTCCAGCTCCAGTTAGGAAACCTGGGTGATCCTGGAGCCCTTGGACTGCTTCTCTGAGGTGAAGGTCACGGCTGTGCCTATATTGTGCTTGTAATGAGCAAGGCCCTGGGGTTGACTTATGCCCTATGAATAACCATGAATTTAATTTGCTGCTGAGAGCTAGCAAAGGGAGATGTGGCTGCAGCCTTCCTTGCCACTAGGAAGGAATATATGTCGGGACATTTGCCATGTATTATGTTTCATTTATTTATTTTTGTAAAATGAAAAAAAAAATTTTTTTTGGCCGCACCACACGGCTTGTGGGATCTTAGTTCCCCAACCTGGGATTGAATCTGGGCCACGGCTGTGGAATTGCCGAGTCCTAACCACTGGACCACCAGGGAATTCCCTATCATGTTTTATTTGTCATTTTTGTTGGTTAGGAAACAAGGAAGATCAATATTTATTTATATTCATTCATCCCCCAAATACTTACTGAATACTTCAAGTATTCTAGGATTAGGCAACAGGCTGATAATTCAGAAATAAATATGTTCTTAGTAAGCACACAGTCAGTAGAGAAGAGAGATAAATACATCACAGTACAATCTGGGAAGTGTTATAATAGATGGATGGAAAAGTGCCTGGAGGAGAACGTGAATAATAACCGCACGAGAAGTTGAGGGAGGCTTCACAGAGGAGGTGACTTCAGTGGAGTCTAGAAAAATGGTTGGGAGATTGAAAAGCAGGAGGCGATGTTGGGACAGAGGTAGCACTGGGGTGTGAGATACAATCTAGGAAGAGGGAAGAGAAAGAAGAAACGTCCACAGATTCCAAAAGACCACAGCGTGTATGAATAGAGAGGTTTTGCTGGCCAACCGAATGGAAATGAGGTGAGGAAGGCTGCATAGCGAGTGGCCTCCTGTGCCCTGTTAAGAGAGTCAGGTCTCTGTGCTGAGGGCGCTGTGGAATACCGGAAGGTCTTCGGTAGGGAAAGGGCAGGATCAGATCTCTGTTCCGGAAGCAGAACTCTGAGGACAGCCTGGTTAATATGTGGAATTCTCCAACCCTCATTTCTCTTTGGGTTTGGGAAGACCTGGGAGGGAAGATGAGCTGGGAACGTCCTTGCTTCTCATCCAGACTTGCAGAAAACATGCTCAGGTCACTGGGTGGGCTGACGGCACTGTCCACGTGGCCCTGTCCATGTTTTCCGACGCCCTCTTCCTGGGGATACCACACTCCACCACCCTAAGCTCAGAGGACAGGGTCGGCTGAACTAAGACATGTGCCTCGCTTCTGTGCAGACTTTTACATCTCGCAAGGTATCCTTAAATACATTACGTGATGTATGGTATGAATTATTATCCTCACTTTACAAATTAAGAAACTGCATCTCAAATCAGGGAAATGACTGTTCACACACCAGGAAGTAGGAAAACGGGGACCCAACTGTCTGTATGTCACACAGCTCCAGGATTCCCTCCAGTGCTCTGTGACTTCTTCCTCCACTCATCATTCTCCCTCATCCCTCCCAGCAGAGCATCTGAAGAAAGTCAGTGAGAAAGCTGACAGGCAGGAGAATCAGGGGATATTAAATCTCATTGGTACCCTCTCGCGTTCCTTTAGACCCAGTGCTTATTTGAGACATACCTAAAAACAGGCCTCGTGTATCTCAGACCTCAGTGACAGCTCTGGGTTTGTTGGACGTGCATATTGTGAGCCTCACTCTCCCCCTTGCAGCCGGAGAGGACTTCACCTCTGTGGTCTCAGAAATCATGATGTACATCCTCCTGGTCTTCCTCACTCTGTGGCTGCTCATCGAGATGATATATTGCTACAGGAAGGTCTCAAAGGCCGAAGAGGCAGCCCAAGAAAATGCGTAAGTCCAAAGATGCCAAAGTAATGATAGCTCGCACCTTCCGAGCGCTTGCTCTCATAGGTGAGGTGGTGAGCAATTTACACGGTCCTCCACTTTCCTCACAACAACGTTTGAGGTAGGCGGCATGAATATACCCATTTTACAGATGCGAAAGCTGAGCCTGGGAAAGTTTGCCCAAGACCACTATAAGAGGCAAAGCAAGGTTTGACTTCGTGCCTGCTAACTTGTGCCCTGCACTCTTAACCACTATGTAAAGCCCATCAGCTGCCACCACAATCCCATGACATTAGCATTATTATGACCATTTTATAGATGCTGAAGCAGTTCATAGAGCCCCTTGCTGGGGCCACACAGATAATGAGAGGAGAGTCTGGGATTTGAACCGAAGCCTGTCTGGTGTCCTTGCTGTTCCCGTCACATTCAGCTGTTTGCTGTAAACCACAGAGCTCATCAGGCCGCCTGGGCTCTGCCGTCTATTAGCTAAGGAGCTCCAGACATGTTCTTCCCCCTGGAGCTTGGCCGTGATTGAAAACCCAGAGAGGGGTTCTTCTGCTCCAACGTCCAGACTGTACCTTGGCCATTTTCACCAAGGCCCTAGTCACTCGAGCACAGGTAACAGATGATGGGGTCTGAGAGTCTAAGGGGCCATGTTGGCTTGTTATTTGGGGAGAGGAAAGATAGAAAACAACCCTCACAGATTTACACAGTGGAGGCGATAAGCTAAAAACCCTAGGCTATTATCACCTAGAAATGCTTGATAAAGTATCATTTTTCATGATATCTATGACCTCAGGAAAGTAAAAAATTATAACTGACCAGATAGAAGGAAAGAAAGGATGTGCTGGGGAGGTTGTCATTCCTGGTGACCTGGGTGATCAGATTTCAGTGCTTTAGCATAGGAAGTGGCCATACTTGGACAGGAAGTGCCCACAGCTGGCCTTGCACAAGAAAGAGTTGGAACTGAGGTCACCAGCAGAACCAGTTCCTCAGAGGGCTACAGCTCGGGCAGAAGGTAGATCTGCAAATAATCATCAGTCCTCCAGCCCAGAGAAAAGCCTAGGAAACATGTCTACTTGGCCTGACTCCAAGTAGAAACATAAAAGAGTCTTGAGAACTGGTAACCACAAGCCTGCACTCACAATGTCTGGGATTTAAATTTATGCCACCCACACGATCCAGGAACCTCTAAGCTGAGAAAGTCAATAAAAAGAAAATTAGTCCCCAGACAGTGATAACCATGTAGATGCAAATGAAAACCTATTCTGAAGGGACCCGCTTTCGGCTGAGGCTGAGCAGCGCTCCCCAGATAGAGCGCTGCTGAGTCTAATCCCGCAGCCCCACCCAGAACTGAAAGACACAGCAGGAAGCAATCCAGCGCGAGCAAGAGAAGGAACAAATGGCAGGATTAAATCCCAGGAGCTTCAGACACAAGAAGGACCTCATAGAAAACAGAAAATAAATGTGCTTAAAAGAGTTAAAACAGGGGCTTCCCCGGTGGCGCAGCGGTTGAGAGTCCGCCTGCCGATGCGGGGGACGCGGGTTCGTGCCCCGGTCAGGGAGGATCCCACGTGCCGCGGAGCGGCTGGGCCCGTGAGCCATGGCCGCTGAGCCTGCGCGTCCGGAGCCTGTGCTCCGCAACGGGAGAGGTCACAGCAGTGAGAGGCCCGCGTACCGCAAAAAAAAAAAAAAGAAAAAGAAAGAAAGAAAAAGAGTTAAAACAAGAGGAGGAACCAAAACATAAGAATACAATAAGTTATTAAGAAAAAAGGACAGGCAGGTTTGAACAGGAATAAAGAAAAACATGGAAATGAAAAATACAGTCAATAAAATTCAAAACTCAATGGATTGGTTCACCAGAAATTAGATACTGGTAACCAGAAGATAAACATAAGGAAATTTCACAGAATGAAGCACAGAGATATAAAAAGATGGAATATCACAAAGAAATAGGAAGACAAATTGAGAAGATCGATTAGAATAGAAGAGAGAAAATGGAGGAGAGACAATATTCAGAGATACAGTGGCTAAGGAAAGGTATGACTCTTCAGATTCAGGTAGCACAATATGTCCTGAGCAAGATAAATACATATAAATCTAAACCTAAACACCAACCATGTTTAAACTGATTACACCAAATATCATCTATGTTGCAACTTTAGAAGAACTGCCTATAATATTAGAAACATGTCAAGGATACCTGCTTCTATTCTCTACTGGAGATCCTAGGTGGTGCACTAAGTAAATACAAAAAAAAAAAAAAAAAAAAAAGAAAAAGAAAAAAAAGAGTAAGAATTGTAAAGAAAGAAACTAAATTGTCATTCACAGCCAATATGATTACCTATATAGAAAATCCAAGGGAATCTATAGACAAACTATTAGAACTAGTAAGAACATTTCATAAGATTGTTGATACAAATCAAAATATTTATATTTATAAATATAAATTAAAGGCACCTATATTCCAGCCACAAAAATTTAGAGAAACATCTCAATATTCAAAACATTAAAAAAAATTCAATTACAATAGCAACAAATACTCTCCAGTACCTGGGAATAAATCTGATAAAAATGTGTAAGATATTTAAGGAGAAAATTACAAAATTTTACTGAAAGATTTGAGTTAAATAAATGAAGACTAAAACCTCACTGTTACAAACATGGCAATTCTCTTCCAAATTAATCTGCAAGTTCAGTAAAATTCCCATCAAAATACCCAATGGATTGCTCAAGGAACTTGATAAGCTGATCTTAAAAGTCACACAGAAGCCCAAAGGCTAAAACTAGTCTAAGCCAGAGGATGGCCAGATAGTAAATATTTTAGGCTTTTCAGGCTACAGAGGGTCTCTGTCCCCTATTGTTCTTTAGTTTTGTTTGTGTGTAACCCTTTAAACAAGTAACAGCCTTTATTAGCTCATGGGCCATAGTTTGCCTATTTCAAAGAACGGTAAGTTTGGGGGAGGTGGCTGGTAGGAGTTTTCCTGTCAGATATAAAGATTTCTTATACAGCTATCAGAGTAAAGATTTTATGACACTGGACTTCCCTGGTGGCGCAGTGGTTAAGAATCCGACTGCCAATGCAGGGGACACGGGTTCGAGCCCTGGTCCTGGAAGATCCCACCTGCCGCGGAGCAACTAAGCCCGTGTGCCACAACTACTGAGCCCGCATGCCACAACTACTGAAGCCCGCACGCCTAGTGCCCATGCTCCGCCAACAAGAGAAGCCACCACAATGAGAAGCCCGTGCACTGCGACGAAGAGTAGCCCCTGCTCGCCGCAACTAGAGAAAGCCCACGCGCAGCAACGAAGACCCAACACAGCCAAAAATAAAATTAATAAATTTAAAAAGAAAGAGAAAAGATATTTTCAAGACATGGAATCATCAAAGAAAAAGACAGATGTCTCAGAAGAAAAACTGGTAAAGCAAATGAAGTCATATTGCAGAAGTACAAACCCAAATGGCTTGTAAACTTATGAAAAGATGCTCAACTTCACCAGTCATCAGGGAGAGGAAGATGAAACGATCTATAAAATGTAATTTCCCATCCATCAGTTTAGCTGGTTTAATCTAACAGTACTAAGTCCTGAGAACAATGTGGATAAATGAGAAGACTCATACGTTGCCGGTGGAAGGAAAAAACAAAAGTATTTATTATTCTAGTCTGCTGGAAAGGCCATTCTCATTTTCTCTTGGGTAACATGGTGAGAAGGAAATGCAGAGGTGTTCTAGAGACATCCTTGCTCCTGTGGCCCTTGCTCCTTCCCTTTTCCTGTGTTTGCACCCCTGGGTACAAATGCACTGATTTTCTTCCCCCGTCTCTCCTCCAACAGCTCTGACTACCTGGCTATCCCATCGGAGAACAAAGAGAGCTCTGCAGTACCGGTGGAGGAATAGACGGCGGCAACCGGAGGTGATGTACGGGGGAGGGAGGGGCAGGTGGATAAGGAGGCAGGTGGTACAAGTGACCTGGACACCCACAAACCGAAATGACTTTAGATTTGGTCCCTTAGATTTCTACCCTACCCAGAGCCCCCACCCTCAGGGTACTTCTTTAAGTTGATGCCCGAGTAGTCACAAAGCTCTGTGCGAGGTTCGAGTCCTTGAGAAGGTGAGTTGCTTTGGCCTGAGTGTCGGGGCAACTTGAACTCCTTACCCACGGTGACAAAAAATAATTTGTGGATGAGGTCAGAGAGCCTTTGGCTGGGCTGGACCGGGCTGGCAATTCTCAGTGAGCTCTTTTATCCCTGGTAGGTGGCCTGAACACTGAAGCGCTGGCTACCCCGTGTTCAGTGATGTCAACAGCGTCGGGAGGGTGCCCCAGGGGCCACATCACTTCCCTTCACGCGTCCATCCTTCAGCTCATTCATCATACATCCACTCACCTCTGAGCTGTCACCTCTGACTTGCTAACTCCATCATACCTCCACACACCACCAGACTTTGCCAGAACCAAGGAGCCAACATTTCTACACGACTCAACCTCAGCCTGCCCTTGCTCTCAAGCAAGCAGCTCCCATGCCAACTGGACCCCTCCCCTGTGCTCCAGCGGGCTTCGAACACGGTGCTGGAGTCGAGCCCGCCCATTCTTCATTGCCGCAAGTGAAGTGAACGGAGGGCTTAACGGGAGGAAGCTGGAGTGATTTAGTCTGGGTTAAAGCAAAAGAGTGTCATGAAGTGGGATTCCTCGAAGTCCGTTTTTCTAAGTTCCTGGCCCACTTGGCTGGAGCATGAGAGCACAGCATGCCTTTCTAGGCCCTCCAGCGATAGAAAGTTCATTAAGCGTGGACTCAGACGTTCTCTGGACTGTGTTGCTCCAGGGCTAGATCCCAAGAGGTCTCAAAGGCCTGGGTTGGCGTCAGTCCTTCAAGAAGCCGAGGGCAGGGGACTTGGAAAGTCACACGACACGTTCGTGACCCTCCTGGGGCAACGCATGTGGGCCTTGCCAGGGGAGCACAGCACCGGAGATGGCTGGGCGGCATGGTGTCCCTGTGGCACTGGGACTGCCATTTCCAAGCTCTTCCTCAGAATTTCTGTGGGTCAGTATCATTACTCAGACAGGAGGCAACTCAAGAGACTCAAGACAGGACTCCACTGATAAGAGACTTCAAAGGATAAATTGGAGCAGATAGAAGCCTAAGGCGCTGTCCAGTTTACACTTCCTGAGATGGGATCATTTTGTTCTTGAAAAGACTTCGAAATTGAGTTTGGCCATGGCACAGAACTCAGTGGATTGCCTGGCTGAGGTTAGCTCTGATTCAGGCAATTAGAAATTGTCTAAAAAGGCAGAGAGAGGCATGTGAGGTAGACTTGAAGAATTTCTTCAGTGAAAAGGTTTGTGAATCTGAGACGTCTTCCAGAAGGGGAAGAACGCATCCGGGAATGGTATTTAACCGAGACACATGTTTCTAGTCTGAGATAGATGATGGCAAATGAGTGACGTGACAGAGGAGGGACAGGCTAGGTGGCTTCCACATATTTCACCTGTGAATTCATAATGTCCAGGGTTTTTTTTTTTGTTTTTTAAAAATTTTCCCCCTAGATGTTAGGAGAGCAGATGAACACCGGAAACATTTTAGTCAATTTCTCATGGTTCACTTGGAGTAACTGGTGTTAAGTGTGACGTCCTTCCGCACCTTGCGATGAGGGGGAAGGATGCTTTTGGGGATGTGAGAAGATGAAAGTGACTGGCGTTCGGTGAACAAGATGTCGCTCAGCTCCAGGGGCATCTATGGGGAAAGATCCCCCTCTCTTGGCTTGGGGCCTCACCTGACAAACTCAGTTCATCTCTGCCGTCCCTGGGAAAGCACTTGAATTAGTCCTTGTTCACATATTCGAGAGTCTGATTTTATCGAGGAAAACACTTTCAATAAATTCAAGGCCTTTCTCATTGGTAATTTCCCACACAATCTCTCTGAAATAGGGGACAGAATATACATTTCCCTTACTTTCCTGTGAGGAAAACAGGCCTGGATTACTGTGAGGCTTTCCCAGTCACGTGGATGGCGGATGCCAAGCCGGCCGCAGAAACTACTTTCTACCACTCCACTTCCCTCTTGCTTCAGTAGACCGCGCATCTAACTTGTCATCTAGAATGCACGTTTGCTTTTTTTTTCCTTTTTAAAAGCCCAACTCAGATATTTCCTGAGTGATTTTTAATGAAGCTGAATGGTACCTCTTTTTCTTATCCTTTACAAGGAATCTTCTCTAGTCTTTTCCTCCTCCTCCCTTCTCAACTCTTCTCATCTTTAATGCTTTCTTTATTAAGCTATATGATTTACCAAGCATTTAAATTATCTTATTTCTTCTCCACAGCTAGCTCTGTGACGTGGATATTGCTAATATGTTAACAAATCCTGAAACACGCTGTCTGAGGCTAAGAAGCTTTACCAAATCATAAGTTCATAGAGTTGGTAAACGGAGAGCTGGAATTCAGGTCTTCTGAGCCCTAGCCCAGCTCTCTTTCCACTGAGACCATAGCTGCTTCCTTTCCTTATTATTATTATTATTTTTTCTTCCATCTAATCTTTGCCTCTCTTGCTTGTCCTGAGATGTTAGACATCTTCACTCACCCCTAATCCCACTCGACTGCTCCTCTACCACTTTGCTTCTTGGTCCCTGCTAAAAATGTGCTTTCAGAGTCTTAATCTCCTGTTCGTTTCCCCTTTCTCGTTGGTTTGTACCTCATTATTTCTCCTGAATTGCAATTAAACTCCTTCCTGGGAGACTTGATCATGACTATAAATCCACAAGGTACTGTGATCACCAGCCTACTTAAAATCCTCACTCACTCCCTGTTTCTCCGCATATTCCTACAAAGGACCCAGATAAATGTGCACTGCTCTGGAAGCTTTATCTGGCATGCTGTTCTTATTAAAGGGCTTAGAAACGTTCTCAAGGGCTATCATCACTCTAGGAACCCCACCTGTTGTCTTGGTGCTGGATATTTCCCCTGACTGATGCTTAATAATACAGTTCACTCAAGGCCAGCTCGGCTGGGTCTGGTTTTCCCTCCCCTTGGGCTTAAGAGCCATGACCTTCATTGCTCAGCTCTGCTGGCCCTGTGAGCACCTTGCCCTACCGACCTTTGCCATCGGCTCAGCCTTGCCTCGCAGCCCCAACTCTTGCGTGGAAATACCTTGACGGTCAGCACCTGTCCCAACGCCAGCCTTTATTTTCAGTCCATCTAAAAGCACTGTCCTTTAGAGTCACACCCCCAAACTCCCACACACCCAGATTTCTGACTCTCTTGAGTTTCTGGTTTCTCCTTAGATGCCAAACTGGAAATGTTAGTAGGAAAGGAAAGTTTCAGAGCAGGAATATGCTGGAAATATGAACAGAGCTATGAATGGTTAAGAGAAGAGACAGTAGCTCCTTTTCTTCCCCCAAAACTACAGGATCAAAAAGGAAAATACACCCATCTCAGAATCTGTGAACCCACCTGACATAAATCAGAGAGGAAAGGCCGTGTAACTGCATCTTGGCAGGAAGCAGCAGCAAGGAGCTAGACCCATTGCAGGATATATCTTGGCTCCCCTCCCCAAGCGGAAATGGAAAAATAAAACAAAGAACACCTTCCTCTCCCATCCTTTTGTAAATGAAGAGCCCCCAACCCCGTGAACCCTCCTAGTCACGGCAAACGTTATCTGTGTAGTACCTGGTGCGTCCTTTGCTCCGATCATCCATTCATTCTACGCTTCAGCACCCTCTCTGCGTCAGGCACCAGTCTAGACCGAGTGTGCCCTGCGCTCTTAGGTTTTAAAAATATCATCATCCAAGCCTTTCCTAGTCTCTAAAACTCTACCATGGCAGATGACTCATGTTTGGTGCCCCTCCCCTTACTTGAGGCTGTAGTAGGACCCAGTAGATGCACACTTGAAGCGAGTCTGAGCTGTAGCTCAGACTCAAGCCCTATCATAGGCCAGCTAAGCCTCAAGGCTGGTATTACTCTTTTTCGGGCAGTGACAGGGAGGGAGGCACTGAAGGACGAGTGCTTGTAGGTTTGTGAGGCACCAAACACAGTCAGCAAACTCATACAGCCATGGATCTCGTCACCACGTTGTCACCTCCATGTGGCTTTTTCTTGATTTTCCACAGCCAATCTTTTTCTGAACTTGAGAAATGTTGTTCCTGACCACTCAAGCTCTCAACAACCTAATGCCTGTATGTGGTGTTTTTCAGCAAACTCCCTGTTCCTGTCAATAAAGTGTCTCTAAACACTGCTTGCTCTGGTTCTGCTCCACTGCGTGTGTCTGCTACACATCCTGTGGCTTCTCCCTACCTCCCCAGCCCACATCGACTCCTGAACTCACAATCCCTGGATATATGCCCAGAGAACGAAAAATACATTTAATAGTCTAGAATTAAACATACGTGCCTCCCTTCTTTCCTTCCCTACCCAAATACAAAGGAATCCAAGAGCCAGTGTGTTCTCACCTGAACGACATCAAACAAGTTGGTGAGGGGCTCCCAGCAAGGAAGACCTAGTCAAGGGAGGGGCCCCACTCCCTTACCAGGTTGGCAAACATTAAGGAAATAAAGCAACGCTGTCCCCCAATGGGTGTCTTCCTAGAAGTGCCAAGGCCCCGAAAGGGAAAAGTTACACAAGAAATTGTCACTGGGATTCAGTCTACCATACACACCTAGAAGAAGAATACTACTGATTAACAATGATATAAAATCATTAATAATGATTAATAATGATATAAAATTATCTTCGTATAGTACTAGCCACTATACTAAGAAACACACACATATACACACATCTATGTTATGTTATCTCTAAAATAAACTGAGGCTGGCAGTAATGGTGGGGGCCCAAGGACACCCCCGGTAATAGTGACGCTGCAATCTGGACTCAGATCCGATTCCCAAACCTCTTACCCGTTCCACTTCACCAGGCTGCCGCCCTCCCCTGGGAAGGAGGTCCCAGATGGCTGGCTGTGCGCGTGTGTCTGTGTGTGCCTGTGAACACACGGCTTCAGGGCTTGCTGTGATCCCACCTGGGAAGACCAAAACCACGTGGGACGATGAGGACTGGCGAATCAAGCAATGAACACACACACTGTTGATTATTATGTAGTTCAATACTTTTTTTTTTTCTTTTAATTCATACCGTACTTCCATGGCTCTAGCTACTTTACATTAAGATTTGACCGGGAAGCCTTGTTTGCCTCTAGGTACACTAGCAGTTAAGCTCTTAGACCTTGCGCACAGCGCCGGGCAAAGTACAGTCACAGCTCCAAATACAGATGGCCAGACAACTCAACTGCAATCAACCTGTGTCCGTTCCCATATGTGGCCCAGGGCAGGGGTTGGGGATGCTTGCTGTGCCTCACCCCACCCCCACCCCCATGTCAGGATTCTCCAGGGGCCGCAGGGGCCTCGGACCCATCCCTCCCCACCTTGGAGTCTAGGTTGAGTCGGGGGGAAAGCACCATGGGTTTGGGAAGATGATCTGGTCCATGCAGGGAGTGGTCTGGCCCTAGAGTGCAGGAGAGAGAAATGTGGGGAGCCACACACTGTTGTTGGCCAAAGTGCTTGCTTTTGCTATGCCATCTCACAGCCAGCTGTCTTGCCTGGAGCAGAGGCCGCCATTTTTTGCTTCTGCAGTGTCTCATCGTGTGGAGAGAAGCAAGGAGGGCCAAGGGGGCAGAGGTGACAATGCTCTCTAATGCCTTCACATGTCGGGTACATCGTCTGGCATCAACTCCTCTTGGCAGGCAAGGTGCTTCTCGCCAGCAGCCCAGGCTCCAGTCCAGGCCTCCAGGCCTGCTGAGGACCTCAAGTCGCAACAGGAAATGATGGCCCAGACCCCTGAGCTTCCCCCGGAACGCCAAAACAGGGAGCTGGCTGGGTCCATCACAGCCACGGGCTGGAGCAGGAGTGAGGTAACAAGGCGGGCAGAGAGGTGGAGAGGCGGGGGCAGCTCTCTACACCGTGGGCAAATTCCTGCTCCACATCAGGCAAGCAGGGCCGTTAAAAGATGGCCTTCCAGAAGGTGCCCCTCTCGGACCCAGAAACGCATCTTCTGGAAGAAAACCTAGAGGTGGAGGGGAGCGGGGCCAGCCTGCTGGAAGCTGGGGGATGAGGGTCAAGGACGTTAAGGGGCGGATGGGATGAGTGTCCCACGGCCTAGAGACGAAGGTCGGAGGAGGAGAGAGTCAGGAAGAGAGGTTCTCAGGCTTCCTACTGGCGTGGGCAGGTGGAGTCGGGGTGCCCTACCACCTGGGGGAAGAGAGGAGAGTGCTATTTCTCCTGGGGGCCCCTAGGGAGGAAGGGCTGGCCTTGGCTGCCCTGAAGAGCTAGACGCAGCACGGTGTGGCGCAGAAAGGATTCTTCTGAGACCACACGGTCCGGAAAGATTCTCTCCCTAATCCTTCCTCCAAGATTTCACCCTAAACATGCTGCCTGCAAACGTATGGATACGGTCAAGCTTGGGTCACAGACGGGGCAATGGAGAGAATCCACTTCTACCAAAGCATTCCTCTTGTGCTTTCTTGGTCCTCCCCCTTCCTTGTGATCCCAAGTTCTTAGTGTCAGAGCTCTAAGGCAACCCAAGGATTTTAGCCAAAGCTTCACACTTAATCCAAACCCCAACAAAGCTGGAGACAAAAGAAAGGTGGGAGAAGCAGGGGTGACTTCTCTCCACCGTTTGCTCTAGCGAGGAGGAGGGAGGACGGACAGACGGATGGAAGGCTTCACAGCCCAGGGATGGAAGATGAGCTTAATCCAAGGCGGTGTCCTCCTTGCCACCGAGCTCCTCTTCCCAGCTTAGAGAAAGTCCAAAAGGACCCTTCCCCAAGAACGACTAGGCCAACAAAGGGAGAAACACCCTCCTAGGTTAACACCAAGAAATACAGCAAGCTTCATCTTTCTCCCTCCCCCCCCCCCCCAACAACCCGCCTCTCACTGGACCTCCCTGACCCTCCTAGCGCTGGTACTTAAACAAGATTTAACCACCCTGGATTTCCTGGCAACCTAGACCCTGCCCTACCACTCATCTAAACTCCAGGGAGGCTCTAGTCCAGAAGGCTTGTCCTCTCCTGGCAGGGCACCTTCCAAGTTTGAGAAAGCCCAGTCTCGCCAGTCCCTGACCCAGCTTCCAAGATCATGTCAAAGCTAGAATCCACCTTAGGGACAGTCTAGCTCAAGCCCTTCCTGTTACAGATGAGGTTCCGGAGGCTCAGAGACCGGGGCTGTGTGTGTGTGTGTGTGGGGGGGGGGGGGGGTGACCTGCCCAACAGCAGAGCCAGGACTCAGGCCCAGGTCCCCTGAACCCCTCAGCTCACTGCCCTTCCAGAGAGCTCTAAGTTGCTGATCTTACTGTCCTGGAATGTCATCCCTTTGTCCCAGGGAGGGGGATGGGGGAAAGGAGAGAGTTACAGACACGACTGGCCTCTCCAACACCTGTCCCGGCAATTCCCGCCCAGTCAGCAGGAGTAGAGTGCAGACCCGCTGCTGTTCTCACCTGTCTAGAAACGGCAAAATCTTTGAAACTGAGTGCAAGCTCTCAAGTGTCTCACCACATGAATCCTCGCAGAAAGACTCCTATACCACTGAGTTCTTACGTGAAAAAAACCAAACAACAACGACGAAAACAAAACCAAAAAATGCCCCGGCTGGAAGAAATAACGTAAGAAATGGTGGTTTTAATGCTCCTTTACAAGCCAGGGCTGCCAGCCAGGAGTTACAATGTTATTTATGTGTTTCACTCCCAGGCTGAGCTGCTAGGGCAGAGGCCCCTTCTCTTTGACAGGTTCCTGAATAAAGGGGGAAAGCTTTCGTTTGGGAGTGAACACAGCTGTTGGTTTTCTCCCGGTTTGAAAATCAACAAATTACTAGACTAGAAAGCTCCACAAACGACCCGTGATTCTTAGAAATGAGGCCAAGAGATGCTCCCCACGTGCACACAGTGTCTCCCGGGTTCAAAACCCAGAAATCAAGAGGGTTCCTTGGACATCCCTCCCTGTCACCTACTCCTCCCTGAGAGGGGCCCGAGAGGTGAAGCAAAAGCCGAACGATCCCGCATAGCCAGGCCCACTATACCACTTTAGTCCCAGCAAAGGGTCCTTTTAAAGTCATCCCGAAGGTCCCAATATGGTACCTTTAATAATTGAATAATTTAAAAAATAATTATGCATGAATAAATTAGAGAATTTATCATTTGTCCCTTCCTTTCAAAAGTTTCGGGGAGTAATTTGGACTTCTGGCTACTCCAGCCGGAAAATTCCTAGCAGCCTGCACTGTTTCTTCTTCTTTGGCTCAGGGCCCATGAACCCTAACCCTCACCAGGGTCTCCCATTCAAAGTCCCGGACAGGGACAGAAATGATCTTGAGCCGCTGGCCTGTGGGCCTATGCACACTCCACAGGGATCACATGCAACTCCATTTGCTCATATCTCCTTTTCTTAAGAAGGGATTATCAACGATTCTAGATGACCATTATGGAATCATCCACCATCTCATCCTACTCCCCCTGGGTGGTCTTTAATCGCTGAAGTGGGATGCTCAGGCCAGTCCAAGAGAATATAACATGCTCTTCTTTGGGGCTAGATCAGTGAGCAAATCTACGTTTCTTTCCTCTGCCCCTTCCACCAAGAGGTCCACTAGAACAAGCAATCTGGAGGAGCTCTCCTTGCCGAACTGGCATAATCCTGATCAAGAATCTCTACAGGCTCTCCCTGGGGCCGGCAGGATTCCTTGGGTCATCACAGGGAGAGATAGTAGCTAGTGTGTGAAGGTTGGTAAGCATGCCCAGGTGGGCCGTCGGTTCTGTGAGCCAACCCCCAAAAGGCCCCAGGTGACTCACTTTCCTAACCCATGGTGTTCTTTCTACTCCTTAGGGATCGCATACCTCTCCGGGGCCAGAGGTCACAGAAGGCGCTGGTTGGCCCCTCTGCCAGAACATCCACTCCCAACTCTCAGAAACAGGGTTTGGAATGGCCCTCTGTGGGGTAGACTCGGTCTGGCTTTTTCCTGCCCAAACCTATGCCCCTTGGCCAAATCCATTCCCTCCAAGGCTTAGGTCTTCTTTCATGTGCAAAGTGTCTCAGACGGTCGCTGAGAGGAAATGAGGCTGGCCGCCAAAGACTGCTTGGATATAGGTGCTGAGACTCATAGTAGTTCTGTGGTTAGACCCTACAATTCTTACGTGGCTAGTGCATTCACTCTCTCAAACCCGGGAGGCCCTAGAACACACCCTGATTCATCCTAGAAATCAAATGACAGCTCAAAGGGAAGGGATTAGAGCCACAGACCCGACCTGCTTACAATCGCTAAAAGAGGTTTAACAAGATCAAAAATGCTCCCCCACCCTGACGAATAAACAATGTGCTCTTAGGGCACAGAGGAAAAATAGGGCTTTAGGCACTAAAAAGTGACACTTCACCCAGATCCAGCCTGGGAAAAGACCAGAGAGAGGGGGGGGCGGGGAGGGTGGGAAAGTAAGAAATCCCCAGCCCTTATTGGGTCCACACCCCACGCAGGGTAGAGGAAGGTTACAGGGGGTGATGGAGGAGAATGCCCTTCAGAACACAAGCCCTCAGGAGCCTGTGGCTACAAAGCCCAAACCCTCCAGAGCTGCCTCCCCAGCTGTCCCGCGGTCCTCTGCACCTGACTCACGGTGCGCGGTCCACATACAGGGGGCGGCCTCATATGGCAGAGTTCAGCTTGCGCCCTGCTTTGGATGCTTCCTTGTTCCCAAGAGAACACTTGGGGAAGTGTTGGGTAGGGAAAAAAAGATTCTCGTTTATTTTGGAAACGAATCAAAAGGGGATTAGGGAATGAAGCACCTTAAGCAATGCCCCCTTGAGACTTCTTTTCACGACCCCAGGGTCTTCACAGGCATAACTTTGGCTCCACATCTCCCTTCTCAGAGCCAAGAATGGCCAGCGAGGGAAAGGGTGGGGACGAGAGGGTGGGGAGGAGGAGGAGGATCAGGGGAGGTGGGTGCTGAGAGGCGGTCCCTGCCCTCCTCGGCCCCTCCGCTGGCACAGGGGGCGGGCCCGCTCCTTCTCCCTGGTACATAGGCATTATCTCTTTTTAAAATCTGTATATAATATATATATTTATATTCTCTCTATTTATACACATATATTTATACGGTCTATGTACATGTATTGCACAGGCCTCCTGCAGCTGCCCCTGATCCTGCCTTGTCAGTGATAGCGGTTCCTCTTCTCTTCGCTTTCTGAAGTGTAGTCACGGGCCCTGATGCCGTTCTGAAGATTGATGAGTGAGTCCTTCATCTGTAAGACAGGGAAGGCCACCCCAGCCCGGGTTTGTGCCCTCAGTGGGCTTCTCCGTTCAGCGGCACCCACCCCACCCACATATGGCAGGGACCCCGCCAGGCCAGGGAGCTAAAGGCAGCAGGCTCCTGAAACAAGGGTCGTTCTCAAGGGACACAGTCTCAGGCTGAAGGGGGACGGCCGACCGAGCACTGGGAACACCTGGGGTAAAGTAAGGGGTGCTGCGTCTCAATGATTTGCGGTCCTTGTTTCACCGAATTAAGAATTCTCTCGAAGGAAGGTTCCATTGCTATCAGGACCCGCGTCCGATGCCACCGATTGGCCTTCTCCCTCACTCAGCTAGCTTTCCCAGTGATCCGGAATACACTGTCCTCCTCTCTTGGTACCTTTGCCACACTGTTCCCCCAGCTCGGGCTCTTCTCTCTTGCCCACTCAACCTCACCCATCTACTATCAAGGCCCAGAACAAACCCAAACTTTCTCTGGCTCACAGCCACCTCTCTCTCTCCTGGCCTTTCGTGGACCCCTCAGTAGGGCTCTGCGCTGCAGTCATCTTGATCGGCTTTGTTTCAGCTGTGCTGGGACTGCGCTGTCTTATCCTTACCTTACACACCCCAGGTGCCAAGCAGAAAACTGAGGAGTAGGCTCCTAGCTGTACCCATATCGCTGAATTAACTGAATCTTAACCAAATTTCTTAACCTTCTTGAAGAAACAGATACATCCCTCCTCACGGGGTGGAGTTTACATGGGGCAATTCCAGCGGTAGAGTCCTACCCTGGTTCTAGGTAAGCTGCCTTGTTAACACAGGACGGTTAACAGTTCACAGGTAAACAGTTACGGATTTTGAGACCCTCTGATCTCTCGGCCTAATCCGTCACTTTCTTCTCTTTAGTTCTTTGACATCAGGAGGGATGAGGGGCCCGTTAATGTTCTTTTAAAGGGGACAGAACGATGGGAATTCCCTCGCGGTCCAGTGGTTAGGACTACGGCGCTTTCACTGGCGGGACCTGGGTTCAATCCTCGGTCGGGGAACTAAGATCCCACAAGCCACGCAGCGTGGCACGCCCCCCCTCCACCCCCAACCCCCCAAAAAGGGGGAAACGAAAAACGAAAAACAAAGTCAAGGGAACGGAACGAGACACCAAGCTTAATGCTTGTAGAGTCAAGCCTGCGAGGCTACAGGTCTGCCTGCCCCAAGCTCCTTCTGAAGGAGACCCATCCTGAATAGAATCCCGCAGCTGGAGGGGGACCGGCTCATCCAGTCCAACTGCCCCCCGCCTTTAATTCATAAGTCCCTCACCCCACATCATCGCATCACCCTCTGAGCACTTTCAGTCCTTCAAAGTAGCCCATTCCGTTGCTGGACTGCTCTACCCAGAAGGAGTGTGCTTTTCGTTGATGACTCAAAAATCCGATTCCCTATAACTTCTGGCCCTAGTTCAGTCCCCTGGAGGTTCACAAGCAGTCTAACCCTTCTTCTAGATGTTAGACCCCAACGTCTGAAGACTGTGCTGTGCTGCTCACCCACCCGTCTGCCCTGCTCCTGAGCACATCTTTACTTCTATCAAGCCTTCCTGATAGGCCAGAGCTTCCAAACTCCTTGCTGTGTTGTCTGCCCTCCTTCGGTTAAAAGAAAAATGCCCTCCTTAAACGTGGCTCCAATGGTATGCGTGATTCTCTAAACCCATTAAACTGGATCGTGAGAGCTGCATTAAAATTCTCTCTCCTTAATTTAGAGCTAAGAAACCAAACCATGAAGGGGAAATAAAGTTGAATATTAATGAGTGCCTCCCATGGGCCCTCAGATCAAATGTGACAGCAATTTCCCGAAGCAATGATTATAATTCCAATTTGAGAAATGAAGGAACCCAAGGTCCCTAATACTAAATCCCTTGCTTGAGGTCACAAAACCAGTCAGTGGCAAGATGAGGATTCCACCTCAGTCTGATAAAATGAAGCTAAGTATTGATTTTGCCCCAGAACGACTTTCTTAAATAGATGCATCTAGTTTTTCAGAAAGAAAACTGTACCAGGAAGAAGACGTTATGCAAAGGAGACACAGTACCAGACTTCTCCCCAGACTCTCAGCACAGCCCCTGAGGAGGGGGCCATGGCCTGGGGGCCTGGGCGTTGGGTGTTGTGTGTTGTGTTTTGAGGGCAGGAGGTGGGGGAGGGGAGCACACGTCAGAAGGAATTAGAAAGACACGCCCTCTGGGAAGATAAATCTCTGCAGAAAGGGGATTATCTCTTTCAAGGCCTGTCAGATGGCTATGGGTTGCCAAGAAGAAAAATTAGCTCTCCTTCCATCGAACCTACAGTTTTCCTGCTGCAAATCAGTGCGTTATTTCACTGATATAATTTTGGGGAATACATGGGTGTCTCCCACAGCTCACTCGAGGGTGGCTTTAAAACTAGAACAATGGATGGCCTGGGGGAAGAATGAATAGGAGGAGGGCATCTGGTGGACGGTGATGGAGATGGCGCTGTCCTCAGAGCGCAGGGCAGAAGTCCCATCTCCATAAGACCAGGGTAAGGAGGGACGGTGGGGGCGTCTCACCTGGTCAAGAAGCATCACCGAGGATTTGATGATCTCCCTCCATTTTTGGAGCTCGGTATCGTGGTACTTTTGCTGGGACTCTAAGAGCTGGGCCCACTCTGTCTGAGACTGGGGTAACCTGTGGGGTAGAAGAAGGGGTACCCCAGCAGCTGGAGTTATGGCCCGTCGACTGTCCTATGCACCCAGACCCCTAAAGGACAGAGGAGCCAGATCAGAGTGCTCTGTCCTTTGCTCGGTGCCCTGGTTCCCCTGTGCCCCGAATCAGAAGCAGACTGAAACTACAGGGACAGTTTTCAGAGCCTGCCTAGGCACTCATCCCAAAGGGTTATCCCCCAGCCAAGGGCAGCAGGGCTGTCTCAAGGAGACTGGGAAGCAGGAGCCCGGGACACAGTACTGGCTGGGCTGAAGGCGGGACCAAGGGGGAGAGGCCAGGATTACCTTTCCTGGAGCCTCAGACCCTGCCAGGCAGTGAGGGTCTGGGTGGTATATTCCAACATCCAGAGTTTGTAGAAGAGCATCATGTTAAGGATGACCAGCAGCACCAGACTAAGAAGGAGACAAGGGGGAAAGCAAGAGCCATGAGATGGGATGTGGGAGAGCACCCTCCCTCTCAGAGCGAGGGACTCCCCCACCCCAGAGGCCACTGCCCTTGACCACTGGGTCACCTGAAGCATTGCAGCAGCGAGTGATTAAGTGAGCCGAGCCGAGCCGGAGGGATGCAGCAAGGGGGGGTGGGGGGAGGGGGGAAAGAGAGAGAGAAGCAGTGTCATCTGGAGGGGCCAGGAAAGGGCCCTGGAGAGGTGTGTGGGGTGAACGCAACAGAAAGGAAGAGACACACAAGTCACCCAGAACCTGGGTACTGGGGAAAGCGAGGTAAGATGGAGAGGAAAAGAGATGATGGGGTAAGAGAAGCAATCATAGAGCCAGCGCCTGAGACAGATCCCAGTGGGAGCCAGGAAGAAAAACGGGGAGGAGGCAGAGGTTAGAAACAGGCTCCTGCGGGGAAGGGGAAAGCCGGCTCAACCCGAGGCAGAGAGAAAGTGAGCGTCCATGACAAAGAAATGCCAGCAGCAGAGACACAGCAGGATGGCGACATCTAGCAGGAAGGGGGGGGGGGCGGGGAGCAACTGTAAACAGACACTTAGCACTTCAAGGGTGATCAGTCGAACAAGGTTCCTCCTACAAACCCAAACCGGGGGAGGAATTCCAGTGGGACTTCCAGCTCTGCCCCTGATATGCCTCCCAGATGTTAGCACCACTGCCCGAGAGCTGCCATCTCCTCCGAGCACCTGCCACAGCCCTGCACGGGGCACGAGGACCAGCTGAGCCTTCTCAGGGATGGGCTGGGACTGTCAGCGAGGTGGCAGCAAAAAAACCAGGGGCCAGAGGACCCAGTGGGGAATGATGAAGTCGCTGAGGCCTGTGGGAATTCTCTTCTCTTGGCCTCAGTGGCCTAAAGATCATTTTATAAGAGGTTCATGGGATGGAGAGATGAAAGCTCTGGGAAAGAGAGGACGGAGACACGCAGAACTGGGTACAAAGCCTGGCTCACTGCTTAAACATCTCAACTTTCAATCAAGTTTCCTAGCTTCACTGAAAGCCAGTTCCTTCAACAGGACAATAATACCTACCCCGCTGAGGTTGTTATGTGCCTGGAAGGAATGTATGTGAAGCCCTCCACGAGGAGCAGTTATTCTCATTAAAGGAGGAAGTACAGACACACAGGCCAAAGAATGACAAAAATGGGAAGATAGAACAAGTAGATGGAAAAAAGAGCAACAAAGAAAGAAAACCTGTACTACACCTCTGACCTTTCCAAGTGGGTGCTGCATGTGGTGTGTGGTGTGTGTTACTCTGTTTCTCACCTGGGCTTCCAGCACTGTGGAAGGCGGCATTCCTTAAAGCAGCAGCTGCAAATCCCTGGGGCTACTCAGCTGTGTTCTTGGGGCTCTCTTGAGTTTCCCACGAGAACTTCTAAATGTTGTATTGAATTTCAATGATACCACCTTTAATTGCATCAGTACACCTGGACCACCTCAATGTCACTTCCTCAGAGCGTGCTGCCCACAATCTTAGGACTTGCGTTTGGGTTTGTGTTTACAATCCTGTCTGTGCTCAGTGGAGGTCAGGGGACACCCTTGCCCGCCTCCCAAGTGAAGGCTTGGGGGTGGTCTAAACAGAGAAGAGGTAGGAGGCTGGGGTCACCGCAGGGCAGGATTATGGCAGCCGGGGCCTCTAAGACGCAGGGCAACCTGCACTGTACCAGAAGGTTCCACTCACACAGGCTGGGAGCAGACCCACCACCGCCTGGACCTTCTAGGGTTGAATGACGAGGCCTAATTATCCTAAACTAACAAAGCGCCAACGTTTGTTAATATGCTATAAAATCTACTGAGGCCACTGGCCTTCTCTACTAAATAATGACAAAACACAGAGAAAGCTTAAACAGAACTAACCCAAGGTTAGAGTTTTCTGTTGACCAAAACCAACATCAGAGATTTAGTTTTAACAATGGCATGAACCACATTAAAATGATGCTGCTGAACGTGCATTCTACTGGTTTTACAGTTGTCCTTGTATCTAATTTTGTAAAAATATGTTGGCTTCTTATGCCATAGTCAGAAGACTTTTGCATCTACTTTTATGTTACATATTCAGGTAAGGTTAGCAAAAGAGCCCTCCTCGTGACCCTCAAAGGCCCCTCTCCCTAAGTGGTCCCCAGGTCTGCCCTCAGCGCATTTCCTTTCTCACGTTCCATACTCTCCTCCGATGATCATCTCATTCCCACCATGGCTTTAACGCTACCGACAATTAAATCTGCAACTGCAGCCTAAACTTCCCTCCTAAGCTCCAGGTCCACATCAAGAAATATCTATCTGTCACATCCGCCTGAACAATCTATGGCAGCTCAGACATCAGGAATCGACAGCATCTTCTGTGACAACTTTCCTCTAAGTTCCAGGTTTCTGTCCATGACACAACCATCTACAGGCACGCAGATCAGGAAGGCCTCTCCCTTCGCTACATCACAAGGTGTAATGAGCCTTCACCTTCTGGGCCCTCTCAGCCCCAGGAGGCCCTCATCTCAGTGTGACAGCCCCTCCCGCCGAGATCACTGACTGCCGTTTACTCCTGTTGGCCCCTACTTTTTTTTTGCAGTACGCGGGCCTCCCACTGTTGTGGCCTCTCCCGCTGCGGAGCGCAGGCTCCAGAAGCGCAGGCTCAGCGGCCATGGCTCACGGGCCCAGCCGCTCCGCGGCATGTGGGATCTTCCCGGACCGGGGCACGAACCCGTGTCTCCTGCACCGGCAGGCGGACTCTCAACCACTGCGCCACCAGGGAAGCCCTCCAGTCCGTTCTTGTGTAGCCCATGTGCCATACTGCCATCCGAGTGATTTTTTTTTTTTTTTTAAGTGTACATCCAACCATGTCAGTCCAGGACTTCCGTCCCAGATTCCTGTGGGCAGAGCTGTGCCCCTGCTTCTGCAATCCTGAAAAATGCTTTAGTGAAGGTATGAAGGGCTGGGGGTGGGGTGGGAGTCGCAGAAGCAGGACAGAGCTACGCACAGTCTAATGCCTGGTGCTCACCTGGTAGAGCCAGCGTCTGGGCAGCTCCTGAGCAGCCCCCAAGCTGTGCCGCCACGTCTCACAGCACAGCCCAGGCAGGAAGGGCTGGGCAGTCAGGCAGTGGGCCCAGCCAAGCGGAGGAGCTGTCTGTACTTAGCTGTCCAAGCTGTTCCTGCTCAGGGATTACAGAAGTCCTGAGCAGGCTCTGGGCTCACACTTCAGAGAGCTGTGTCTTCCCATCTTACACCCTCATGTTTTTCAACGAACTTGCTCCCTGGTCCAGCATCTTTCTGTGCAAGTTACTGAGCCCACAGCTTTACAGCATTATGGCAGTGATTATACGTTGCTTATATTAAAATAAGCATACACTTTCCCTGGACTCTAGTCATCGACTGTGTCTGGCCACCCTGCCAAAGTGTGGGGCCCGTAAGTGCACAGTCCCGACGCCTGGCACAGAGCAGACACCCAGAACGTCTGTCACAAACCAATGAATGGGCTCCTAAAATGCTCTGTGGCATCTCTATGTTAGCATTTATGCAACAGTGTAGCAACTGTGAATTTCCTGTCTGTTTGACCCACTTGAAATTGAGCTCCTGAAGGGCGTGGATGCTGCATGCAGCATTTTCTTCTGAATCCTGAAGGCCTAGCATACAGTTAAGTGCTGAGTGAAACAGAGAAAAAGCAGCAAAGAGGCAAGGAAGGACAGATAGAGCAACCGATCTGGAGAGGGACTAGAGGAGAGAGCAAAAACCAGGGCGGAAGCGAGGGTGTTTGGATGCCTGAGGAAGACAGACGGGGAGGAGGTGGCAGGCGAGAAAGGAAGGTGGCCGGGGCAGGGCGGGGGAGGAGAGCCGGAGTTCCTTACACACAGCTGATAACCAGCAGTAGCTTGGACACACTCTGCAGGTGGAAACCATTGGGGCTGTCCTCGGGGATGTGCCGTGTCTGCGTGGAACCTGTGGGGAGAAGGAAAGAGGCCATCACCACGTGGCCCGCCAGTCCACCAACGACCGACGGGATGCTGGTCACGCACAGAACTGCCCGTGACGCTGTCGTGGCAACGATGTGAGACGTGGACCCGGCCCTCAGGGAAGGGAAGCTCCTCGAGGGCAAGGGGGACAGGAAAGTGACCCAACGAATGAGAAAGTCACCTGACCTCTGTAGCTAGGACATGCAGATGCAGGACAAAGCGACGGGCAGCCGTGGAAGGGAAACAGCACTGGGCTGGGACAGCTTTCAGCTCTGGCTTTACCCATAACTGGCCATGTGACGTTGAGCAAGTCATGTAATCCACTGAGGGCCAGTTTATTTGAATGCAAAGTTAGCCAGGAGTCCTGTATGTAAAACTCGTGAACCACGAGGGAGTGCTCTGGCTGAAGCCAGGGGAGAGACAAGAAAGGCTGCCACCCTCCTCCTCCTCCTCCTCCTCCCCTGCCCCATCCAAATCTGATGAACATCCGGGGAAGTGCAGAGCACAGCCTGAAAATCCCTTGCTGCATGCGGTTGTGAATGGCTGCACAGGAGGAGGGAGCCCCACTGCCTGGCAGGGGGCCAAGGAGGGGGCTGCCTTGCACTCCCTGACCTTTGTGTCATGCGGCAACCCTGGGGCCTGAGCTTCGGCTTCTCCCTGGGGCATGTCCCAAGAGCTCGGAAGCTGCAGGCTCGAGCTGAGGCATGCAGGGAGCCACGGAGCTCAGGGAACATGGAGGCAGAAACCCAAAGGCAACTTCTGTCCAGCAGAGCACACAGGGGGGTTCAGCAGGGGCCGAGGAGCTTAAGGACAAAGGGAAATGGTAGGGCATCCGGAGCCTCAGATTTAACGAGTCGTGAGCCAATTATACACAGTCCACCCCAGGCTGCAAAATGAGCACGGCTGTGTGCCTGGCGTGGGCACGCGGCTCCCGCCCACAGCCCTGATCCAGGCCTCTCCGCACCCCCCCACCCGCACACACCTGCCACGTGCTTGATCCTGTGGCCCACATCTTCATCGGTGGGTGTGGTCACGGGGCTCATCGCCTCTTCCAGGTGGGGCACCCGCAGATGGGTGTGGGGACGCTTCCTCCTCCGCACCGACGACGGGGGCTTACTGGCCTTCTCCTTGGGAGACTGTCTGTGCAGCTCAGCCAGGTAGGTGCTCTCCGTTTTGGTCAGCTCGCTCTCTGTCAGGGTCAAAAGGCCACATCAGAGGACATCTGCCCCTACCTCCAACCCAGCACACTGGCCTCCAGAAGCAGCTGTCTACGCCTAGCCGAACCTTCTCGAAGGGGACCATTTTCCCCTACTGTACTCTGGGATGTTGCCTGGGAGGGCGGGGGTCCCTCAGGGATGCCCGTGAGCCCAGGAAATACTCCTGGGACCCAGCCCAGCCCAAAGCCCTCTCTGGGTCGTTCAACAGTGTGTAGAGAGATAAAGGCTCCCAACATGCACCCTCACGTATGCTATCTGGGGCACGTCACGTTTCCCAACGGACGCCTTCCCGGGCTACTTCCTTCTCATAACAGAATCACCACCAGTGTGCCTGGATCTCAGGCTCATTTTGCAGGGTCGGGGGGGGGGGGGGGGCCGGTCATGGATCCCTTCATAATGACGATCTCATAAAGGTTACAGTCAGAGTCTCCTGAACATGCGTATGTTCACATACGTTCTGAACTTTGTATCCGTTTCTGGGGCCGACTCAGGGACCCCGTGAAGCCCGCTCACTGCCCCCGTCTCTCCCCGTGCCCCACGCCTCGCACTCCCTGAACTCTGACAGCAGAACGGTTCACCCGGCGCCAGTGACGGTGCCCACCCAGGTGGCGGAAGTAGTCCTCCAGCCCGCTCCAGAAGTTCTTCTCGATGAACGTTTTCACCAGCCCCCAGGGCTGTTTTCGATAGCGCAGCTCTGTGGAGACCCTGAGGAACAAGCCACAGACAAGATCAGCCGTTTGCTGGGCGGACCTTCCTCTGCTGGGAAAAGGAAACCTCAGGTTTACGGCCGAAGCAGCTTCACATTGGTGCTGCCCTTTACAAGTTAAAAAAGCCCCTTCACATCCACATCACCTGATCTCCTTGGCCACCCCTTGAGGTGGGTGAAGCTAGTGGATTGACCCTCATTTCACAGAAGAGAAAACTGAGTCTCAGAATTTGTAAGCGACCAAAGACTGACAAGAAGGGCTCGGACTCCAAGATGCCACTCGGCCTCATCCCCGGAAGGCTCCGGGTGGCGGGCAGCCTGCCGGCCCGGGGCCCTCTCTCCTCGTCCAGAGACTTCTAGCCCAGGGCAGGCTCTCGGGCTTCGCGGCTTCCACCTTTTAAGAGCTTCATCTGCTGCTGGCCTGGCCCCTGCCTCTGCACCCTCCTGGACCTCGCCAGCTCCCGCTCTGTCCCCAGCACGCCCCGCGCCAGGGGCGCCTCTGCCGTCCCGGCCCTGCAGCATCGCCACCTCCTGCTCTGCGGCCACGCTGCTCTGCCTCTCCGGAAGGTGCACTTTCACCGGTTCCTAGATGCTCCCCGCTTAAGTTCCCCACGTTCAAGGCGCCCTGCTCTGTCCTCAGCAGGAAGAAGGGACCTCACCCCCAGCCCCGGCCCGACGTGTGTGTGCCCACGGCCACGTCACCCCCACCCAGCAACTCTTCCCTGGATTGAAGGTGGGCACCTCTCTGTAAAGGTCTGGCTGGGGTCAACCAACTACCTCTGCGTGAGCTGGACAGAAGGGACACCCAATTGGAAGACCCTCCAAGGGAGCTGGAAGTGAGGAACACAGATGCTGCAGGGGAGGGACGGGGGTAGTGGGGAGAAGAGAGAAGGGAGGGGGCGGGGGAGGGGCGAGGAGTTGCTCGGAGAGAAGCATGAAACCAAAAAAAAATGTTTCAAAGATGAGAAAGCTTCGTCCCTTTTCAAGATGTGGGTATTCAGATCTTCCCGATTCCCCAGAGACCTCTCGCAGCCTTTCGCCAAACTCCTATTTTATTTGAACGTGAGTGAATTTCTGCTCCGTATAACCAGAAGAACTGGGTCTAAGGTACAGGTACACGATCAGTTATTTTCTAATGGTTGTGTGTGTCCTGGCTTTTCAGTCAGACTACAAGCTTCGTAGAATGTTAGGGTCTAAATTTCTTCCTTCCTTGAAGGCACGTCACAGTGCCCAGGACAGGACTCGACCCAGACACAGCATCTAACTAATCATTCGGTCAACCTTTTCTGACTCTGCTGTGTGCAGGCCCCATGCTGGGTGCTGGGAATACAGTGGTGTGTGGACTGGGACTCCTGCTGGCCAGGATGGCCGGAGCTGCCACCATCAGGGAGACACATGCGCGGGAACTCGCAATAGGCCCAGCACCCAGCAGGGTGGGAAGGGCAGAGATTTGCTTTTCTAAGACCTGGGTTCCAGCACTTCTGACTCTTGGAAAAGTTCCTTAACTTGTATGACCCTCAGCTTTCTTATCTGAAAAGTGAGGATAAACCCACCTCCTTGGGTTATTCTAAAGAATCCAGTTCTTGGAGGTGAAGTACCTACACAGTATTTTATAAACTGCAGACAACCACTAAAAAGCAGTGGTTGTACAAGTTTTACTAAAGAGACACACAGAGGCGTAAAGGGAACACGTGGTGGAGAGAAGCATGAGCCGTCAGGACGGGCAGGGGTGGGGTCTCAGAGGCTCCGGAGAGAAGACAGAACCAAGGCTGAGGCAGCAGCCGGTACACCCAGCCTCCCCCTCCTCCCCAGGAGCCCATCCACGCTTCCTGCTGCAAGCTCCCCCAGGTGCACAAGGAACTTGCTCCGCACCCGCTCGGCCGTAGAGACAGCACCTGAGTCGACTCTTGTTCCGGGCCACGCGGGTGAGAGTGTAGCGGTTGATGGTGTAGAAGTAGTCATGATACGGCACGTCGTGCGTGAGGACCTCGGCGTCGACCACGTAGCACTCGCTCTCCTGGCTCGCCTTGTACATGGTCTGCGGGGAGGCAAGGGTCATGGGACGAGGCTGATGAGAAGCAAGACGGGAAAAGCACCTCCTTCCCAATCTCCCCAGCCCACCCCCAGCTTCTGAACGGGGACCCAGAACCACGGGAAATGGCAGCATCTAAGCATGTCAAATGCCGCCGTTTCAGGGCTAAACAACACCGTCACCCAGACACTCCTTCCTGACGTCTCTCCTGAATCCTCCGCGACAGGACGGAGGCTTTTCCAGCCCGTCCTCACTGGCCTCTGCCCGGGGCTCACCTGTGTCTCCCTGACAGTGGCAGTTTTCGGAGCCAGAGGGTTGGTAAGGGTGATGGTGTAAAGGATCACTCGGCTCTGGTTTCCATTGTCTTCCTTCTTCCACGGATGGAAGATGATATCTGAGGGGAGAGAGGAGCCATGGGATGAGGGAGGGAGAGAGGCGTGCCATCCCCACATCTGAACGTCCCCTCCAGTGACCTTCTCTTGCCTGTGCTGACTGCCAACTGGCCCCCCAAAGGAAGCCAACGGGAGCCTGAGGGCCGGGGGAGGAGGGTGAGAGGAGGGGGTGTCAAAGCAGAAAGAAGCTCATTGTAGCACGGCCGAAATCCTACACAGGGCCCCAGAACGCTGATTGTTCTGGGGCTCGGGCAGGAGGTCCTGGGGCCACCTACGGGGGAGCTGGCAACACTGGAGTTACTGTGATGAGGGCCTGGGATCCTTGGGACCAAGTCCTCTGCTCTGAGGCACGACCTCCCCGTGCCCTCGGCTCGCCCCTCCTCCTGGCAGAGGGCTTCGCCGATGCCCAAGGGCTCTTCCACAGACTCGGACCCTGAGCAGCCCTGCTGGTCCCTGCGGTGCGGCCGAGCAGGGCCAAGGAGCACACAGCTGCCAAGCATCAACTCTGAGAGCCTGAGGTCTGAATCCCAGCTGGGCCCCTTCCTATTAGCTGCATGACCTTGGGCGTCTAAAATAATGGTCTGAGTTTCAGCGTCCTCACTGGTACCGTGGAGATCACAATCCTAGCACACAGGGCAGACCGGAGGACTGAATGAGACAGTGTAATGTGCCTGGTGGACAGCAGGTGCCGACAGGACGTGGTGGCTGCTACTCTCTACTAGGCGGTGAGCCCTGGCGGATCCTGTTCGCCGCCGAGCCTTTGGGGCCCGGCACCGAGGGTCTGGGCACCGTGGGCGAGCGTACAGCCGCGGTGGCGCGGGGAGTAGCCGGCAGGGCCCCGAGGAGCTCTGGCACCGCGTGAGGCCACAGAAGGGGCGCGCCGGGCCATCGGGCGGCCTGGAAAAGGAGGGCGCTTGGGAGGAGAGGAAAGGAGAGTGGACAGAGAGGGAAGGGGTGGGAGGCACCAGCCCCGGGAGGGACGGACCTGAGAAGCGTCGCTGCTCCATGAAGCCCCGCTGGAAGGGCGAGTCGGTGAACAGGAGGTCGTAGAGCTTGTCCACGCTGAAGTTGAAGACTTCATTCACGTACTGCCGGCCGCTCAGGTCCTCGTAGAAGGCCTGGACCTCCCCTGCAGAGAGGATGAGGAGGGAGACAGGGAAGGTGAGGGACACCCCAGGGGCACCCCCCAGAGCACTTATGTCTCCGTGGCTAATGTGGGAACGGCCACCAAGCCTCAAACGAGGCCGTGGAGTAGGGCAGCGGGGCCCTGGCCTCCGCCGTTCGTGGCTTTGCGTCAGTCGGCCTCCTTCCTCAGCGGGCATGCACGCTACGGACTCTAGCTTTACAAAGAGTTTGGGAATGTGCTATTTGCCTTTACACTCTCAAGCCTTCCTAACTAAAGTGATCTTAGACCAAAGTTTAAATAAATGACTACTTCCTGGGCTTGCCAGAACCCAGAGGATCAGTTATCAAGTGTCTGTAAGTTAAACCATAACTGACAGCAAATGTCATTACAACCCATGGCACTGGTGTGTCCAGGGACGCTGATGAATCTGTTTTTACAAAAGCTTCTGAGGCCGGTCTGGTCTGCAGGGCCGCGATCTCTGCACAAGGTCTGCTCTCCTTCCATGAGGCAGCCTATGTCCCCTTCAAAAAATTTCATTTTCTACAGGAGAGAGCTTCTGAGAACTCAACTGAGTTGCTCGAACCCCAGCATTCCTCTTGAGCCCTCGGCACCCCCACAGGCCCTAATTACTGCTCTCAAGAAGAACGCTGCCATTTCTGGCATCCCTGTGACCCTGAGGAGGCCAGAGAGGAATTCACGAGCACCCTGGAGGGTCCGTACCCATGACTGTGCAGGATCAGGACTGCGGAGCACAGCTCGGGGGACACTCAACTCTCAGTTCACATGACGGCACCCCGGTTCTTAGGCGGTGCCCACCCGCGCAGTCCTTTGCACTGACCCTGCACCCTAGACAGCAGTGAGAAAACCCCTACCGGTGACTCACAGGAGGCCGTCCACAGGTGGGTAAGTGAGCGCTGTCTGCACGGCCTCGCCAGTCAGAACCCACCACCAACTCAAAGGAGGTGAGCCATCAGCCATACCCGGGAGCCCTGAGGATCTGGCCCCTCGCCCCGGAATGTCAGAGGCAGCGTGTTCCCGAGGGAGGGCTAGACGGCAGCCCTACGCAGGAGGGAAGTAAGAAGCTACCCACTTAGAAAGTATGAGAGAGAAGGGCAGTCTCCTCAGTCTGTCGGACCAGGCGACGGTCTAGGTCCGAGATCCCCATGCGGGAGCCACCAAAGCAAGCGTCTATTAAAATGTGTGTCCAGGGCCAGCGGACCGGCGCTTTGCTTGGGGCGTATATGCGCAGACACGGTGAGGGGCAGAGCTGCAGGGCATGCCGGTGCCAACAGGGGGCACATGGAGTGACGGGCTAAATGGCAGGCAACCTGACACAACACTCTAAAGCAATCGTACTCCAAGAAAGATGTTCAAAAAATAACTGAAAAAAAAAAAAAAGAGACAAAGACAAATATGAAACGACAAGGATACTACGGTGAGTGCCTGAAAAAAGGGATGTTTGCTAATAACAAGTGCACCTTTTTTAAAAGAGCTGTTTTACCCACCCACCCTTCCGCCAGGAACCCCGACTGACTCCAGTCTCCACATGGGAACATCCGTTAAGCCTTCAAAATGCTTGGAGACAGGAAGTGCCATTCTGCCCCCGCTGTCAGACGCCCACCTTCATCGTGGGTGTCGGAAGAGTCACTGAGCTCGGTGGGGATGTCCTCGTTGTCGTTGAAGTCTAGCGAAGGGGAGTTCACGGGCGCGATGATCTCAATCTTCTCCCCGATGATGCTGTCGATGGCGAGCTCCTTCTCCAGGGACCCGTCGCCCTCCAGCACCTCCTCCTCCAGGGGCAGGCCGTCAAACTGGGGTGGGGACGGAGCGGTCAGCCTGGTCTACTCTCCAAGAGGAAGTCAGAGAGCTGGCCGCGGGGGCCCGCACGTTCAGAGCGCAGCTGCTCAGGGGCTGGGCTGCGGGGGTCAGGGGTCTCCCCCGGCTCTGCCGGGGAGGACAGGACACAGCACAGGGCCCTGCCCTTCTCCTGACACCAAGCCCCACACATGGGCAGAGCCAGCTCCGTAGTCCGGCTCCTCTCCTGGGGCCAGGCCTCCACCGTCCTGTAACAACGCGGGCCTGCCTCCAACTAGTGCCCTGTTTTCTGAGAGGCTCCAAAGGCTTCCTAAGCACTTTTTGATTCATTCTCCCATTAGCCCTGGGAGGGAATGGGTACAACTCTTTACATTTTAAAGTCAACCTCAGAGACAGAAAATGGAGACTAGGCATCAGATGGACGATGCTTTCATTCTAAGGCCAAGTGGTCTGACCCCTAAGCCACTGGAATACAAGGCTCCCGTTTCTGGGAACCCTTTCTTCTACCTGCCAGCTCACGCCCAGACACTTCCCTCACCAAGCTTCTATCCCCTCTATAACCAAGTCCCAGAGGACAGAGTCCTTCTTACACATTTCTGTCTCTTCTGCAAAGTCTAGCACAGCAGGAAAATAAACTGGAGTGTCGACGCTAGGAGCTCCATCACGATTTATGGAATGAATGAACAGATAGCAGTTCTGCAGCCCTCTCTTCACGTGCAACTTTGACTTTAGATCGAGGCAGTGGAAAAAAAAAAAAGACCTGGAAGAGCTCTCCACCAGCGGGCTGATCATCACAGCAGCCCACCAAGAGCAAAGCTCACACAGTGGACTTGAAATGGTTCTCGTCTGCTCCGAAGCCAAACAAAACCTGGTACCCGAAGCACCAAGAACCCAGTTCGGGATTCTACGCTCATCTGAATGGAGAGAGCCCTCTGCCCTAGGATGCCTCCCTGCGTAAACCGGCCACGGTGTAACCAACCTCCCCTCTACCTGCTCCCCAGGCTGGGGTCCCGTGGAGTTAACACGGCTGGGAAACACTGCCACTGGGTTGGGTGGAAGCCAAGGGCTCCCTGCCCGTACCGAGACGGGCGCTTCGCTGCTCCCCGTGGACGTCAGTGTGCTGTTCGTGATGGACTTCTTGGGCAGCTGTGGACTGGCATCCGGCTTGGTCTCTATGCTGCTTTTGGATGAGCTGTCATTCACTTCATTCTCCTCTACAGGGATCTCCTCACAGTAGCTGAAAAGAGACAACGTGAACCCACGTTAGCCTCAGTGGCCAAGACGGCAGACTCACAAGAAACTCACACCCATCGACCCATCCAAAACTATGGGCTTTCCTGCCTCTTTGCTGTGTTCATGACCTTCCTCAAACCTCTCGCTGCCCCCGAACTGCTCTCCTAAGACCTCCTTCCCACCTGACACCCCCTCCCCGTGGTAAAATTCTGTCCCCAAACTCACCTCTTCTAGGCACCCTCCTTAGACTTATCCCTACCTAAATACGAAAACTGTTTGTCCTACACTTTTCTTTTTCCATTGGCTTCCCGTCCCACCCCGACCGGACCATGTGAATCAAACATCCGGGCTCCGAGCATACATCTGATTTCCCACAGTGACCGGGACCGGACTCTGGGCATGAGGGCCCTTCGGGGGTACTGCCCAGATTCTGGATCATAACTAGCAAACTTCTCTGCATTGCACACCTGAGGAAAAACCCCCCTTGAGATAAAGGCAGGTGCCCTTCTGCGGACACTTCAGGGATGACATCGGAGCCTCCCCCAAGGGAGAAATCACCATCACCGTCGTCATCGGCATCTAACTTATACTTTACACGTTACCTCATCTGGATGCATAACAACTCTGAGTAAATCATTCCAGGCGTTTTAGAGATAATCAAGTAGATATTCACAGAGGCTAAGTGATCACTACTACTAAGTGTCAGAAGTGGTACCTGAGCCCTGGGCTACGCACCGCACGTTGGACGCCTTGCTATCTACGCCTCCTGCCTCTCACACGACCACCAAGCCTCTGCCTTCCAACCTCAAGCACATTGTATCACTCTGCAGTCCCATCTGTCTTAGCCTGTCAACAGCACGTGGTACCGCGATAGCCCCTTCTCCCCACAACACCCTTCCCTGGGCTTCCAGGATACGAGAACTCTCCTAGCGCTCCTCCTACCTCACTGAATGTTCTTTTGTGATTTCTTTTGCTGCCTCTTTCTCTCGTTGAGTGTTCCCAGGCCCAGTCCCTGAGCTCCTTCTCATGTTAATTCAGTCCCCTGGTGGTCTCAGCCACTAGTAACCCCCAAGGTTACGTCCCTGGCCCAGGCCTCCCGGTGAACTCCACACTCATACACGCACATGCTTATGTGACATCTCCACGTGGCTAACAAGTCATCTCAAACTCAACTTGCCTAAAATCAAGCTCCTCATCTTCCCCCACCTCTGCTCTGCTTATAGTATTGTCCATCTCAGTTCAGAACAACTCTATCCTTCCTGCCGGTAAATCCTTAAAGCCGCCTTCGGATCCTTTCTGACCCGTCAGCAAATCCTTCAAAATATGTCTGCTTCTATCTTCCAAATATATTCAGAAACTAAGCACTTACTGCTGGTTTCTACTGCTACCTTCCTGGTCCAAACCACCATCACCTCTCATCTAAATGATCTAAATTATTCAGCAGCCTCTTAGCCAGTCTGCCCTGGCTCCCCTTCACTCTATCTTCCACCCAGGAGCCAGAGCGATGTTAAAACGTTATGTCAGAGCTCGTCAATTATCTATTCAAAGCCTTCCCTGGCTTCTCACCCCTCTCTGAGGAAAAGCCAATCATCACGCTGACCCAGCGGCCCCCGCAGAGCCCAGCCCGACCCTCCCCCAGCTCCCCGCTTCCCACCTGCCCTCTGCTCGCTGGCCCAGCCGCCGCTTCCGCTCCCTCTGCCTGGGAGGGGCCTCCCGGGGCCTCCGTCCCTCCGCCAGGGCCTTACTTAGACGCCGCTCCCCAGCCGCCCTCACCCCTCCGGAAGGGCTTCCCGGGCGGCCCGCCCTCCGCCTCGCTCACCCCATCGTGTTGACGTCGTCATCAGGGGGTACGTAGTCCTCGTCGTCGCTGGTCAGGCCCAGCTCATTCCCGTAGCACTGGTGAACGAAGTGCCAGAGCTCCTTGGGGCACAGGGGCTGCAGGGGACAGCACACAGGCTCTGACCCTCCCTTCCTCAGGACCCCACTCTCCACAGAGGCACTGAGTTGAGCCGGACTCCCTCAGGGGTAGGAGAAGCCAAACTCCACCCGCCTGGGCTGGACTAAGTAGAGGGCAGCGCCTCCGCAACAACCCCACCCCCTGCTCTTCCCTCCTCTCTGATCTCAGCAAGACGCCCATCTTCCCCCTAAGAACATGGCTTCTAGCAAGGCCAGGAGCTTGGCCTGTTCCCTCAATTCAGGTGTGCACGGTGGGACCCACAGGCCCTTAAGGATGGCAGCCGCCCGCCTCTGGCTCCTGCGGGTGAGGGCCGGCGTTCAGCGGCACAAACCAAAGCTCCTCTGGGGCCAACGTGGTCACCGAGCTTCTGACTTGGACTCAGAACGAGCAGCGGAGGCCCCTGGGCCAGTCTCGCCCACGCTGCAGAAACCTCCTTATACGAACAGTGGTCACACAGGTCCTGATGGACCGGACCCAAGATGGATCAGGTCCAAGAATGAGGTGTGACCTCAAAGGCGGCCCATTCCACAGTTGGGCAGTTCCTGTGCTTGGAAAGAAGTCTGCACTCTCATAGTTTCAGGGGCCTCAAAGGTCATTGCATCCAGCCCTCTCTTCACTATTTGAACACTTCCTTCTTTATTCTTCATTACAATCAGTCTGCCTACAGTGCTATGTATTAGTTCCATAAACAGTTTTTCTCATTTCACTGGGTCTCTACATGTCCTCCTCTAAAGCACTGTCCTAAGATGTCCTAAGAAAAGTTAGCTCTCATTGAGGTTCAGAGTTTTGGAAAAGAGGCAACAGAATGTCAAAGAATGAAGGTCAAAGGTGGAGACTATGGATGAGTCCTAGGTTGGGAGGAGGGAGAGAAGGTGGGAGGGATAAGTATGTGAAAAAGAGAAGCATTAAGAAAAACACAAGCAGGGACTTCCCGGTGGTGCAGTCGTGAAGAATCCGCCTGCCGATGCAGGGGACACGGGTTCGAGCCCTTGTCCGGGAAGATCCCACATGCCGCGGAGCAACTAAGCCGGTGCGCCACAACTACTGAGCCTGCGCTCTAGAGCCCGCGAGTCACAACTACTGCGCCCGCGTGCCACAACTACTGAAGCCCGCCTGCCTAGAGCCTGTGCTCCGCAACAAAGAGAAGCCGCTGCAGTGAGAAGCCCTCGCACCGCAACGAAGAGTAGCCCCCGCTCGCCACAACCAGAGAAAACACGCGCGCAGCTACGAAGACCCAATGCAGCCAAAAATAAATAAATAAATAAATGTATATTTAAAACAAACTTAAAGAATGTTCGTTCCCACCAACGGTCTGATAAGGAGTTTGAGCTTTCTCTGACCCCGTCCTTTCGAGGGATGGTTTAAGAAGCACGCAGCTGGCAGGATGCCATGAGCCAGGTCTCTGGGTTCCCGGCTCAGGAGAACTGCCTGGAATGGCATAGTCGGGGCTCTCTGTGAGCCGGAGGGTCTGGGGTGGCAGCTCTCTGTGCTGGCCTCCCCACCCCCCACACACACCCCAGTGCCAGAGGGAGGCACCTGCTTCTGTACCTGGACCTCCTCCCTCCTCCCAGCGGCCTGTACGTACACCATCCACCCTGCCCGGGACACATCTGCGTCTCTGCCAATCCACGCCCTCCCCATCTCCACAATTCACCCGGCTCCACGCAGCTTTCCCTGACCGGCCCCACCAGGCTCAGCTTGTCTGACCACAGCCAAGACAAGCACAAAAAGCAGACCCTGCTCATCAGGCAGAATTCTGATGTGATTTTGTGAGAGTTTTTGCGAACCTTATGGATGGCCCTCTGTCTCAGTTAGAAATGACAGTGGTTGTGAGCTGGAAATTCAGACCTGCCAATGGACACTCAAACGCATTTCTCATTTTACCATTATCCATGGCTAATAAAGGTAGACGATCAACTCAGAATAAGTTACCAGGATTTATATGAAGGCTACAGACTTTCAGGTTAGAAGAAACTCTAAATAACAGATCTATTTAATTTTCTTCAGACAGTAATAAGTTTGGGCCAGAGTCAAGGTAGATACACACGTAAATTTAAATACATCCAAGTCATATATATAATTGAAATTACAATATTATATAATTATATTACATAATCGTTCCCCCGGGTCTCCTTCCCTGGCTGGGAGGCTGTTTCTCAACACCCCCGGCATCTGCGTGCTCGGGCTGCACAGCCACGTCTCCATCGGCACCTCCCACAGTGTCCCCTTCATCCAGGTGATCAACCGGTGGCTGTGTTAACTCTCTCTCCCTACTTTCTGTATTTCTTTAAAACTTTAGTTGGCTCACAATGTTGTGTTAATTTCTGCTGTACAGCAAAGTGATTCAGTTATACGTACACATATGTATGTAGATTCAGTTGTATACACATATACATATATATGCTTCTTTTCATATTCTTTTCCATGATGGTTTATCACAGGATATTGAATATAGCTCCCTGGGATCTACAGCAGGACCCTGTTGTTTACCCGTGCTATATACAAGACTTTGCATCTGTTAATCCCGAACTCCCAGTCCTATTTTCCGTATATTTTTTTTTTTTTTTGCGGTACGCGGGCCTCTCACTGCTGTGGCCTCTCCCGTTGCGGAGCACAGGCTCCGGACGCGCAGGCTCAGCGGCCATGGCTCACGGGCCCAGCCGCTCCGCGGCACGTGGGATCTTCCCGGATCGGGGCACGAACCCATGGTCCCCTGCCTCGGCAGGCGGACTCTCAACCACTGCGCCACCAGGGAAGCCCTATCTTCCGTATTTTTTTTTTTTTTTTTTTGCGGTATGCGGGCCTCTCACTGTTGTGGCCTCTCCCGTTGCGGAGCACAGGCTCTGGACACGCAGGCCTAGCGGCCATGGCACACGGGCTTAGTTGCTCCGCGGCATGTGGGATCTTCCCGGACCAGGGCACGAACCCGTGTCTCCTGCATCGGCAGGCGGACTCTCAACCACTGCGCCACCAGGGAAGCCCTCTTCCGTATTTTTGATGCTCTAGCATCTGAGGCCTTGCTGACTGGGGAAGGCCTGCCCCTTGCAGGGTTAGCTAATTCCTAGCGATAGAAGTCACCCTGCCAGGGAGACCACCTTCCCTATGTAAACCGGCCAAGCCAAAGCCCACACACCGAACCACCTTGTTTTTCTAGCTCTTACATGCCAGGCCAATACTCTCTCGCGCTAATTACCCCGGGACAGTCTCTCTGTGGAGACGGTCCCTCTACCCTGAGGCCCAGTGAAACATTCAAACCAGCCGGTCCAGTGGGCTGCTTGGCCAGCTCACCCTGCGCCTCACTCATCCTTTCCCATGAAAACCTGCAATGAAGGCTCTTCCCCTGCTTCCCCCTCGCTCTCTCTGCCTCCTGACTGACCTCAAGCTTCCCCGTGTGGCCCTGCCTGGCATGCGGGGCCTCTGCTTCTCGGGATCGGTGAGTATAAGAACCTCTTCCTTCATGACGGTCATTTCTGTGTCTGGGCGTCTTACCGCACCTGATTAAAACCAACGCCGGTGCGTTTTAAAACAGCGGGAATGCACTGCCCTGTCAACAGGGCCTTGCTCCAGGCGGCAATGAAGCTGTTCACATAAGAGGATGTGCTACCCTCAGCACCTGGGTCACCAGCAGTGGAGGATATGTTACCGCGAGCCTGGAGGACTTCCAGAACCAGGAGCGGCATGGGCTTCTTTGGAGCAGGCCAATGTCACAGTAAGAGCAGTCACGCCAATGGACCCCCACCCAAGGGGAAAGACCATTCTAGGTGGGTGTGCATCCTGAGGCTGAAGGAGCTGGGCAGGACTCACCTTTTCCAGGAGAGCATTCTGCCAGAGCCGGAACATCATCATATACGTCCTATCCCGGGCCCCAAATGAAGTGAAAAAGTGCTGGATTGAAAAAGAAAATGGCAAGAAATGTCTGTTAAGACTTAAAATATAGTGAACGGAGACACGGTGCTCCTTCCTTTAAGAAAGACTCCTGAGAGTCCATCCTCAGATACTGCGGACTCTCAGTCACCCGTGATCACAGCACAGGGGCTGTGTAGTGAACAGGGTCAGCACACCAGGGACCAGGGACCTGGGACCTCTGAGTCCGCACTGTCTCCATGTCCTTCAATGTTCACCCACACTTTCGTCAGTGGTTCTCTTTCTGGTTTGAAGTTTTCACCTCCAAAAATAACTTCCTGCGCCTACGTACACAGACTGGGTGAGTGGTGAGCTGGGAAGCAGCCCAAGGGAAGGAGAAGGCAAACCCACTAACCCACTCACCCTTTGATTCATCAATTCAGCAAATACTTGAATATTAGTGTGTGCACTCTTCTACATGTACACACACTAATAATACACGTGCACACACTCTTCTACGTGTTTTGGGCACAGTAACAAACAAAACAGAAAGCTCTTATGGAGCTTACACATTCGTGGGGACCTTTTATAACGTGTAGGAAGAAAGCGACAAAAAACCAGATTTTACTGAACACGTTCTAGGTGCTTCGCAAATGCTCCTTCATTTAAACCACACAGAAGCTTTGGAAAACGAACATAACTGCTAACACTTAATAAAGAGAAACCGGCTGATGAGGTTAGGTGACCTCTGTAATCACAGAGCTGCTTCGTGCCAGAAACAGAATTCGGAGCAAAGACTATTCGACCCCTAAGTCTCAGGGTTCTTGCCTCTGAAGTGCCTGAGTTCAAGGGCACTGTAGACCTGTGTTCAGTCCACCCCTAGCCCTGAAGCTGTCAGTCTTCAGGCTCTGGTTCAAGGTCAAAGATCACAGTGTTTTCTCCGCTCTAAATTTTATCTACCACGTTTTCCCCATGCTGACGATATGGACAGTCTGTTTCCTATCAGACTCCTCGTCCCTCTTGATGAGCTGTCCTGACAGATGATGACGCAGCTTGCACAGCACTTTGCAATTGAGTGTTTCCAAGTGTGTGAGGTCATCTCAGACTGTGAAATAGGCGTTCCTGGCTCTGTTTTACATTTACAAACTGGGGCTCAGAGAGGTTACATAATGTACCTACAGCCGCGGGACTCTAGTTCGGGTGTTCTGGCTCCAAGTCCAATGTTCTGCCACTTCACCTCGCCCCCTGCTCAGACCCCAAGCACCCTGCCCACCGCGGAGGTGGCTCCCGTAATCTGCTTCACCTTATCATCACCTCTCACCCCAGTCCTACTGGCCTCCATGTTAGTGCAACTGAAGGGTAGAAATCCAGGAGTAGCGGGCCTGGGGTTTGGGGGAACAGAAAGCCCAAGATCAGGCTCTACTTACCTTTTCCGAGTCAGTGCAAACTTGGATGGCATTGGGAATGAGGCGGGCTGTTTTTTCTTTAGTCATGGAGCAGATGTCTTTCAAACGAACGGTCAGCTGGCATCCGCACAGAAACAGAGAATGGATAACAAGCAAGAAGAGGCATATTAATAGAGTCAGGCAAAGAGAGTTCACACGGCACCAGTACAGACAGAGGAAATCAGATCACAGGCTGCATACTTCTAAACCTGGAAGGGACCTCCTTAGAGATCACCTGGTTTGGCCCCTTATTTTAGAGGCTACGCAGCGAGCGTCACCCAAGTTTCTCTGGATTCTTGGTCCAAGGAGCTCGGCTTTCTCATTTCTACACAGCCTGATAAACGTGCAGAGGTCCCATCATGATTTGCCACTTACGGAAACACAGTCTTGGCACTGGATGGGACCTTAGAGTCATCTAGTCTGTCTTTTCTCACTTGACTTTATAAGTGTAGGAAACAAGGCAAATAAAGAATAAAGGACTAGCCTAAAATCACCCAGCTAATTGGCTGCAGAACCCAGAAAGTACAAGCCCGTTCTCTCGAGTTCCAAGGCCAGTGCCCGTTTTACCCTACTCTTTTGCCTCCGTGGTGACTCCTGCCAGATATTTAGCCGCACTTCCCCCAAATCAAATGCTCACCCGAGGAGGAGGGAGGGGAAGGCATGGTAGAGAGATCTATCCTTCAAGATTTGGGCACGTGCTTTTGTGAATTATGCAAAGGCTCGGGCAGAGTATGAAGTCAACCAAAGGACAAAAGTGAGGGCAGCTCTCTCAGCCACAGCCCGGGGGGACAGACCCAGTGAGCACGCCCCAGGTCTCTACCAGAGTTTCCCAGCGGAAGATGTTGCTGTAGAAGCAGATCCAGTTTTCAGAGAGGTAGAGTCGGCCCTGAAGAAGAATGTCTCTTTGGAGTGCACAGGAGTAATCTGTGGTAGAATGAGGGACGGAGCTCAGGGACAGGGAGCATTCTCAGCAAACCAGTACAATCAGGCAAGCCACCCCCCAACAGCCCCGGGAAGCCCAACTGCCCACCGCGGACTAGGTGTGTGAAACACTAGTCTAGCGGCCAAGGGAGTCCCTAGCATGTCCTGATCGGGCACGGGAAGGATGTGAACTACGTTAGAGGACGAAAGGCCGATACAATTCAACCGACGTCCCTCCCCCTCCACAACTTCCCCAGCCCCTCCTCCGCTAGGCCATCTACAGGGACAAGAGTGGCAGTGACGCCTCCCAGGCCGGGCCCTCTGGAGACCATCACGCAAGCGGGGCTCAGCCCTGAGTCCCCACCGCTGGGGTCAGCTCTCTGGACATCCTCGCTCCCTATTCCCAGACATATGCTCTGACTTGGGGATACCTGTACTCAGAAGCAGCCTGTTGCCTTCCTGCCCCCACATGCAGGCCCCCCAGCTCACCAACGATGAGGCGCTCCGTGTCTGGAAGTTGCTTAAAGAGCTTTCTGAAGTCTTCATTTCTCTGCTTGTAAGTGGGGCTTAACACCTGTGTGACAATGGCCGAGGTTAGCAGCATGTTCCCAGGTTCGCGGGTTGGGGAGGAAGGTGCGGGACGAGCGCCTGCTTGCGTGTTTCAGGGCAAAGCTGAGGCTCTGTTGCGCCAGAGACCCCAGGAGTTAGGCAAAGGGGGCTTGGTACGGAAAAACATGGTGGAGAGAACTTGATGCTGCAGAAGGCTTTATACCCAGGGTCCGTCAGTGAGAAAACGTCAAACGTATTAAGCAGGGCCCACACAACATCCCAAGTGGACAAGGCAAGGAGGGACAGCTCTGGGCTAAGCACCACCGTGACAGTGAAGCAGGCCCAAGGGGACCAAGGGGACCCCCCAGCCCTACCCCCCGGCAGGACCCAGGATATGACGGTGCCCAGTGTACCCCCCAGAAGAAGCTGTCATCATGAGTAACACAGTTAGCACTTGGCTGTGTCTGAACTTCATGAATGGAAAAAAGAAATCATGAAACGTAAGACTGGTACAATGTTATGTCAATTATAGCTCAATAAAACTGGTGGGGGTGGAGCGAGGAATTACACCTTTACAAAGAGTGGACTAAAAAAACCCCATAAAACTAGTACTAAAAAAAAAAAAAAAAAAGCACACAAGTAGGGAATTTAAAAGCATATCTTGCGGGCTTCCCTGGTGGCGCAGCGGTTAAGAATCCGCCTGCCAATGCAGGGGACACAGGACACATTCCTTGGACCCATCAAACTGATACTGAGGTATCCACAATCTCAGTGGTCCCCTGGCCTCCCGGAACAGACTCCACACACTGAAAACCCTTGCCTGAGCACCTGACTGTCAGGAAGTTCCTAATCATGACTAACCGACCTTGCAGAGCTAACGTGGAGTGAGATAGGACCCTGCATCAAACACTACCATAAGCCCTTCACAACATCCTCTCATCTGACCACAGGGTCGGTTTTACGATCCCGTTCTAGACGCGAGGAAGCTGAGGCACAGAGAGGTTAAGCAACATGCCCGAGGCACGCGGTTACTGAACGCGACTGTGGAATATGCACGGGGGCGGGACAGCTCCGGGTCTGAGCCCTCACCCTGCACTGCCTCAGGGTCCTCGCGCCGAGAAGGAAACAACAGGGATGCTCCAGCCGGGCGCACCCTCTTGTGGATGAGGTGTTCACTTATGCGGGGGGCCCCCACTAGCCTTCCATGCCTGCAACTGGGGCATTTTTGGGGTTGGGGGTATAGTTTCAGTTTTGCAAGTTCTGCAAATTGGGTGTACAACAACGTGAACACACTTAACACTACTGAAATATATATTTAGAAATAGCTAAGATGGTAAATTTTATGTTACATGTATTCTACCATAGTTTTTTTTGGGGGGGGGGGCCGCGCCATACGGCTTACGGGATCTTAGTTCCCCGACCAGGGATCGAACCCAGGCCTTGGCAGAGTGAAAGCGCACGGCCCTAACCACTGGACCGCCGGGGAAACCCCACAATTTTTTTTAAAAAACGGTATCAGTCAAGTCGGCCTTTAAATTTACAAAGTTCCAATATCAGCCTGAGGACCAGCCTACCAGGGGGCTCCGGACCCCGTTCAGTTGAAAGTGGACATCAGGCATCCAATTGCCTGCAGCCTGGAAGTCCTCCCCTCCCTAAACGTTCCCTCCGTGGCGCTCTGTCGCCCCTGCTTCTCTCACATCCAGCGGGGACTCGGACATGGACAGAGATGCAGGCGCAGGGAGTCTGGCCCTAATCTCCAAACCGCAGGCAAGCGGAGGGAGCCGCCCTCTCCTCCCCTCGGAACAAAGCCGCGGCTGTGGGGAGCCGAGGGGAGGGCCCATCCAGCCCCGACCTCAGAAGTCAGCCAGTCCTGCGAGGGCTGCCTCGGCGGGGAGTAGGAACTCCTTAACCCAGGCCCGCGGGTCCCTGCCCCCGATTCGAGCAGGCTGCCAGCGTTGGAAGGCAGGCAGGCTCGCCTCCAGGAGTCTAAAGTACAGAGATCTGAGTTGGCCCCGCCACCTTCTTGACGCGGGAGACCGTGACCCTCTCTCCCTGGCGCCCTCTGTGCTCTTACAGCCGCCTCCTCTGAAGGGGAGGCACGGCTCACCTATTTTCATTTTAAATGGCCCAAGACTTCCGGTCCAAGGCTTGTCAAACCCGGGGCCCTCTCAGGGAGCAGGGCCCGGTGGAGAACGACAAGGGCGCTGCAGACCTGTCACACGGCGCAGAGGAGTGAGGGCGCGCACTCACGGCTGGGATTTCCTCAGACCCGGGCCGGCAGCAGAGTTCCTCGCCGGCAGGTCCGTGCGTCAGTTTCTCCAGGCGCCGCTGCAGACGCTGGCTGTCCTGCTCCAGCAGGAGGCTCCAGAGGACCCCCGACTCCGTCAGAGATTCCATCCCGGGCCTCGAACTCCGACCCCCCACCGTCCCCACAGGATGCAGCCAGTCAGTCTCGCCCGGGGTTGGACGCAGAGAGGCGGCCTCTGGCTCCTCGGCAGCGGCTCCGTGTGACCCTCGCTGGCCCCCTTGGTGCCCCTAGAGCCCGGTTCCCGGCGCAGAGCCTCACGGGTGGGAGGGTGCGGTCAGCAAGGTTCTCGGGCGGGCTGGCCGGAGTCTCCAGGGGCCGGGCTCTGCCTCATCGCACGCGGCTCCCAGCGTGGCAGGTCTCCAGGCTGCGGGGGACCCAGAGGGGACGTGAGGAGGCCCCTCCTCCGGGTCAGCGTGGACAGCCGCTCCGAGGGGCCGGCTGCGGCCAGGACGCGGAGGACGGGGCAGGTGCACGGGGCCGCCAGAGGCCCGCCCCGCACAGTAAGTGCTGTGGCTCACGGCTGGTCTGAAACTCCAGGGAGGTCGGACGCCCAACTCCCCAGCTCCGTCCGGCCTGTCCCGTAAGGCAGCCCGCTCAACGTGCAGTGTCTGCTCTGGGCGGGCGCTGGTCGCTGTGACTCACGGTCCTCACCCAGGCAGCGTGGCCACCGCTGGCTGGGGCAGCAGGGCCTGCTCCCCCACCCCACCCCCCACCCCCTTTCCTCCCAGACGCGCTCCTGCTCCCGCTCCTCTCGGCTGACCGGCAAACAACTTCTTTGTTAGAATCGCCCGTGGCAGGCGGGAGGGGTGGGGAGGCAGGGCGGGTGGGCGGGCAGGGCCGGAGCCCTACACACGCTTCGAGTTACAGGATCTGGGTGATGGTACCGGCCAACGTCCTCCAGTAACCCCCGGCCTAGCCTGGCCTCCCCAGCAGATGTTTCCTGCAATGGAAAGTAGCTGGCCAAGGCTCTGTGTCGGGGAAGGGAGGGGAGGAGGTGCCAGGGGCACTGCTGTTGTGATGAAATCTGAAATGTGAGACCTGAACGGCCAGGGACTTCTTGGAGACACAGTCTCCCCTCACTGGCCCATCCATCCACCAACTCCCCCCGAAGCAGCAGCAGCAGCAGCAGCAGCAGCAGCAGCAGCAGCAGGAGACTTGGAAGTTTAACTCATCCCGTTTCAGATGTGCCGCTGGGGAGAAGCTGAGGTCAACAGCTCCCAGGTGCACGGGAGGCATTGCCTTCCTTCCCAGGGATGCCGGGAGGGTGGGTACCCACGCAGCCTCTCAGACCTTGAGGGCCAAGGAGCCATGCTAAGAGCAGAGAATCTGGGCCAGCGCCGAAGGAGACAGACAGGCTGCAAGGAAGCTGAGACCTCTGGAGAGGAAAGAGAGCCAGGCCAACGAGGGCAGGAAGGGCTCCAGAAAGAGAAGCTGGGGGCAGAGGTCAGACAGCACTGGGGCCAGGAAGATTGGATTCCCAGGAAAAGTCTGACTCTGGAGAAAAACGGGGCATCTCCCTCGCCCTCCCCAGTTCTGCCCGCCTTGCCAGGAGGGTCTCCAGGCTGCACACGAGGGAGAACGCTGCATCTGTCCCAGGAGTCTCAGCTATCGATATTTGATGCAGTAACGCTCAAACTGTACCGCACTTAAAAATGATCTAACCATCGTATTAAAAGTATAGATTACTGACTCCCAAACCCCAAAATTGTGATTCAGAGGAACCTGGGGTCTCCCGGTTAAGTCGCTTTGGAGGAAGAGCCTGAGTCCTCCCCCAAGCCCCCGTTTGCGTCTCACTGTGCACACTCCGGACGCAGCCACCTCCTCCGCCCGTCTATCAGGCGGGGTGATTCCTCTCTCAGACTACCATCTTCTCCAGGAAGCAGCTAACGCCTCCAACTACCTTCTCCAGCACCTGGCATGGTGGGTTTCAAGTCTCCGCTGCTCAGAAACTATTTACCAAATGAATGCATTCCTTTTAAACCTCTTACACTGTCCCTATTTACACAGCATCTTGTGTGTACACATCCACACACATCCCCACTCCTACAGGCATGGCTCCTCAGCACCCAGTCCCTGCCAACACTCTCCAAGCCATGTATCCGAGGCTTCTCTCTGCCCTGCATCGGCCTCATCGTCAGGAGTGGGGTAGGAGAACTCAGCAATTGAGTTTTTCAGGGTGACCGGAATGCTTCTCTCCTGGGCCTCACCAGACCCCAGGATCTGGGCAGTGCCAGGACCCAAGAGGGCTGAATCCGTACAGAAACTCCCTGGAAACATCTGAGTATGGCTGCGGCCAGATGAGGGGATGACTGTTTGGGGTCCAATGTGGTGAGTCAGGGGCAGGACACACCCGGAAAGATAAGCCCTGGGAGATGAATCTCCGTGCTCTCAGCCTTTGTCTCCTATGCCCCCTCACAACTGCCGCCGGGCAGGGCAGCGGGCAACTTCCAGCCTGGGGAGAGGGAATGGGCCCCAGGCTAAACATTAACTCGATGGCAAACACTGGGAGCTGGGACCAAGTGGTACCCCTCCCTGGATGGGGCAGCGCGAGGGAGAGGGTGGAGGAGACCAGGAGAAAAACAGATGGATCCTGGTGGAACACTGGCCTCACCTAGGAAGAAACCAATTAAGAACCTCAAAGGAGACGCTGGACTTTCAACCAGATCTGGGTAGGGAGGAGCCAGATGTGGGATAAGGGGCAGTGGAGATGGGGGAGGTGACCCAGCAAAGGAAGGAGAGAGGTTGGGTGGGTGACAGCCTAACAGAGAAAGGCAGAGAGGAGCGGGCCTGGGAGTGGTCTCCCCTGGAGACAGGGCCACTCTGGACAAAGTTAAGATAGCTGTCGGGGGCACGGGGATCCATGGGTAAATGACAGAGGGGAGCTGGATGGAGGCAGAGGAAGCAGAGGCCGTCCCCGAAAAAACAAAAACAAAAAAAAAAAGAAATGGGCTGCCAAGGCGTCCTCAGCAATGCCTTTCAGCGCTCACTCCCACTTTCCTCATTGTCCCCCATCATTCGAATTTCATTCCTACAAAACTTCGTCCTCTTGTTCAGTAGTATGTCTGCCAGGCCCGTCTGGTCATTCCGCAGGGCCGGCACCATCCTCTTCCCCACTGGACAGCCAGTATCCCCAACGGGGACCAGCAGGCCACTTGGGCCCTGAAGTCTCAGGGCAGCCGCCAGGGTCTGGGCTCCCATCCTCTGACCTCAGAAACCTTCCTTTCCCTAGGTTGCCACGGAGATGACTGACCCTCCAGGAAAGAGGTGAGGCAGGTGAGGAAGCACCTTTGTCCACCTGGAGCACTGGGGAAAAGACTTCTGTGACGTGCCTTCATCCAAGATGCGAGAGCCCACTGCGTCCAGTGGGGCCATCTTTGGGGGGCAGGTTGCACCCCTCCTGCCCCTGACTCTCCCCTTGGTTCCCTGTTTCTGCTTATCCTTCCACCTGTGTATCCCCCCAAGCTGGGGGCCTTCCTTGACTAATAAGACTGGGATAGCCAAAGGGGGGTTCAGGGGCAGTAGATGTCATCAGGCCTGGCAGGGACTCAGGCAGACGGCCCGGCCTTCAGACTCCACTCTTGACCTGAATATCCCTGGCTGGAGACCAGAGGCTCTTGCCTCAGTCCTTCCACGTGTCCCTGGGGTCCAGCCACCTCCCTCCGTGGGACCCACGCTTTATAAAGGCCAAGACGTTTTGTCATCACGGTGACAGTTCCTCCCTGGCTAGATAGGTAAAAGTAAAGTGCAAAAGAGAGGCAGCAAGAGGGGGAGGCTGGGGAGGGACGGGCGGGGGAGGGTTGGGTGGGGGGCTTCCTCTCACATCAGACCCAGGCTACTCCAGTGGGCCTGAGGTGTTCTCGCAACAGTCGGCAAGCCTGTGCTGACCCTCCCTGTCCTGAATCCGGCCAGGCAATTCCAACTGTCCCTAGGGCTGGGGACGACAGATCCTTTGCTTATCTGAAGGATGTCCAGGGCCAACGATGGAGCCTCAGGCAACAGAATAGCCGGAGAGCCACCACCGGTGTCAGGAGAGGGATCAGAGAGGGCTGTCGCAGACAGCCATCAGCCTTCCCGATGGTCAAAGTCCAACCCCCTAGGCCAACACAGTGGTGAGGTAGGAGGACCAGGCAGATCCAGGGAAAACAGAGGACCAGGTCACAGCAACAGGGGCAGGGCAAGGGCCTCCTGAGAAACCAGGAATGGACTGGGGCGGGGGGAGCAGTGCTGGGGAGTGGGGGCGATGAACTGAAGTTTCCTGATGGGGGTCTCTGCACACAGCATACCACAGGAGTGCAGGCCCCAGAGGATGGGGGCACCGCACGCCCGTGTGCACGGGCTCAGGTGGTTCTGAGCTCAGGCAGGGAAACTCCCAGGACCTGGCTTCCCAGTGGAGCCAGAGCATCCAGCCTAGGAGCACAGCCACGCTCAGGCGGTGCCCACGGATAAGCACACTGGTACCATCAGAGTGGGCATTCATGGGGGTGCCACCTGTGTGAACACGCAGCATCTTGCTTCCTCCACAGACACCCAGGGGTGGACCAGCCCAGAGCCGGGGCATCAGCCTCAGGACGAGAGCAGGGCTTTACTTGGAAGAGGGGGGATCCCGGTGTTGCTTGAAGCCGGCCTCTCTAGAGCTCTACCCACTATGGCAGCTGATTACCCTCCGGACGTGAAAACACATAAAGAAAAAATACCAAGACGCAGCTCCGGACATCTGTAGCCCAGGCCGGCTGGAGGTCCCCCCTTCAGCTCTCAGCGCCCCTCCACCTGCTAGCTTCTGCCGCTTCCTCCCATGTCCCCGTGCCGTTTCTCTCTCCCTCCCCCACGCTGGTCCATTCAGCTCCCTGTCCCGACCACAAGTCAGGATGTCCACAGTGGAAGTCCGGCAGGGCCAGGAAGAAGGCAGCACCCAGGGGCCGGGTGGCAGACACAAGGGGCCACGTCGGCCTGGCAACCCTGGATCGGGGAGCAGGGGACGCAGGAGGGCAGCAGGAGCACATTTGTGGATGGGCCCCACGTCTGGCATGGCTGAGCTTCCAGAAGAAGCCCCAGTGTGAGAGCGGGAGGGCATCTCTGAACGCTGCTCAGCAGAGCCCCTTGTGCACCTGGCCTCTGTGAGTCAATGCTTTGTGCTGGGTGCAGAGTCAGTGTCTCTGGAATCCATCTGGGGTGAGAGGTGGAGGGTGAAGGGAGACAGCCTAGGATTAATGGAGGGTGAGGGCAGGAAAGGCCTGAGAACCGGGTGGGTGCTGGAGGACGACTGTATAAGGAGATTTACGGAGCGAGTGACGGTGGGCTGCTCCAGCACGTCTCCGCTGCAGGTGGAATCCACCAGGAAGCAGCGCTCGGCCACGCTGGGCTCCTCTGTCTGTCATTTATCCGCCATCAGAACGCCTGACCTCTGGCCCCATGTGGCAGCTGGCCTACCACCACCGTCCAGCCAAGCGGCGGCATCTATTTCTAGCCTGTGGCTCTGCTGAGGGCTCAGACGCCAGTTCTCCTCTGTGGGGCTGAGGGAGAAATTAGGAGTGAAAGGAGGGGAGAAGTGGGGTGGTGGGCAGGGTTGGGGGTGGGGAGTAAATCTGCTAGAACCAGAGAGGGAGAGAAAGCCAGCCAGGAGAAGGAAAGTTAGAAAGGAGAGCGGCAAACAGAGGTGCAGAAAAGAAAACGGGGGAGTCAGCGAGGAAAGGGCAGGCAAGGATTCAAGGGAAGGAAACGTGAGACGGAACAGAAAAGCTTGCTGGAAAGAGGAAAGGAAAGAAAAGAGTAGATAAGAGGGAGAGGGTGGAGACTAGCAGCAAGGATGAGGATCTGCCCGTCCAAATCTGGTCGATTTAATCGTCTCCTGGGTCTGCAGCCACGTGTTCCCTGTTCCCCTTTGAGGCACTGATTTTACAGTGCCCCTCGGGAGGGTGGAAGATTTTGTGACCGAAAGGATGCTGGAGGCCCCACCCACCCCCAGGAAAGCATTCTCCATCCCCTCTACCTCCTCCCACACAGAAGGAGCTCCTCTCCCCTCCAGGATGTCAGCTCTAAGCCACGGGGAGGCCACAAGCCCAGGTGAAGATCTCTGTGGGTCCAAGGGGGGCTGAGGGGGCTGAAGTCCGGCTTCTCCCACCCACAGGCCACCTAAGCCCTCAACTCCCCTCCTGCCGGCACAGCCCACCAACCTCTGCCTTGTCTGTGCTGGGTAAGGCTAAGGCTGGGAGCCATCAACCCTATCTCTGGTTGGCCCCCTGAGCAGCAGGTGGGAAGCCACAGGGCTGACGGACACGTGCTTGGCTTTGGGGAACTGCTAAGCCCTGTGGGAAAACACCCTCCACACAGTGATTCTGGCCCAAGTCCCTAGGTTAAACCCAAGCCTCTCCCCTCCTCCTCCTCGCCTTCGCCAGAGCGTCCTCAGCGCCTGTCTCTCAGGCGCCCGCTCCGGCACCTTCTCCAAGTCCACGCAACCTGTTGCAGCAGGGCCTGGTGTTAGGGGAGCGGGGAAGATGCGTCCACGTGACCATCAGGGTCAAGCACGGGGAACAGCAAGCTCAGGGATGAAAGACAGTGACCTGAGACCGGGCCATGGCTGCCCGTCCGTCCACTGTGCAGCCGCAGAGGTCGGAGCACGACCGGGCAGGCCGCTGAGACTTCAGCAAGCTGCTCTTCACGGGAAAAGTTCAAAACCCTGTGGCCCCGGCTCTGTGACCCAGAGGATGTGGCCTCTGCAGGGACTGCTTACTCCACGATCGGCTTCCACGGAGGAGCGCCTGGCTGGACACTGCAGGGCTGACCCCAGAGCCGGGGATGTGTTCTGGGAGGAGTGTGCCCGTGGGGCTACTGAGGGGACCCAGGGGCAGAAGTCACATTCCGTTACATGAGACAGCCTCGCTACAAATGGGCAGCCTGTCTGGCTGCTTTTTCCCCAAAATGTCTTGGTTAAGGGGAGGAAACCTCGGCCCTAAGTTTAGGCCCCAGGACTGTCCCGTCCCAGAGTTCTGTCTGGCCCTGCGATGCCTCCCCAGCCCGGTCTTCTCCTTCAGGGCTGGAGGGCCCTTGTCGGGGATGCTGGCGGGGGACGAGGCAGCCCGTCCCTGCTTGGTATCTGGGAATCGAACCCTCCCTCACCAGCAGTCCTGTCCTGCTACAGAAGAGAACCACGGTGTCTGGCTTTTTGAGGGAGGGGGTCTGGTCAGGGGAAAAGCCCACCTTTCTAGGCCCCTACGTTTGCCCCAGCCCACAGGGAAGCCACGCTGAGTGCCCCCCCCATGCCTCCATCCCCCGAGCGTGGCCACCCCCCACCCGCCTTACACGTACCCAGCAAGCAGAGAAAAGGGATACTTACATTATACCAACTCTGGCTTTTCTGAAAAAAACAAAGTAAAAGAGAAGCAACGTTAGTCAGGGAGAGACGGTGGGAATGGCCAGAGCATTCCTGGCTCCAGAGGGAAGGTTACACAGACAGCGGAGGACGGGCGGGGAGGAGGAATCCCAAGGCAGCTGAAGGCTCCCCGTGTTGTTGCTCAGGGTGGGGGTCCTCCTTTCTCAAGACAGCTCCCGAAAGGAGGCCCAGGGAGCAGTCCATGCTGGAAGCCCCCGCGGCTGGGATGGCAGGCAGCGCAGCACCAGCTAGAGCTCGGCCGGAAGGGAGCAGAGCCCATCACAAGGTTCTTCTGATGGGGGCGAGGGATGCACTGCAGGTATCCGAGACCCGGTCCCCGGTGGGCCCTGATCAGAAGCAAAGTACCCACGGAGACCAACACAGCCGTCCACCCAAGTCGGCCCCCCTGAAAGGCAGGGTGGGACCCTCTGGTGTCGGGGAGTCAAGGGGCTGCCTAGAAACTTCCCTCCAACTCAGTGAATTCCTCCTTCTGCCCGACTAGCTGATCACATAAGTGACAGTGGCCAAGGAGTGGTGCGGGGGGGGGGGGGGGGGGGGGCTGTGTGTCGGGAGGAAGGCTGAAGCACATAATTGCTAAAGGTCCTTCCCGACTTCATGGGGTTAAAATTCAATGCCAACAAACCCCGGTCCGTCCCGACTCCAGAATTCGGGTGCTCTCCATTCCCAGCCCTGAGCAAAGGTAACCAAGTTGTTTAGGGAAAGAGGAGGAATGGCTAAGAGGAGGGATGGCCTAGTCTATCTCCCATCTCACTGGCCAGGAGTCCTTTATACATACACATCCCACTTGGAAGACAGACAGACAAGCAGATAGAGACAAACAGACAGACACACACACGCACACGCACACCCCTGCCCCATCCCTTCAGGGGCTGACCCAACAGGTTTGGATTGGGTAGACTGGGGCTGGGGTATTTTCAGTTTTAAAATGCTTGCCAAGGGTGTATAATTCAGGAAGAGAATCACTGGGTAGAAGGAAGCTTGGCCTACAGGTCCACATCTTAACTATAGGCACACCTTGTTTTACTACGCTTCATAGATACTGCATTTTTTACAAAACGAAGGTTCGTGGCAATCGGGCGTCAAGCAAGTCTACCGACACCATTTTCCTGAGAGCATGCATTATTTTTCAGTTAATTAAAAACTGTATTTTTAATTATAATTTAATTAAGTGTACACTGCTTTTTTTTTAGACATAATGCTATTGTATACTCGACAGACTACAGTACAGTGTAAACATAACTTTCATATGCACTGGGAAATCAAAATATCCACGTGACTTGCTTTATTGTAACATTTGCTTCACTGCGGTGGTCTGGAACCCAACGGCAGGCTCTCCTAGCTATGGCTGCATACGCAGAGGTGTGGCTCATGGGCACACTTAGCAACCTTTATCCCGCCCACCTGGTCTTACAGGGTCCCTACTCCTAAGGGAAGAAGGTAGGCGTGGTCTCAGGAGGTCTGCTGTGCGGTGTCTGGAGAGGCGGGGGGTGGGGGGTGGGGTGACTGCAGAGGTGAAGGCCTGGGCGTGAGATCGCCCCCCTCGCTGGCTCTCCCATCCCACCGGAAGAACTCTGTAGAGACCTTCACTCGGAAGAGGAAGCGTGTCAGCAGCGTGGGTGGTGCTACCTCTGAGTGGCTTTGTTTCAACCTCACACCCTATCTCACTGGCCAGGGGGCAGATGGCAAGGCAGGGGCTCAATCCTCCTCGGCAAGATGCTCTCCTTGGTCGTTTCCCAACAAAGGCCGTCACCACGGCCCCATCCGGAAGTCACGTATTCCCACCACAGCCTCATCTTCTCCTCCAATCCAGAGGGCCTAGCAGGTAAGGGGCCAAATCCAAATATTCAAAGCCAACTGTTCCACCACTGAGGGAGAATGGGAATCGTGGGCTGAACATGAGCCTCTAGTCATCCTGGAGGAGAGCGGATGGGGCAAGGAGGCTGCATCGGACCCTGCCCTGCACCTTAGAACATCTTAATTCTTGGGTCCCCATTCTGAGATCATAGGGCACGAGGCTGTGCAGGTGTCCATGAAAACACCTCTCTCAATAGTGGAAAAGCACGCTCTAGAAGCTGCAGAGCTGAAGAGCGACAAAGAGCCTACACCAGGGAACCTGGGCTCACCTCTGACTAGCTGTGTGACTGAGACCTTTGTGTGTGTTACTTGCTTGTGTAAATACGTGTTCACAAGTGCTGCAAGGTCAGACACACAGAGCGAGGGCCTCATTCCCTCAGCCTGAGACTCTGCCCCGATCCAGCGCTCTGTGGGCAGCTTGTTACCCATCACCACTGAGGGTGTCCACCCCTCCGGCCAAATCCACGGCAGCCCCTGGGAACAGCCATGTGGGTGTGAGTCTCCCCGAACTCAGTTTGATCTCCGTGGCTCCGCTTTCCAGGACTGAGTCCTGGAGGAGCTGCTGGACCGGGAGGGCCCAGCTCACGGGGCAGGGAGGCCAGGGAGCGGTGGCCCCGGAGGCTAAGAGGGGTTGTCCAGTGGCACTCGTGAAGTCTCTGCCCTGGTGGGTTCTCAAAAATGTCCTCCTGTGCAGAGAGGGCCAGAGGCAAGGGAAGAACAGAACGAGGGAGTGGGGCGAGGGCTTTCTGACAGGTGACAGGTGGATCTGGGCAAAGCGGGAGGACGGAGTCAGGAAAACTGCCCAAAGGCAGAGCTGCTGGGACAGGGCTGAGCCGAGCAGGTTTCTAAACTCCTCGCCGAGGTCTGAGGAGCAAGCACCTTAGGGACTCCAAGGCCCCTGGAGACAGACAAGTTCCTTACATGTCCCCCCAGTGCAAAAGCCCGGGAGTCTGGAAGATGGGGCGTGGGCAGAGGAGGGACGGAGGGGCAACTAGTCAGGAGTTAGGGGGAAAGAACAATTTCTTACTTTGATCAGGTTAAGTCTGTCATACTGGAAAGGAAACCACAAAAATTAGGATTGAACAACTGGGAGAGAGTCAAAGGGGAAAAGGCGTGCCAGAGCCACAGAGCCCGCGACACCGCACACCCAGCGCGGGGAGGCACAACGCCAAGCGAGGACCTGCCTGGGCTCCCGGGCACCGAAGCGCCCGGTTCCGGAGCTGGCGGAGCAGGAAACGGCTGTGGGCTCCCCCTGGCGGCCACAAGCCAGCACTACAGAGCGGAAGCTGGGCGGTGGCACGAACTAAGGGGTTCTGGAATAGACCTGGGCCTTGATGTCTAGCCCAGGGCTCTGGGCAGGGCTTCCCCGGGCAGGGCCCGCCTCAGCAGGACAGCTGCAGAGTCACAGGAGCGGGGCCTCGCCGGCTACCTCGTCCAACCCCAGTGTACTAACCCACAAGGAGATGGGGGCGCAAGAGACGGGCAGGCAGACACTGTGAGCGAGGCCTGGCTTCAGGGAGAAGGGGCGGCACTCTCCAGCTGGCCTGAAAAATATGAGGTCACCTCCTCTAGGGCACAGGACGCAGGGAGCAAGGTGGCCTGGCTGTGAGAATAGTGGCAGTAGCTCTGGCCACCAGACCCCTCGCTGTGGTTGCATTCGGTCAACCTGAGAAAAGGCTCCACCGGGGGAGGGGTATCCCCACCACAAGACCCCCCTCCTCTCCTCACCTCACCCCTGCAGCTCTCCCTCGCTCCCTGCTCCGGGCCCTGACCGCGCAGAGCCTAATTCCTACGCTGGTCCTCTGTGTCTTCTCTGTCCCGCACGCACATTTCCCAGACCAACCACGGCTGCCACCACGTCCGCCTGGGGTGGCAGGCCGCCCTCCCCGCCACAAGTCGGTCCTTGTTAACTGCTGTGCTGTTGGTCGGTGACGATGGTCACGGCGGGGGAGAGGACGGGACCTCCGTCTGCAGCTGATGGGTTCAGGCACTGCCTCTCCCAAGCTCTTCTCTGGGAAAGAAATCCTGGACCCCACGGGTCACCGCCCCCTTCAGCTCCTTAGGAAAGGGGCTGAGGCACACTCTGGGTTCACGCTCAGCTCTTGGCCTCTTCCTGCCCCTCCACGATCCCACTGGGAGTGCCAGCCTGGTTCTGTGCACCTGCTCCCCGCCTCAGACGTGAGCTCTCCTGCCTCTGACTTCACTGGAGCGTCCCACCTACTCACGTGGTTCTGAAGGTCAGGTTAGGTTTGTGGATAATCTGGGCACAAATAATCAGGGTAATCTGTGTTTCTTCTCTCCCTTCCCAGACTAGACGCTGCCTGGGGGTGGGAACCTGGTCTTCATACTGTACCTTTCTCAAGGAAGACCTACCATTTAGGGGTTTTTAAAAATCCTCATCACTGGCTACTCCCCTCAACCCATCACCTGACCAAAAGAGGCGCTCCGTCAAGTGCTGACTTAAGTGCTGTCGACTATAAATAAGTATTGCTCTGCCCACTGAGTGCCTTGCTCGGCACAGGGGTAAGAGGGTAAGGAAGCTTAGAGCTTGACCTTAGGATGGAAAAGTGTGTAAACGCTGTGGGCAGAGGCAGAGAAGTGGAATAACTGGATGCCCTGGCCCGCTGCATCCGCCCTCTCCCCAGCCAGAGGCGTGAGGGGCTCAGGAGGGGCTGACGGAGGTCATCTCCAAACCCCGTCCCCAAAAGGCCTGCACCTGCCGAGCCCCCCGAACCCACAGGGGCCTCCTGGGGGCCTCCTCGGGGCGGGCAGAGTTCCTCCTGCCCTGCCCACAGCCAGCAGCTGGTGGTTTAAAATCCTCAGAGCGAAGATGTAGCCACTCTTTTCCCCCTAACCCTGTAACTAGTGCTCATACCTCAGTAACGAGAACAGCTGTGGAACCCTGCTCCTCCCCAAAACCCGGACAGAGGCTTGAGACTGTGATCAAGCCATCCCTCAACTCTCTCCTCTTCAGGCGGTAGCCACCCCTTTCCCCCGTGGGTATCATTTCCTGAGCCCTGCTGTTGTAAAACGCCTATTATTCACCCTCCATTCCCTCCAAGTTCTCCTCAGGCCTCTGGAATGCTGGGGTCCTGGGCAGACTCTGCCACGGGCTCCCGGACCTGGTTGCATCTGTGCAGGGCCTGAGCAGGGACAAATCTCAGCGTCCACGACCTCCCGGGGCTGGTGCCTCGCCCTCTGAGAGAAGGCTTCTCCTCTGATCACCAGCCCGGATCCTAAGAACACCACGAGCCCCAGGCTGGACGGTGGGTGGAAGCATTAAGGGGCGCTCAGGCTGAGCAGCTCTCGGCGGGCAAGCGGAGGGAAGGAGCGGGCCAGGGTGAGCTCCTGGGGTCGCTCTTACTACACCAGGGAACTCGTGTAAGGGAATTCGTGACCCTCAATCAGCCCGCCTGGGGAATCAGGAATCACCCACCAGAGCGGGTACAAGGGGGTATCAGGACCTGCAGCCCCACCAGATTGGGGGTGGGGGTGGGGGCTCCCTTCCCCAGAGGAATGAAACTAAGCCCTGGCAGGACTCTGCTTCTAGATGGCACCAGGTACGTAGGGAAAGGACGCCCAGCCGAGGCAGTGTTTGGGGCGCAGGCAGAGACACAGGGGTGGGGGGCGGGTCTGGTCTCCGACTCCGGGTGCAGTGGGAATGGTCCGCTCAGTGACCTCAGCCAGCCTGCCAGGGGCAGTGGGGCCGGCCCTTCTGGGAAAGGGGCCAAGCAAGACGCATGGGCCAAGATGGGCGGGGGAACGAGGGAGGGGTGCGGAGCACTACAGACAATTCAACACCGGAGGGGAGACCAAAGACAGAGACAAAAGATGGCTTACTTTTGAGAGGCGCTTGTGAGACTAAGACCATGCATGCAAAGAAGGTATTTGGGAGATGGGGGGGGGGGGAAGAAGAGGAAGAACAAGAAATCAAACGACAAATTCAGGTGGGAAGCCAGCTCCCGAGCCTCCCGGGGTCCCCTTCCCCTCCCCAGGGCCGGTGAGTCCAGCAGGTAAGAGAAGCTTTTGAAGGAGCATCTAGGCAAAGACATCTCCTGCTTCTTCCCAAAGGACTTAAGGGGGTGGGCGAGAAGAAAGTCTCTGGGGACCACAAGTAGCCCAGTCCCCACAGGGCTTATTTTATGCCCCTCCTTAGGCAAAGGGTCGGGGCTCAGGTGGCAACTCTGACACACCTGGGAGGGATGGTGAGTCCTGTCACCGTCCTCTTGGCCGGATGAGTACCAAGCAGGTTATTAGCAAAGGTCAGGCAGGGTAACGGCCAGGGCGGAGGTTAAAACGGCATTCCGCAACCTTCCCTGAGGACTCCCTTCCTGGCGCTACAGTTGTCCCCAATAATGTTCCCTTCTACCCCAAATTTGGAAAAGGTAGCAGGGCTAAACAGATGGCCCCTCCTGACCCCCAGAGCACCTCTCCTCCAAGCCTCAAGGCCCGTGAGGCTCCCTAGCCCCTAAAGAGAGATAACGGTCATTGCGGAGTCATTTTTCCAGCTCCCGGGGGCCCTCTCGGAGTGCTTAGCTGAGAGGATACAATTTACCTAGGGTCTCCCCTGCCGGCCCCGCCTCGCCTCACTGAATCAAGGCTATGTCTGGGACACTAGGGGCCGGCCAATCACGTCAGGCCCCTCGATGACGGGGTTCTCAGCCTCACCGTCGTCCCCCCAGTGCCAGCCTCCCTGCAGCCAGCTAATGAGCAAGGACAGAGCCCCCGGCGGGGTCCGGCTCACCTTGGAGTTCCTGCCGCCGCTGCGGCCGGACTGCGCGGGGCAGCTGCGCTGCACGCCCTGCTCCGGCGTGGACGGGGACTTGTCCGAGGAGTGATCTGAGCCCTTCTCCACCATGGTGTCTCCGTCCGGGTTCTGGGGCGGTGGCGAGCGAGACCGCTTCCGGAGGATGGGGGAGCAGGCCGGCGTGCTGCGGTTGGAGTTACTGGCAGCGCTGCAGGGGCAGATGGAGAGAGGGGGCGGGGTGGAGAGGGAGGAGGAGGAGAGACAAGCAGTCAGTGACTGAAGGCCAAAGACGGGTCCCAACGAGCCAGCTCGGGGAGCCAGGGTTCGGGGCTGGGGGAGAAATAGGGAGCAAAGGGCCCAGCTATGGACTTGCTGCACCATAATACTCCTGCTGGCCAGGAGGGGGCGGTGGTGTCCACGTGAAATGGAAATAGCAATAGGAAGGGGTAAGTAGGGCAATTAGACCTGGAGAGAGTCGTTCAGCCAGCCAGCCATCCGACCATCTGTCTGTCCGTCCATCCATCCATCAGATGTTGTTAGGACACCCCCGCCCCCCCATTATATGCCAAGAACTGTCTAGGGAACACAGAATTTAAGATCTGAAAGGCTCATCAGAGATCATATCAACACTATCAGCTCATTTTATACATGCTGCAAAATCCAGTTTCTACATTTGGTTTTGGAGATACTTGCCCATAAAAATAACAAAAATAGTCCCACTTTCCACAGCACTCACAACATATTATTTCACTGGGTCCTTAAATCATTCCACCAAGGTAGTAATGACAAGTGCCATAATTCCTATTTTTAAAATGAAGACCAGTGCATGGCAAAGAGAATCAAGTGTCCTCTGATCACAGAGGGCTTAGAATTCACTTTGCAAAAGGTACCTCGTACACCCCACCGTACCAAATCCCCTCACGTCAAGGCTTATATAAACTGTGTAAATATTTAGCTTGTGTTCTTAATGGACTAGAGGAGATGAAGAAAGGAAGAGGAGAGGGAAATTAAGTGCAGTTAATTTCTAACAGGTGTTTGCTTTGCTCTGAGAGAATGGAGGAAGGAAAGAGACGGGGGAAGGAAAGGTTATGGAGGAAAGAGACAGGAAATGGGAAGGAAAGCCCACATGAGACTGGAAAGCCAAAGAAGCACGAGGGGTGGGGGTGAAAAGCCCAAGGCCTGGCACAGGGCAGTCAGAGCTGGGTCGGGGCTCTGGGCACAGCAGGGTCCCAGGAAGCACCCTGGGAGGCTCATCCCCACCTTCCCTCAGCGAGTGGAGTGCAGGGCGGGGAACACTGCCATTTGCATGAAGATCCAGCTGCAACCTCAGATGTCCCATGGGACCCATCTGCAATGAAAACCACGCCCCTTTCAGCAGAACCTTCCACCTGGGGATCCTTGGCAGAGAGAAAAGGAAGGAAGCCCAAAAGCCCAAACCAGCAAGTGCGGGAGGAAGGCAGCAGTGGGGAGAGGGCAGGGCTCTGACTTTTTGGAAGGAAACGGATGGAGAGAAAAAACAAAAGGAAGACCAGAGTAAAGGAAGCCAAACGTGACCAGAGGCCGTATGGGGACACGTAAGGCCGAATGTTTTGCTTTATCCCCAAACAGAATTCGAGTTTGGAAACTCAGTTATAATACCAACAACAACTGTGATTTAGAAAGCGGCTCTTCAAGTTCTCACCCCGCCGCCAACATCCTTATCCTCTCCGACTTCTGAACTCATCCACTACCATCTCCAGCCAAACCCTGGACAAAGGAAGTTACGTTCTTCTCCCTGGGCTGGAAGAGCTGGGCCTTAGAATAGCGGCAAGTGGCTCCTGGGACCCGTCCTGGGGCGGGGGCTGGGGGCCTCGGGATGCTCCGAGGCGCAGAATCAGGCGCTCACCTCTCTGGGGGCAGCCCCCCCACTTCTCTCGGGCCAATCTCAAGCCACGGCCAAACACTCCAGGGCTGAAACCGTCTCCTGGCACTGCTTCACTGGAAGAACAGCCAGGACCTCTGCTCCTCACCTCAACTGGTGTGCTCAGAGAAGCGCATATGCCCGTCTCGGACACGCGGACCCACAGCCGGGCTCCTGTCTTTCCCCGAGACAAGGGACGTCCTCACACGTGGTGATTCCAGACCCAGGAATAGAAGAAGGAGCTCCCTTTATCCTTCCTCAAACTCTGAATCCCTGAGAAAACTGCCTGTTGAGGAAAGATTCGAGCAAGGGGTAGGCAAAACATTCCAACCGGGAGGAAACTCACCCCGACTGTCCAAAACCGCATGAATCTCAGGCGCCCGTGGTCGACGTGTCTAGGAGATGTCCTCCTCCCCTAGTGACCCCACATCAGCTGACCCTCCATATGCCACCCGACGGGTACCAAAAACTCTGCTTTCAACACTCCAGTCAACAGACAACTTACACTATCACGTGCCATTTTACTCTCTGTGCTTACAAGGCTGTTGATTTGGGTTGCTCTGGAAAATCTCTCCCCTTCTCCCTGATGACACACCTCTCTCTTCTATTCCTCTTCCTGTCTCAGCGGCTGGCTCCTCCCTTGCTCCTCCACCTGGAATTTAGTCCTTCCCCAAAGGTGGGCCCTCCACCCCCTGAGCCATTTCCTGTTTTCCAAGACTTCAACTATGCCTGGAAGCAGAGGACTCCTCTACCTGCTTCTGGCCCTGTTAGCTTCAGCCCAGCAACCTGTTGCCACCGCGACATTTCCTCCCAAGAGACGTCTCACGAGCACCTCAGATTCAAAACTGAGCTTGCCGGCTCTCCTCCCACCGCTGCCCAGCCCCATGGCATCCTCGTTTCCCAGTCTCTCAAGCTGCAAGCCCGTCTCTTGCATCTCACCCCACAAAAAGTGAGCCACTGAATCCCATCAATTCCACTTCCCTAAAGCTCCCATAACCCACCCTTTCCTTCCACCCCCAGGGCTCGAGTTCAAGCTCTCAATGCCTCCGGCCTAGACTTTTCTAATAACCTTCTAAGTAGTCTTCTCCTCTCCTTTCCTCTTTCGTGCCCATTCACACCTTTGTCCTTGAATCTTTCTAAATAAAAGCCTGATACTATCTTTCTGCCCCCTACTAGCGTTCCTATTAAAGCCCCAAATCCTCAGAATAGAATTCAAAGCTCCCTCCTGAAAATAATTTGACACTTCGCTAGATCGCAATACTTTCTCCTTGTGCTCGCTCAAAGGGTGCTGATCTTTCCGTCCAACTTACCTTCCCCTGGTTTTCTCAATACACATTCTTCTTCCCCTGCCCCCGACCTCCCCAACGGCTCACCACTTGGGCGTGAAGCGCGCTCTCTCCCTTCACATGTACCCAATGGAGTCCTGTTCATCCTTTAAGACCCATTTCAAACCCCGCCTTCTCCAAAAAGCTTTTGTAAACCTCGGCCACCACTGAACTGACCAAAGCATTTAACACTGTGGTGTTTAACCCTTCACTGGTGTTAAAGTGAAGACCTGCACAGTCCCGGCGCACGCCTCTGAGCCTCCCGCCCTGTAAGCAGGATGCGCTCGGCTAAGGCCTGCGGCGAGTCTCATTCTAGCGCACACCCACGGCTTTAACGGCCCCCAGGACCACCACAGCTCCCAAGTCTGCACCTCCAACCTGCAAATAGCTGTGCTTACGAATGCCTGGCACAGTGGCAAGCACTTATTAACGCATTCTCTCATTTAATCTTCCCAACCAACCTGTGAAGTATTAATGGATAGAACCAGTCCTGTTTCTCAGGCGCTACACTGAACGACTGACAGATTAAGTAGTTTGCCCAGAGTCACACACACACACACACACACACACACACACACACACACACACACACACACACACACACACGGGTAAGTGGCTGGCGAGGCCTAATCAAAGGTAGGCCTATCTGATTACAGAGCTTGCTCCCAGAACCAAGCGCTCAGTAATGTTTGTTTGCTGGGTGACGAGACAGGAGGACAGGTGAACAGGATTGAGGGGGAGCTGAACGGATGGAAAGAAAGGAGGAATCAACTTTCTGCCTCTAGCCTTCAATCCGTTCTCTATTTCACTGTCAAAACGAACTTTCCACAAAAAAGTAAATGGGTCGTTTTTGGCCCTCCTCTGCCCCTGGTTAGAGCCCTCTATGGTTTTCTATCTCCCTGGAATAAAATCTGAACTCCAAACTATGGTACAGAAGTTCCCCAACTGTCAACTCCAAGCTGCATTTGAAAGCTCCGGCTTGGCTACTCCTCCCAGGACACACTCGGCCTCAGCCATCAAGGCCTATTCACGGATCCCCTGCCACGCTCCCTCCCTCTTCCATATTGTATCAGTCTTTCGCACCCAACACTTAACACTCAAGACTAAGCCCAAGTATCACCCTCACGCCCCACTCCGTGCTCCACCTCCGCTCGGATCCTTCGCTAAACAAGAAGAAATGTTAGGAGCTACTACGGTCCCAACTCAGCAAAATCACAGCTAGACTCGTTCGATTCCTAAAACGCCTGTACTTTTACTAAGCTTTTTTATTTACTATTTTTTCCTTTGGCCACGCTGGGCGGCTTGTGGGATCTTAGTTCCCCGACCAGGGATGGAACCCGGCCCTCGGCACTAAAAGTGCCGAGTACTAACCACTGGACCGCCGAGGAATTCCCCCTAAAACTCTTTTAAAAGGCACTCCATCATCCTACAGATTCAGATGTCCTGCTGAGCAAATAAAACCAAATCTTATGAATCTCATAACCTGTAATACTGTTTTTCCAACAAACTCTACGATGTGTGTGCCATTAATCGGATCCTGCCACACTTATTAACAATAGTATTACATTATATTTCAAAATCCTTGGATTTTAAAGCTAAAAATGACCTTAGGTTTGCTGTAGAAAGAAAGGAAGACACGGATTTTGGAAGGGCTATTGGAGTAAGACCCCCCCACCCTTCCAGATTTCAGAATTAACATAGCCAACTCTTAACTTCACATATAAGAAACCTGAGAAATAGAGGTTAAAGGTTAAGTGCCTGGCCAAGGGGATAGGACTTCACATCTGGATCTTCTGTTCCACAAACATTTACTGAGCGCACCTGGCATAATACTAGGCGTTCAAGTTCATACTGATGAGTCAGAAGGATCCTTGTGCTTGGGACATTATCATCGGGAAGAGCTAGACACGTATTCCTCTCATTTTAATATAAGCAACAAGTGGTGTGACAGGAGAGAGGAAAGGAATCTCAGTCAGAGGTCAAGAAAGGCTTCCCTGAAGATATGGCCCTTGAGACTTAAGCTGTGTCCTTAAAAATGTGTCAGAGTGGGCCAGGTGAAGGGCGTGGTAGTTAGTAGGAGGGAAAAGAATGTTGCTGAAAAAAAAAAAAAGACAACCCACAAAAACCAAAACAACAGCACGAACAAAGCTATGAAGGCCTAAAATAGCATGGAGTCCACAGAGCAGTACAAGGAACTCTGTTTCTGAAGCATAACGTACTTGAGCGAAGTTTTAAGAGATTCTTGTCCTCATCACCTCTCCCCAGTAACAGGTCAGCTGAGTACCCCCCCAACCACCTTTAACCCACTGCAGGGGGCCCAGAGATCATTCACTCACTTCCCATCTCTCCTATTTTATTACTATTATTTTTTTTGATACGGACCAATTTTTAAAAAAAATAAATGTATTTGTTTTTGGCTGCGTTGGGTCTTCATTGCTGCGCGTGGGCTTTCTCTAGTTGCGGCGAGCGGGGGCTACTCTTCACTGTGGCGCGCGGGCTCCTCATTGCAGCGGCTTCTCTTGTTGCAGAGCACGGGCTCTAGGCGTGGGCTTCAGTAGTTGTGGCACGTGGGCTCAGTAGTTGTGGCTCGCGGGCTCTAGAGCGCAGGCTCAAGTAGTTGTGGCGCGGGGGCTTAGCTGCTCCGCGACATGTGGGATCTTCCCAGACCAGGGCTGGAACCCGTGTCCCCTGCATTGGCAGGCAGCTTCTTAACCACTGCGCCACCAGGGAAGCCCGATATGGACCATTTTTAAAGTCTTTATTAAATTTGTTATAATGTTGCTTCTGTTTTATGTTTTTTGGTTTTTTGGCCACGAGGCACGTAGGAGCTTAGCTTCCCGACCAGGGATCAAACCCGCACCCCCTGCAGTGGAAGGTGAATGGACTGCCAGGGGAGTCCCCCACCTCTCCTTTTTTTTTGCTGGGGGGGTACGCAGGCCTCTCACTGTTGTGGCCTCTTCCGTTGCGGAGCAAAGTTAACTGTTTATTCCCCAGGGATTGCAAGGTATGTACCTGTCGCCCCACCCCCAGAGGCTCCTTTCTGGCTCTCAGGCCACCGTGGGTTCCTGGGTTCCGGCCCTGGCTCATCCCCAATCAGACCCCCTCCCCTTCCCACCCCTGGACACTTCGTGTTCACTCTACGGTTCGCCCTGAGCCCAGCTCTGCCATGACCTGGATGATCAAACGTACGGCTGTCACAACTTCAGCGCCCCATACTGGTAATTTTTTAAAGACTGCCTAATACATTCCAGCGCACCCCACCCTAATAGGAAGAGCATTTAATCAGAAATTTAGAAAGCCAGTTTCAGATGAGACGTCTGTTTGCTGAAGGCCTGCTCGGGCTCTGCAGGGTCAGGGTCAATTGCCAGTGTGCAGCGTTGAGCCCCAGCTTTGCCACTTGCTGTGTGACCCCGGCCTCTAAGCCTTATTCTTCTCATCAGAGGAATGAGAGATACTAATACCTATCTCAGGGGATTGCTGTGTTAAGTGAAATAACGTAAGTGAAATCTTCATTGCAGTGCCCGATACATAATGAATGATCAACAACTATTTCTGAGCTGCTATTATTAAGAAGGTTTTTGTTCCTCTCTGTAAAAAGAGGAATAATTATCCTTGCCTTTTTTCCTCAGAGGGTTATATGGACATTCTTTGAATGCTCCCAAACATTACTTCCCAGAGGAGGGACCAAATCTACATGGGGTGCTCTCTTGAAGTGCAAAATCCCAGCCCCACGCCCACTCAATAAATGACAATGTCCAGGGGATGGTCTCATGAATCTGCATTTTAAACAAGCACCACAGCTCATGCTGATGCACCCCAAAATTTGAGAACCAGTGTTCCCAAGGACTAAACCATATAAGGATCAAGGGATAAGTGACCGTATCTGCCCCAGATGACAGAAACCTGCTTATAACTCTCTTGAGTGCATCAGCTGTTCAGTGTCCGCCGGGTGGGTGGACTCGCTGTAACAGAAAATCAGTTGAGCTTGTCAGAGGAAGTGCCAATGGAAGAGACCCCAGGTTTGCTGGGGAGTGGGCTTGAAGGTGTGGTTCTCAAGGTAATACTACGACTCAGCACACCTTCCTTTGGTGCAGGAGCCTGACAATTATCATCAGATCCCACGCCCACAGCCATGTGACACACACCGCTCCCCTCCCTGCCTTTAGTAGCATCTAGTTAAAGCTGATTCCGATATCCAAGCGCTTCCTAATTCCTAACAGCTGACTATTCTGTTATCTAGCTATGCCCCTCCCATCCCCATGCCAATTCTGAAGTTTCATCAGTAATCCTCCTCAGCTCTTTATAACAGCACCGCAAATATCCATGCAAATTAGCCAGCTCCACTTTGAATTTTCCCATAGCACGTGTTCCAGTGTCTGAGATAGGACGGCCATAGGTGTATTTGCATAATAGTTGCATGAAATTTACATGCTTCCCGCAAATGCCTCCATTAGATCTGTCCACCTAAACCGGTTCCAAATTCAGAGTTGACGAGGATTCCCTGAAGATGGTTGTTTTTCAATCCCTCTCTGTACTCCTGCTTGTCACTTAGTGTCTCTGTACCCATAAATCCACAGCACGGTAGATGGGGAGGGCAGACCCAGCCAGAGCTTTGCAGAGGAGGAACAACAGTCCAGATCACAAATCCCAGCTGGGCCCCAAATTCCCCCTGGGCCCTCCTCCTTGGAGAGCAAAATACCAAGTCATTTAGAAAAAAAAATTTCCCAGGCCTGCTTCAGTGCTTGTTATGATGTCCCGGAGCTCCAGGTCTCGGCCCCCTTTACCCATGAAAGTAAAACCACAGTCTCAGGTCCCCAAGGGATGACTGTTGCAGAGAAAGAGTCAGAGTCCTCTTACTGTTATGGACGGAAGCACAGGCCCATGGAGATGATGTGACTGTCCAGCAGGGGGTTGACAGGCAGCTGGACAGTGTGCTCAGCAGTATTTAAGTCTCAGTAGCTTTTTCCCCCCGCGCCGTGCTTTTTAGGATACTGGATGGGGTGGGGTTTTGAAAGGATGGAAAAATGTACTATTGTTCCTCCTAAGAGGAGCTCCTGGTGACCATATATAGAACTCACTCTCTGAGAGCCTATCACTTAGAATCTAAACCTGGCAACACCTCTGCCATTGGGTCCAATTCCTTCTCTTAGGGAGAAAAAGCCAGCTGTGCTATTTGTGCCAAACTGTGATTACCTGGTTGAAGAAAGGGGCCAGACAGCTTCTGAAGAGATGCCTTTTTGTCGTTGTTGGGGTTTTTGTTGGTTTGCTCGTTTATGGCATAGAGGTTCTCTTCCCAACTTACGCTAAAGCAGGTCTCGCTCAGCCGGTTCCAGCATGCCACACTTTGGCCTGGATGTAGCATCGTGTTGCATTTCAGCAAAGGGCAGGGAAGGAGAGGAATCCTGGGAGAATGCCTTTCTTTCCTAACACAGTTCATACAGTGCACCTGCAGAGCCTGACACTGAGCAGGCCTCCCTCCACTGCTGAAAGAGCAAGATTTAGAAAGAGATGAACATTTCTTCGCTCCCTCTCTTCTGTACTAGTAACTTGATGAAATGCCCTGGGGGCTTTCCAAGTTGGGCCTTTGGGTGAAATATACACAGTGTTCAGGGAAAGGTTCTGTCTGAAATTTGGAACCAAGAAGGTGGAACTAGACTGTTGCCAGGTCAGACCACGGGCAGAGACACCTTACAAATGGAAGCCTGACAGTTCTCCAGACTCACTATCTGGCCACTGGTCATCCAAACATTGGTTCACAGGGTCCACATGGCCCAGGGCCCACCCTCTGTCTGCACTCCGTCCCTCATTGGTCTCCATCTCTGTAGATATTGTGTAGATAATTCAGGGCGCTTCTTACGGCCAGGCCAAAGTTCCACGGACCCATTCTTCCTTCCCTATCTTGTTCAAGTACCTATGGAAAGCTATTTTTTTTTTTTTTTAATCTTACAAAGGGAATGAAAGGTGGCAGAGCCCATCCAAAACATCTGCAGCCAGCTGGCTAATTTAACACCTTCTAGGTACATACTAGATACATTCTCATTAGGGAGCTACTTAAGCCTGGAAGGAATTACTCGTGGGGAAAGTCTTAGCAGTGACTTCAGTTGCTGATGAACTTATTAACTGAGCAATTAATGAAAGGGCAAGGCACATGGAAAGTGTTTGGCCAAGGAGAAAGGTAGAAGAACATCAGTTTCCTTACTACTGGTGTTCTTGGTCCAGAGAGGTGATGGGTGAAGACAGGGCTGGAGCGCGGGCAAAGGTTGTCTGCCTTTCCAACACAAGCCAAGGAGAGATGGCCCATCACAATGGCTGCAGCCTCCATCCACCCTACTCCCCCACTCCCTGGCTCTCCTACAGCTTCTGTTCAGCCCAGAGTTTGGAATTCAATCCAGGAACAGGCATGACAAACACTATTTTTCATTTCCATGGAGACCAGGGCCCGCAATAGAACCAAGACTCCATGCCTGAAATGCCAAAACAGCCTGACCCACTTTCCCTCCTTCCTCTACAAAAACAAAATAAGTTTGTTTGGGTCCTGCCAGAGCTGAGGGAGAAGCCAGGGCTCCAGTTATCTCTATGGACATTTCGAAGAGGAACAAATGATGATAACCTTTGAAAACTCTGATGACGCTGCAGAACCAGTGTCAGAAGTCAAAGGCAGACATGAATTGTTTTGCGCAAAGGGTTCACAGGCCGCACCAAATCCATCCTGTGTCCTTGTCCTAACCTTCTGGAGGGATGGACTTAATGACTAGCAATCCAACTCCTGGGATCCAGACTCAGGGATCTGTTTCCTCAACTTTCTCTTGTACCAATTTCTCCCTCACTCATATATTCTGGCCTCCTTGGACCTTTCTGTTCCTCCAACACACCAAGTTCACCCCTGCCACAAAACTCTCACTCTAGAGTTTTGAAATTTGATTCCTTTTCAACTTTTAGATCAAAGTTCAAACGTCACCTCCCCCAAGCAGCCTGTCTCGAAGGACCACTGCCTCTAATGCAGCCTCCCAGTCTCCAGGCCTTCACTATCACATCGCGCCACTTCCCACCTTCACGGCACTTATCAGGAGCTGAAGGGGTCTTATTTTTTGCTGTTGAGTTGCTTACACTAGATTGAACACTCCATGGGGGCCGGGGCCTTGTCTATTGTGTGGTTCCCCAGTGCCTCTAGCTCAATGACTGGGGATCACAGACATGTATTGCATGAGTAAAGGAATGCACTCATTTGAAAGCCACCGTTCAGCCACTCTGTTAGATATTTCTTTCTTAAGCCTGCCCCAAATCTGCCTTCTGATAACAGCCCATTGGTTCTTGTTCTGACTTCTGTGTCCATGAAAACTAAACTGTGACATCACTTCCAGACTTTGCTGGCCGGATCACTTTGCCTGGACGTAAGGGTACACGTTGAGTTTAAATACTGAGCTGTTTTGTGCCCTGGAGAAAAGTCACTTTATCTTTCTGTGTATACCTCTGTTCCTTGCCTACTGGATGCTCACAACCTAGCTTACTAGGATGACTGGAAGAAGCTAAAAACAAACAAACAGGGCTTCCCTGGTGGCGCAGTGGTTGAGAATCCGCCTGCCGATGCAGGGGACGCGGGTTCGTGCCCCGGTCCGGGAAGATCCCACGTGCCGCGGAGCGGCTGGGCCCGTGAGCCGTGGCCGCTGCGCCTGCGCGTCCGGAGCCTGTGCTCCGCAACGGGAGAGGCCACAACAGTGAGGCCCGCATACCACAAAAAATAAAATAAAATAAAATAAAAAAATAAAAACAAACAAACAAAAAACCCAACTAATTAGACAGTGCATCCCAAAGTAAAGGGCTTCCTACAGTTTGCTCACGGAGGGAAAAAGGGGGTTAGAAGTAGGAAGTCAGTTTCCAGCTAAGGAACTGCATCCTGTTTCTAAATTCTGTCCTGTCCACGAGGCAAAGACAAGGGATGAGAATACAAATTGCTGGTATTCACATCTTCAGCTCGTCTCCACTTCCACAGGGCTAGGAGGATAAAGACTTAACATGAAGCTGAAGATGCTGAAATTAAACACAGGAACTTACCGGTGGTGTACAATTTCCCTTCTCTGAGTCTGTTCACAACAGGACAAACACCTAACATTTGGGAAACAGCCCTGCCCGACTCACAGGCAGTGTTGACCTGACCGACCTGCTCTCTGACAGTCTGTAGTCTGGAAGGGTCTTAGTGGTCATGTAATCTCACCTCCCACTGGACACAGGAATTTCCTCTTTGAGGCCCTGTCAATAGCCACGTCCCCCCCACCCCCACTTCTGGTCTCCTAGGGGAGAGCACCCATTAGGTGGCCGCACATGTGTTGGAACAGCTCCAGAGGGACTGAATTTTAAGCGCCATGGTCTTTACTTCTCCACGATTCTCGGTGATCATTCTCCATCCCGCTCTCTCTGAGCTACACAGTTAAGCTGACCTTGTGGATTGGATGTCATTAAACGAGCATTTACTGAACACCTAGTATGTGTCTCCTACTGTGTGATACGTATTCATCCTGAGGGCCCCACAGGGCAGCGACTGTGTCGTGGTTCTCTGTAGATACATACACAGTACTAAACATGCTGGCACACAATAGGGTCTTGATACTTTTACACTCGACTCACTATCAAGCTCAGTCAAGTCTAAGCACAATCTACCCGAAGTATTTCAGAAGGCTCAACACTCAGGAGAACGGGACCTTGTGAAAGTGGAAAGGCGCTAAGCTATTCCAGGAAGCCCCTTCCTTGAAGGACATTTCCAATCCACTGGGGGGGCACAAATCACCAGAGCAAGGCAGGGAGGAGCTCAACCGAATAGAACGTCCAGCTTCTTCTAAGTTTGCTCCACAAGGACCCCCTCCCCCATCCCGCGCAAGAGAAATGTTACTACTAAAACTGAAAGGAACTTGTGCAGGATCTGTCCGTCCGTCCGTCCATCCATCCATCCATCCAACAGCTGAAGAGAACATGCTCCAGATAATGCTCTAGGCATTAGGGAAACAGGCTCTACCTCTAAGGAACCCACCGTCTATGAGAGAGACAGACATGTAATTAACCCTGCGGTTAAGACCTACTTGGATTCAGTCAAACAGTTCCCCTCATCACCTGTCAAGGGAGCTGAGCAGTCCCGCCGACTCAGTCCCTTCGCTGTGTGTGATCTGGGGGTAAACCCCTCCTCCCTGAGCTTCGGCGTTCGTTATGCAAGAAGAGTGAGCGTGAATATATCTTAAGCCCCCCACAGAGACAGAGACGTGAGAGGGGGTGACGAAGAGCGTATACAGGACACACCGTGAACTACTGAGAACGGCGGCTTCTCTGAGACACAGGGACCCAGCTCTACATCAGGCAAAGGATCCAGAAACAAGATCCAGGCAGTCTGGGCCCCTAGTTAACTCAGCATCAGCAGCTTTCCCTCTCGTCAGGGCCACGCCATCTCAGGCACCAGGGGCTGCTGCCGGGCTGTCAGGAGCAAGTCCCTAGCCAGGCGGGCCGGCTAAGGGGTGTGCAGGGTGTATATAGGTAGCTGGGGGTAAAGAGCAGTATTGGGTGCACCCGACCCTCCCGTCACTCCTCCCCGACCCTCGCCGTTTGAGCCACGCGTATGGCTCATCCCCCCCAGAACCTATGGATTCAAACCCAGTTCTCACTCACTTTCTGCCAGAGATCAAACAGAAACAGGCTGAAGAATAACAATGAGGTTAAAATCACAGACATTTTAGAACAAAGAGGTCTGTTAGAGGGGTCGACCAATCTGCCCGGTTGCAAGCAGATACCTATGTCACCCAAGAGAGGCTGTACCCTCCTTTAAAATATATTCAGAGTACAAAATTCCAGGGCTTCCACCTCTGCTACCAACAGCCAAGTTCTTTATGATTAAAAAAAAAAAAAAAAAACTGTTAGAATTCTTTTGGGTGAAATGAATCTAATGCCTCAGACTTATTTTTAGAAGTTTAAAATCATTTCTCCTACATCTCCATCTAATCTTTGTTTAGAGTCTACCTCAAGTGACAGAGAGATCATTAAATGATGATGTAACTCATTTCACCTGAGGACAACTCTTCTTATTTTAGGCTCAATCTGTTTCCTGTGGCTTCCCACCAAAGGTCCTATATCTATCTACCCACTTGGCAGGTGCAGAAGAAACCTCACTCCTCTTCCGCAGGGCGCTTCTGAGGTGGCTCTCAGGCTCCCTCAGTCTTTTCTTCCCCAGACTTGCCGGTCCCTTTGGCCACACCCCTCACACAGCCACTGGGTTCGCTCTCCTCTGAACGAATTCCACTTCATCTCAATCCCCCTTAAACCGTGGAGCCCAGAAACGGCTGTAGGACAGAAAGGAAGTGCTCTGATGACCTCAGAATAGAGCAGAACCATCACGCCAGGTGCTCTGGAAATCAGAGTGCAAACATATATTTTTGGAGTCATATTCTGAATCAGAGGAATCTGGAATTAGTCACTCTTCTCTTATGAGTCTCTGGCTCCAGCCTCCAGGCTAAGGAGAGCGCGTGCACGTGTAACGTACGTATGCGTCCCTACCAGGGACGCTCCCCGCCCCCACCATTCCTTGCCCCAGCCAGACAAACCCACGTTCCCGTGGGATGCAGAAGAACCCACTCAGTCCTCAGCCCAACTCGGGAGATACTACAATTCGGAACGTTTATATGCATATTTCCAGGCCAGATAACAAAACCACAGCCCTTAAGAGATGCTGGAGATGTCAGGTCCTCAGCAAATGTTTTCCCTCCTTCTAGTCCAAGCATTTGCTCCTTGGACCCTTACTGCCTGACTGACAGAGAGGATGAGGTTTCGCCTGGCTGGCCGAGAGCAATACTGTGAGGTTCCGTCTGAGGCCATTAGGAAAACTGAATCCAGCCCTGTCTCATGTGTCACGGGAACGGAAGGGTGCGTGTGTGCGACCACGTGCCCCACCGTGGAGGCGGCTCACGCCCGTCACACTTTCCTAAGGAGGCCTCAGGTGATCATCAGGCTGTTCAAATCAGGACTAATTCATGGGTCGGCAGACTACGACCCACAGGCCAAATCCGGCCTACCACCCATTTTTGTGTGAGCCACAAGCTAGAAATGGTTCTTACATTTTTAAACGGTTGGGGAAAAAAAAAAAAAAAAAAAATCTTGTGACATGTGAAAATTATATGAAAGGGAAATTTCAGAGTCCATAAATAAAGTTTTATTGGGAAAACAGCCACGTGCGTTCACCCTTATACGTCTGTGGCTGCTTCTGCTGTACAAAGCATTACAAGAGAGATGGCCTGGCCCACAAAACCCAAAGTGTTCACTCTCTGGCCCCTTACAGAAACAGCTAGCAAACCCTAGTCCCACAAAACGTGTGACCTTGAAAAGGTCTGTTCTGTGAGTCTGCCTCTCCTCCGTCAAGTTGAAGAGGAGGGTATCTGTGTCCCACCGACAAGGCACCTGTGCTTGACGACTCCACGGTGGAAGGAAGGGGCTGCAGGCTGCCTGTCGCCTGCAGAAGAAATCTGTAGGGCCAGGGAAGAGAGGGGGGTTTTTTTTCCACGGAGGATGACAGAAGCTCCCACTCCTTCATTCTCCCCCAATGGGGTACTACCGTCCGTGGCCTCGACACTGACACTCTCCTGCCAATGGCAGCTCCCCCCAACGTCCCTTTCTCTTCCCTTCTTCCAAAGCCAGCTCTTTCCAGCCCATCCCGAACTTCGCTAACCTATGGAGTGCTATCCAAGGCAAAGGAGGAAAGCGTGCCCACCTTAAGGCTGCCGGGAGAGGAGTGGCGGGAAGCAGAGGAGCCAGGCGGTGTCCACAGAAGCGATCTGCTAACAAGTGTCAGAGAAAGTAAAGAGGCAAAGATCCCTTCCTCCAGCTCTGGCTGGGCGCTTGGCTGAGTCCCCAGGGAGACAGAGCTTCAAGTCCTCCCCTACCCTCCACTTACCTAAATTAAGCAAATAACTAACAATACAAGGAGGCATGGGGGAATAAGGCCCCCCCCCCGCCCCCGCCACTGGGTACCTATTTTCTGAAAACACAGGGCTAATCTCTGAGCCAAATGCCGGCTAAGCCAAAGAATAAACAAATCCCTTTATTTCCCTGAGACGGGAGCTATCGACTTCCCCTCTGGTGCCCTCCTCCTGCTAGCTGGACCCATCCACCCATCCCAGGGCTCTTCACTGCAGGAGGAGCCGGATCTGTCTACATCTGAGAGGGTGGCCAGCCTTCTAACGCTCCAGTCCGCCACCCCGCCCTTGCTAACCACTGCTCTGGTCACCTCTCCCCCACCAGGGGCACCCCAGAGCTAAGTCGGTGGGTGGAGAACAGGAGCACATGGCCTGTCCACACCTCCCCCAGAAGCTCCGGCCAGCTCTCTGTGACGCACCGCTAATGCAATCCTCTGGCCTCTTTTCTCCAAGTTCGGGGACCCTGAATAAGTCTTGCTGGCCAAGGGGACCCCCACCAGCCTCAACCCCACCCCTCCCTCCACCAGCCCCAGGCCCACCCCTCAGTGCTCCAAAGCTCAGCTCGGGCAGTGCTACTATGAGGGCAGTGCTACTATGACGGAGGTGAGGAAGGGGGAGAGAAAAAAGCCAGGGAGGAAAAAGAATGTGGCATCTCTGCAGCATGATGTCACGCTGGCTGCTTTCAGATCCCCCAACACAGAACAGAAGCAAACAACATGGACTCCGGATTTACTGAGCCGGGAAAGGTTTGAGTTCTCGGCAGCTCCAGCCACCTGCACCAGCTGGAAAAAGCACGCAGCCAGATAAGACAGGTCCCCCACCCGACCCCTGCATAGGCGCCCCTTCCAAAAAAATGCCTGGAGAAAACAAAGATGGACTGACACATACACACACACAAGCGTCAGCACGAGTGAGCACTAACCTGGCAGCCATTGGGAAGGTAGTGGAGCGCAGGGCAGAGCTCATTCATTCATGCACTGGGCAGTGGGGGGAGGGGGCGGGGAGCGGGGGGCCCTGAGGATGCCGGAGGGCATGCACCTCCATGACCATCCCACAGCCCTGTGGCTAACGGCGGGGGCAGGGCTCTCACAAGCTGGGGGAGCTTCCTTTCTCTGCTGTTTCGAAACGCTCTGGAATTGTAAGCGTGACTCCCCTTGAATTTCTTCCCCCCACCTCCCCTGCGGCCGGCGCTTGGTGTGGTCGTGCGGCCACGCCGAGCCCCTCTCTCCCGGCCCTCACTCCCTTTCTCTCTCTCCCTCGGACTCCCTCCCAGACAGCTGTTCCCGAGCTCCTGCACGCACGCGCATAGCGCACAGACACACTCAGACACGCACCCCTCTGGCGCGCAGACACACTTCGCACACACGCACGCAGACACGCGCACGCACACCCTGCAGCCTGCCGCTTTACATAATGCAACTCCTTGGTGCCAGCTCTCAATTATTCACGCCGTCCTGGAGGCCAGGGCCGCTGGGGCGACGAGCGTTATTTCCTCTCCATCCCCAAATCTGACAAAACGCAAGCCGATGCCCCTGAGAGATTCTGCTCCCTTCGCTGCCACCAGTTATTTCCCACGTGTTGCCGATGAGGTCAACCTGTATCAAGGAGGTGCTACTAAATCAAAACGCAAGTGCCTGGCTCAGAATACAGCCTTGCGCCTTTCAAAGGATGACAGTTGCTCTTACTGCCTGAGCCTCAGGAACAGAGGAAAAGAGGAAGGCGGCACTGGAGACCACAATCTTTAACAGAAAATGGCAACGGCCTCTTCAGCGCAGCCTTCCCGACTTCCAAGGCAGCAGACCATGATACCTGCAGGTCAGACCCTTAACAAGGAAAACACTTGCATTCATGACAAAGCACAGTCATCTGAGTTTTCAAACTCTAAGCAGCACCTCCCAAAATTGTTTTTTTTTTTCCTGTCCACTCACTGGAATGTAGCACTAGTACTGAAACAGCCCCCAGACGAATGTTCTTTCAGATGAGAGGTGTTCTATTCAGCAAGGATATTAATGAATACTTTGAAAGTCATTCACAGCTTACAAAGCACTTTCATTCACATTAATTCATTTGATTTCCACAACAATCGTATACATAGGCCTTGTTATGACAACTAACATTAATAAGGACGCTGAGCCCTGGAAAGGTGGAGGGTCCCCACGGCAAGAAAGGTTGAGCTGGGAATCCAGATCACCTGACCTGAAATCCCATGACACCCCAAGTATGACTGTGAGAATTCTGAGTACCACCGTCATCTTTTGAGGGGAGGAGCGAAGGAACACCAAACCTGGGCCCCAAACAACAAAAACAATGGCTCAGTGTTTCTCGAACTTTAATCAGTTGAGGATCTTGTTAAACCACAGATTCTGATGTAGTATCTGTGGGAGGGATAGAGGGCCCAAGAGTCGGCCTTTCTATCAAACTCCCAGGTGATGTCCATGTTGCTATTCCATGGACCACACTTTGAGTAGCAAAGTTTTGGTTTACACATTCTCACTCTTTGTTTTTTTTTTGTTTTGTTTTTTTTTTGGTTTTTTTTTTTTTTTGCGGTACGCGGGCCTCTCACTGTTGTGGCCTCTCCCGTCGCGGAGCACAGGCTCCGGACGCGCAGGCTCAGCGACCACGGCTCACGGGCCCAGCCGCTCCGCGGCACGTGGGATCTTCCCGGACCGGGGCACGAACCCGTGTCCCCTGCATCGGCAGGCGGATTCTCAACCACTGCGCCACCAGGGAAGCCCACATTCTCACTCTTTGGATGTCCCTCAAGGGCAGAGTTTTGTCTGCCTGCTGCAGCTGCACAGGATAACATGCTGAAGGTGAATAATAACTATAATTCATCAACGCCACCTGTGTCCCGCTCACCAGACTCAGGCTGGGAGCTAATACTTCTTGGGCATCTGTTGGCAAAAAGTCTCACTCTATGATTGCCAAGCCCTGTAGGCTCATCAAGAAAGGTCTTTCTAGGATTGTTTCTACCTGCAACCAGTTGAGAGAATAGCAGCTTCATGGTGTTTAGGAAGCACCTAGGTTTGGTAACTGTCCCACCTCAGTTACCTAGAGGAATTTCAGCGCCACAGAAAGGTGTGCTGGCAATGCCCTGGGACGCAAGCACTGCCCCAGTTCTACCCCCCCCCCCCCCCCCCCGCTTGTCTGGTCAAGTCCCACCTCTTCTGAAATGATGATCTCACTGTGGACCACCCACCCACCTCCCCTTCTGTTACTCCAGGGAAAGATCTCAGACTTCGGGGGTCAGATCTGCATTCAAAGCTATGCTTTGCTGCTTTCTGGCTCTGGGGCTCCAAGTTGCCCCGCCACCCCCTTCTCAGATGCAGTTTGTTCATCTGAAAAAGCCAAAAATAGGTATTTCCTCTCTTGCAGGGCTGAAAAAAATGGAAGACTAAAATAAAAGTATGAAAAAGCACCCAGGAGAAGCTGGCTACATCCTCTACTTCTGAGCTTCTAACTGTAGTGCAGAATTCAGAACTTAATTGTAGATTCTGTTGTTCATTCTGTTGGTTTTATCTCCCTAAGAAGATTGCAGGCAACTTCCTTCACGTCCTTCCAACTCTTAGGAGTACTGGGCACAGCACAGGTATCTTGCACTGACTGTCCAGCCCTCCGTTAAGACAGTAAACAAAAGGGCTGGTGGGCCCGAGCCCTTGTCTTGCCTTCTCCACTCTGTGACTTTGGACGAATCATACTGACTTTTTGGAGGCTTTGCTTCTTCTGCTATAAAATGCACAGATTTCACATTTCTTCTGAAACAGCTCTACATAGCCCGACAGTATCATTATCTTCATGATTTAGATTGACAGCAATGGGTTAAAAGGGCAGACACAGAGATCAGACAAACCTGACTTCAAAAGCTGGTTCTCTCAATTACACTAAGTCCCCTACATATGAACCTTCAAGTTGTGAACTTTAAAAGACACAAAATGTGCCCATGTATGCTAGCTGTTGTACTGTACTATGGTACTTTTCAAGGTACTGTACTGTTGTTAAGATTAAAAATGTTTTCATTGTTGTGTTTGTTTTTTATGTATTATTTGTGTGAAAAGTAGTATAAATGTATTACAGTACAGTACTCTATAGCCGATTGTGTTAGTTGGGTACCTAGGCTAACTTTATTGGACTTACGAACAAATTGGACTTAGGAACACCCTCTCGGAAAAGAACTCGTTTGTATGTAGGGGACTTACTGTACTAATTTTTTGACTCCTGAAGTTAGCCTCTGGCTTCAGACTTTAAATTCTTTAAGTAGTCACAAAAATAACAGAATATTACTGGATTGTGTGAGGATTAAGAGAGGTAAATACAAATAACAAGCTTTTCACTGTATCTGACACAGTGTCTATCCAATAAATGAAAATTATTATCAGTACTGATTTTAAAAATAGCTGTTTTTAAAAAACACAACAAAAAATATCTTCTAGTGGTGAGACAGGCATTCAAAAGCCTTCAGTTGAGTCTGGATCTAAGAAAGATCTCAGTTCCTAAAGCATGTGGTATGTGCACGACATTTCCTCAGTTTCCAAAATGTTCTTTGCCTGCTCCTCCCAAACTGGACCTCATTAAATAATAAGAAAGTTACAGGGGCTTCCCTGGTTGCGCAGTGGTTAGGAATCTGCCTGCCAATGCAGGGGACACGGGTTCGAGCTCTGGTCTGGGGAAGATCCCACATGCCTCGGAGCAACTAAGCCCATGCACCACAACTACTGAGCCTGCACTCTAGAGCCCATGAGCCACAACCACTGAAGCCCGCGAGCCTAGAGCCCGTGCTCCACAACAAGAGAAGCCACCGCAATGAGAAGCCCGCGCACCACAACGAAGAGTAGCCCCCGCTCGCCGCAACTAGAGAAAGCCCGCGCCCAGCAATGAAGGCCCAACGCAGCCAAAAATTAAACAAACAAAAAACAGAAATAGAGTACTTTCTACACGCAGTGCAATTCGCCAAGCCTCTGATGTGATGGTCTCATTTAATTCTACCAGCAACGGTAAGAAACAGGTACTCATCACCCCTGCTTTTCTGATGAACGAAAACCATGAGAAAGAGGGTTTAATAACCTTCCTATAGTATATGGTTAATAAACAGTAGAGCATGTTTCTGAAACCCAGACCCCCTTAGCCGAGTCCTACTCTTAACGATTAATTGTGTATGAAAAGAAGGCTACTGACTTGTCATGAGGAGGGAAGGGGCCTTTTCAAACTCACAGCGTTTACAGATTGCACAGTCCGCCTCATCCTTCCTGAAAGTCACAGCACAAACTCCGAAGAGGCTGGCTGAGCCTCAGAGCGCCTGCTGTGACCAGGACAGAGCTGACTGGACAGATGGAACTCCTGCTCCTGGACTCTATCTCCACGTTTCAACGGCTGAGCAATATTTGCTGCCTAAATTCCCAAACTGCTTTTCTGTAAATGAATTTAGGAAATTGAGGTAAAAGTAGTTATCTTTTTCTGAATTAAACCTTTCCCGGAGAGATATGGAAAACTGACATTAGTTTCTATTTTTGAAAGGAAAAGAGGTTTCCGAGAGAGTCTTGTGCAGTATCCAAAGCACTTTCCAAAGAGCACCCTGGAGGACTTGGGGAACAGAAAGAAGTTAATGTATACCTGCAAATCCAATTGAACCAAATGGTCCCATTCATTCAATCACATGCTATAAAAAGAAGGTCGGCGTCTACACAGCATCTTGTTCACCTCAAGTGCTTAACAGCTGTTGTGGACAAGAACAGGCAGGTAGGGAATGATAAAAGATAAGGTCTTATCTTTGAATTCGACTCCCATCCCGACAAAAACAGAAGAATTTTTACATAGCAGATACTTCAAAGATTTTAACTAGATCTGAATTTGTTGAATTATGGGGAATGATAGGCAACCGTGAACCTGACTCTGTCACGACCGTCATCCAAAGCACAAGTGCTTTTCTGAAGCACGAGCATCTAGGAGATTCCTGAAGCGTGTGGGGTTAAGTCAAAGCAGGAAAAGGAACAAAGATCTAACACTTACTGAGACTCGACCATGTGCTAGTCACGTATTTTACTTTATTATATATTTACCTGTAAAACTTTTATTTAATCAGATAAATGAAGAAACTGAGTACAGAAACCTCTCCTTACCCAGGGTCACACTACTATTTCTAAAATCCGTGTCTGCACCACACCATGCTATTACCATAAATAAACACCCACTGAGGAAAAGGCGCTTCCCAGGTCATTGGCATTTAATCATAACCAGTTACTAGCATAATACCGCATTTAGTCCTCGACACAACCCTGCAAGGTAAGTTCTATCCTTCCTGCTTACTTCGGCCAGTTATCCATCGATTGCCCCCCAGCTCCAAATCCACCCTTCTTTGCCTCACCCTGTGATGCTGGCGCTGTGCCCTGTGAGCGGTCACCAGCCTCCTGGTAAGCATCACTGCCACCCCATGGGTGGTTTTCGGTTTATGTGCCCCCCCCCCCCCCGCCACCGCAGCATCTCAGGAACTTTCTGTGCCACATACTGGGCAACAGCCACTGCCCTCCAGAATGAGCTCTGAATCTTAGCCCTGTGTAAGGGGCCACCCTTACACATTTGTTCCTAGAGGAAGTGGCTGCTCCCTACCTCTGTTATTCCCATATTCCTTAGAGTGTGCTGCACTCGCTTACAGTTGTTAATGATTCTTCATATTAAACTTTCCCTGTTCAACTTAGTGGTGTGGGGTCAATCTCATGACTGATGCTCCATATATTACTACTCTACAGGGATGAGCAGAAAGAAGCTTGGAGGAGTAATACACCATCCTTGCCCTTGAGTTATTCAGTAAGAAGAAAATGGCTAAAAGCATCTAGAACACTCTATGAGCCAGACAGAGTTTATACATTTAATATGCACTCCCTCATTTAATCCTCACATCAACCCTCCTTTACAGATGAGGAAACGGAGATATCTCAGAGATTAAATAATTTCCCCAGATCACACAGTGGACAGAGAAACCAGAGTTTCTGCCCCCACAGTCCATTCTCAGCCATGCCATAGGCTACAACGCTGCCACCATCAACTGGCTGCAGACACAGGGAAAGGGGGCTTCCCTGGTGGCGCAGTGGTGGAGAGTCCGCCTGCCGACGCAGGGAACACGGGTTCGTGCCCCGGTCCGGGAAGATCCCACGTGCCGCGGAGCGGCTGGGCCCGTGAGCCATGGCCGCTGAGCCTGCGCGTCCGGAGCCTGTGCTCCGCAACGGGAGAGGCCACAACAGTGAGAGGCCGGCGTACCGCAAAAAAAAAAAAAAAAAAAAAAAAAAAAAAAAGAGGGAAAGGGGTGCAAGGAGGCAGAAGTGGGACACAGAAACACAACAGTCTTTCACGAAGTTTGGAAGAGCAAAAAGAAGTTAAATTGTTGTCCAGAGAGGTCCACCTGTCTCCGAAGAATTTAAAATATGAGAAGGGACCATTAAAGGTCTTTTAAGTCAGTCTCTTAGTGTAAGAGGCTCGGTGTACCCTGGTCATCAGGCACTCGGGAGACCCTATTAAATATCTTTCGGAATTAATGCCTGTCCATGTTTTATGAACCATGAATGTAGGAGAACTGATGGTCCACAGATTTCCACTCTGCCACCTCTGAGGTCCCAAACCCAGACTTTAATCCATGGAAGCTGGGTCAGGGGTTCCGAATAGGTAGATTCATTGCCTCTGATCCAGCTGTAACCCAAGACATCTCATGGATACTGCATCTCTCACATGAGGAGGAGTGATGTCTACATAATTAAAACCTGAAGCAAGAAATGCCCAGAAGGGTGGGGAGAGAGGGATGAGGATTCAGATAGCTCTAACACCAATCCCACCCTATGGTAAACCAACACTGCCACTAAAACAATGCCCACCCGTTAGGTCAAACTTTAGTAGGATAAAACCTTTCCCTAGAGCCAAATGCAGCCCACTAGGATGAAAAGACCTATCCCCTAGCCCACTGGGAAGAGAATTTGCTGGGGATGGGGATCCTTCTATATATTAGTCAAAGCCCGCATCATCATGCCTGCCAACACTCTCTGCCAATTTTCTTATAACCCTATCCAAATAGAATAACTGACTCCTAGTATCTCCTTTTTAAAAAATGCTCCTGACCATCAGTCCTACATTTTCAGCCAGGATCAGTTATAAAGGCACTGAATGGTCTATGTCAGTGATTTCCAAACTTTACTACACCTAGTAGTTTTTACATATCCCAATGCCTGGTCACACCCTGTACCTGATTAAATCAGAGTGTCTGGGGGGGGGGGCGGGTGTGGGTGTGGGTGAGAGCTAGGCTTCGGTGTTCTTTTTTTAAACATTTATTTATTTATTTTTGGTTGTGTTGGGTCTTCGTTGCTGCGTGTGGGCTTTCTCTAGTTGCAGCAAGCCGGGGCTACTCTTTGTCGCGGTGCACGGGCTTCTCATCGTGGTGGCTTCTCTTTGTTGCGGAGCGTGCGCTCGAGGCGCGTGGGCTTCAGTAGTTGTGGCACGTGGGCTCAGTAGTTGTGGTGCACGGGCTTAGTTGCTCTGCTGCATGTGGGATCTTAAGTTTCCTGACCAGGGATCAAACCCACACCCCCTGCAGTGGAAGCGCAGAGTCTTAACCACTGAACCACCAGGGAAGTCCCTCATTTAATCTTATTATTCCCGTTTCACAGAAGAGAAATTGAGTCAAGAGACTATAAGCATATCTACAAGTTTATTCAGGACACCTGTGAGACTTCAACAAATTTGAAAAGATCAAGTCATCCCATGTTATCTTTTACCTGATCTTTGGGTTTTAATTTATCCCAATTACCTTTGCTCTGTTCTTTTGATTTAGAAAACTGCTCTCTCTACACAAAAACACAACATCATGTACATGTTTGGGGACATTCTGAAACACACTGAAAAACAGAATGAAAATCCCTCCATTTCCTAGATCTTCAGAATGAGAGTGAGTGCTCAGTGGCCATGGCAAAAACCTACACAAGAAAGCAGGCACTAGAGATTGGTTCAAGATGGCGAAGTAGAAGGACGTGGTCTCACTCCTTTTTTTTTTTGCAGTACGCGGGCCTCTCACTGTTATGGCCTCTCCCGTTGCGGAGCACAGGCTCTGGGCATGCAGGCTCAGCGGCCATGGCTCACGGGCCCAGCCGCTCCGCGGCATGTGGGATCTTCCCGGACCGGGGCACGAACCCGTGTCCCCTGCATCGGCAGGCAGACTCTCAACCACTGCGCCACCAGGGAAGCCCTCACTCCCTCTTGCAAAAACACCAGAATCACAACTAACTGCTGAACAATCATCGACAGGAAGACACTGGAACTCACCCCACATCCAAGACAAAGGAGAAGCCACAGTGAGACGACGGTAGGAGGGGCGCAATCACAATAAAATCAAACCCCATAACTGCTAGGTGGGTGACTCACAAACTGGAGAACACTTATACCACAGAAGTCCACCCACTGGAGCGGAAGTTCTGAGCCCCACATCAGGCTTCCCAATCTGGGGGTCTGGTAACGGGAAGAATTAAAATTCCTAGAGAATCAGACTTTGAAGGCTAGCGGGATTTGACTGCAGGACTTCAACAGGACTGGGGGAAACAGAGACTCCACTCTTGGAGGGCACACACAAAGCAGTGTGCTCATCGGGACCCAAGAGAAGGAGCAGTGACCCCATAGGAGACTGAACCAGACCTACCTGCTAGTGTTGGAGGGTCTCCTGCAGAGGTGGGGGTGGCTGTGTGTCACAGTGAGGACAAGGACACTGGCAGCAGAAGTTCTGGGAAGTACTCCTTGGAGTGAACCCTCCCAGAGTCTGCCATTAGCCTGACCAAAGAGCCTGGGTAGGCTCCACTCTTGGGTCACCTCAGGCCAAACTACCAACAGGGAGGGAACCCAGCCCCACCCATCAGCAGACAAGTGGATTAAAGTTTTACTGAGCTCTGCCCACCAAAGCAACAACCAGCTCTACCAACCACCAGTCCCTCCAATCAGGAAACTTGCACAAGCCTCTTAGATAGCCTCATCCACCAGAGGGCAGACAGCAGTAGCAAGAAGAGCTATAATCCTGCAGCCTGTGGAACAAAACCCACATTCACAGAAAGATAGACAAGCTGAAAAGGCAGAGGGCTATGTACCAGATGAAGGAACAAGATAAAACCCCAGAAAAACAACTAAAGGAAGTGGAGATAGGCAACCTTCCAGAAACAGAATTCAGAATAATGATAGTGAAGATGATCCAGGACCTTGGAAACAGAACGGAGGCAAAGATTGAGAAGATGCAAGAAATGTCTAACAAAGATCCAGAAGAATTAAAGAGAAAACAAACAGAGATGAACAACACAATAACTGAAATGAAAAATACACCAGAAGGAATCAATAGCAGAATAACTGAGGCAGAATGGATAAGTGATCTGGAAGACAGAATGGTGGAATTCACTGCTGCAGAACAGAATAAAGAAAAAAGAATGAAATGAAGACAGCCTAAGGGACCTCTGGGACAACATTAAATACAACAACATTCGCATTATAGGGATCCCAGGAGGAGAAGAGAGAGAGAAAGAACCCGAGAAAATATTTGAGCAGATTACAGTTGAGAATTTCCCTAACATGGAAACAAAATAGCCACCCAAGTCCAGGAAGTGCAGAGAGTCCCATACAGGATAAACCCAAGGAGAAACATGCAGAGACACATAGTAATCAAACTGGCAAAAATTAAAGACAAAGAAAAATTATGGAAAGCAGCAGGGAAAAATGACAAATAACATACAAGGGAACTCCCATAAGGTTAACAGCTGATTCCTCAGCAGAAACTCTACAAGCCGGAAAGGAGTGGCATGATAAACTTAAAGTGATGAAAGGGAAGAAGCTACAACCACGATTACTCTACCTGGCAAGGATCTCACTCAGATTTGATGGAGAAATCAAAAGCTTCACAGACAAGCAAAAACTAAGAGAATTCAGCACCACCAAACCAGCTCTACAACAAATGCTAAAGGAACTGCTGTAAGTGGGAAACACAAGAGAAGAAAAGGACCTAAAAAAACAAACCCATAATAATTAAGAAAATGGTCATAGGAACATACATATCGATAATTACCTTAAACGTGAATGCATTAAATGCTCCAACCAAAAGACACAGGCTCGCTGAATGGATACAAAAACAAGACCCATATATATGCTGTCTACAAGACACCCACTTCAGACCTAGGGACACACACAGCCTGAAAGTGAGGGGATGGAAAAAGACATTCCAGCAAATGGAAATCAAAAGAAAACTGGAGTAGCAATACTCATATCAGATAAAATAGACTTTAAAATAAAGAATGTTACAAAAGACAAGGAAGGACACTACATAATGATCAAGGGATCAATCCAGGAAGAAGATATAACAATTATAAATAAATATGCACCCAACGTAGGAGCACCTCAATACATAAGGCAACTGCTAACAGCTATAAAAGAGGAAATCGACAGTAATGCAATAATAGTGGGGGAACTTAACACCTCACTTACACCAATGGACAGATCATCCAAACAGAAAATTTACAAGGAAACACAAGCTTTAAATGACACAAGAGACCAGACAGATTTAATTGATATTTATAGGACATTCCATCCAAAAACAGCAGATTACACTTTCTTCTCAAGTGTGCACAGAACATTCTCCAGGATAGATCACATCTTGGGTCACAAATCAAGCCTCAGTAAATTTAAGAAAATTGAAATCATATCAAGCATCTTTTCTGACCACAATGCTATGAGATTAGAAATAAATTACAGGGAAAAAAACGTAAAAACCACAAACACATGGAGGCTAAACAACACGTTACTAAATAACCAAGAGATCCCTGAAGAAATCAAAGAGGAAATCAAAAAATACCTAGAGACAAACGACAATGAAAACATGATGATCCAAAACCTATGGGATGCAGCAAAAGCAGTTCTAAGAGGGAAGTTTACAGCTATACAAGCCTACCTCAAGAAGCAAGAAAAATCTCAAATAAACAATCTAACCTTACACCTAAAGGGACTAGAGAAAGAAGAACAAACAAAACCCAAAGTTAGCAGAAAGAAAGAAATCATCAAGATCAGAGCAGAAATAAATGAAACAGAAACAAAGAAAACAATAGCAAAGATCAATGAAACTAAAAGCTGGTTCTTTGAGAAGATAAACATAATTGATAAACCATTAGCCAGACTCATCAAGAAAAAGAGGGAGAGGACTCAAATCAATAAAATTAGAAATGAGAAGGGAGAAGTTACAACAGACACAGCAGAAATACAAAGCATCCTAAGAGGCTACTACAAGCAACTCTATGCCAATAAAATGGACAACCTGGAAGAGGTGGACAAATTCTTAGAAAGGTATAAACTTCCAAGACTGAACCAGGAAGAAACAGAAAATATGAACATACCAATCACACGTAATGAAAGTGAAACTGTGATTAGAAATCTTCTAGCAAACAAAAGTCCAGGACCAGATGGCTTCACAGGTGAATTCTATCAAACATTTAGATAAGAGCTAACACCCATCCTTCTCAAACTCTTCCAAAAAATTGCAGAGGAAGGAACATTCCCAAACTCATTCTATGAGGTCACGACATCACCCTGATACCAAAACCAGACAAAGATACTACAAAAAAAGAAAATTATAGACCAATATCACTGATGAATATAGATGCAAAAATCCTCAAGAAAATACTAGCAAACAGAATCCAACAACACATTTAAAGGATCATACACCATGATCAAGTGGGATTTATCCCAGGGATGCAAGGATTCTTCAATATATGCAAATCAATCAATGTGGTACATCATATTAATAAATTGAAAAAGAAAAACCATATGATCATCTCAATAGATGCAGAAAGAGCTTTAGACAAAATTCAACACCCATTTACAATAAAAACTCTCCAGAAAGTGGGCATAGAGGGAACCTACCTCAACATAATAAAGGCCAGATATGACAAACCCACAGCAAACATCATTCTCGTTGGTGAGAAACTGAAAGCATTTCCTCTAAGATCGGGAACAAGACAAGGATGTCCACTCTCACCACTATTATTCAACAGAGTTTTGGAAGTCCTAGCCACAGCAATCAGAGAAGAAAAAGAAATAAACGGAAGACAAATTGGAAAAGAAGAGGTAAAACGGTCACTGTTTGCAGATGACATGATACTATACACAGAGAATCCTAAAGATGCCACCAGAAAACTACTAGAAGTAATCAACGAATTTGGTAAAGTTGCAGGATACAAAATTAATGCACAGAAATCTCTTGCATTCCTATACACTGATGAAGAAAAAAGTGAAAGAGAAATTAAGGAAACACTCCCATTTACCACTGCAACAAAAAGAATAAAATACCTAGGAATAAACCTACCTAGGGAGACAAAAGACCTGTAAGCAGAAAACTATAAGACACTGTTGAAAGAAAATAAAGATGATACCAACAGATGGAGAGATATACCATGTTCTTGGATTGGAAGAATCGATATTGTGAAAATGACTCTACTACCCCAAGCAATCTACAGATTCAGTGCAATCCCTATCAAATTACCAATGGCATTGTTTTACAGAATTAGAACCAAAAAATCTTAAAATGTGTATGGAGACACAAAAGACCCCCAATAGCCAAAGCAGTCTTGACGGAAAAAAACGGAGCTGGAAGAATCAGACTCCCTGACTTCAGACTATACTACCAAGCTACGGTAATCAAGACAATATGGTATTGGCACAAAAACAGGAATACAGATCAATGGAACAGGATAGAAAGCCCAGAGATAAACCCACACACCCGTGGTCAACTAATCTATGACAAAGGAGGCAAGGATATACAATGGAGAAAAGACAGTCTCTTCAATAAGTGGTGCTGGGAAAACTGGACAGCTACATGTAAAAGAATGAAATTAGAACACTCCCTAACACCACACACAAAAATAAACTCAAAATGGATTAGAGACCTAAGTGTAAGACTGGACACTATAAAACTCTTAGAGGAAAACATAGGCAGAACACCCTATGACATAAATCACAGCAAGATCTTTTTTGATCCACCTCCTAGAGTAATGGAAATAAAAACAAAAATAAACAAATGGGGCCTAAAGAAACTTAAAATCTTTTGCAAAGCAAAGGAAACTACAAACAAGATGAAAAGACAACCCTCAGAATGGGAGAAAATATTTGCAAATGAATCAACGGACAAAGGATTAATCTCCAAAATATATAAACAGCTCATGCAGCTCAATATTAAAAAAACAAACAACCCAATCCAAAAATGGGCAGATGACCTAAATAGACATTTCTCCAAAGAGGACATACAGATGGCCAAGAAGCACATGAAAAGCTGCTCAACATCATTAATTATCAGAGAAATGCAAATCCAAACTACAGTGAGGTATCACCTCACACCTGTTAGAATGGGCATCATCAGGAAATCTACAAACAACAAATGCTGGAGAGGGTGTGGAGAAAAGGGAACCCTCTTGCACTGTTGGTGGGAATGTAAATTGACACAGCCACTATGGAGAACAGTATGGCGGTTCCTTAAAAAACTAAAAATAGAATTACCATATGACCCAGCAATCCCACTCACTACTGGGCATATACCCAGAGAAAACCATAATTCAAAAAGACACATGCACCCCAATGTTTACTGCTGTGCTATTTACAATAGCCAGGTCATGGAAGCAACCTAAATGCCCATCGATAGACGAATGGATCAAGAAGATGTGGTACATATATACAATGGAATATTACTCAGCCATAAATAGGAATGACATTGGGTCATTTGTAGAGACGTGGATGGATCTAGAGACTGTTATACAGAGTGAAGTAAGTCAGAAAGAGAAAAACAAATATCGTATATTAACGCATATATGTGGAACCTAGAAAAATGGTACAGATGAATTGGTTTGAAGGACAGAAATAGATACACAGATGTAGAGAACAAACATATGGACACCAAGGGGGGAAAGCGGCGGGGGTGTGTGTGTGTGTGTGTGTGATGAATTGGGAGATTGGGATTGACATGTATACACTGATGTGTATAAAATGGATGACGAATAAGAACCCGCTGTATAAAAAAAGAAGATAAAATTAAAAAAAAAAAAAAAAAAAAAAGAAAGCAGGCAGTATAAAGTGCTCTACCCGAGAGAAAGCCCAGACCCCAACATGTACTAGAACATTAAACCTCATATGTGGAAAGGAACAGGGGCAAGGACCTGGAGTTGATACCTGGGAGGAAAAAATGGGATTGAGGAAAATGAAGATAATCTATGGTCATGATTCAATGGGGGAAGCAGGTGGTAAGAGGAGTCTGTGTGGAGCCCAGGGAGCCTTGAGGAGTTAAAGTAGAAAAAGAACGAGTGAGGAGGCTGACAAATGGGATCCGCAGCTCAAGGAAAGGACTCAGTCTCATTGAAAAGGGACCATCCTAAGGCAAGTCTGTCCTCTCCCAGGCGATCATAACTGCCCAAGCAGGGAGGCCCTGAATGGAGAAACTGCCAGCAGGGCAGCTACAAGTGGGGTTGGAGACCTTTAAAACCTGGGCACAGAGCTAAGCTAATTACTCCATCATGCAAATGAAAGTAGTTTAACTTGCCCACAACCCCAGCGTTAACACCAAAGAGGATTAAATTACAATACACCTGCTCTATGAAAGGGTGATTGAGGAAGAAGAGACATAAGGCCAAGTGCAACGTCCTTGACTCTGAGACATGTGTAAGGACATTATAGTGAAGCAGTTACCTCAGTGCGCTGTCCCTTCCATAGCGAGGCACTCATCTCCTCCCTGTAGTAAGAGCTGCTGAGGGGTCACACCCTAGCTCCTCTTGGGGCCCTGCCCTTGACCAAAGAGAGCAGCCTCACAGGAGAGTATGACCGCTCCCTGAGGACAGGCCACCCCTAATGGCTAGTCCCTCGGGAATACGAAACCTGCCCCTCGGGGGTAACTGTCTTGGGAACCTTGCCTCAGTCTGGGGTAACTGTGCAGGGCCACGGAGAACCGGAGCTGTCCGTGGGCCTGGCCCACGTGCATCCACGTTTAACCTCTCCCTCTGCTCAGTCCTGACTCCCTCACTCACTTCCAGGCTTGCTCCCGACAGCGCTTCCCAATAAACCTCCTGCCAGCAAATCCGTCTCCATGTCTTTCCCAGGGTCTCTTTCCAACCTACGACACACACACACCAGTTACCGCGAGGCAGTGTGTGAATAGGGAGGTGGCAGGACACACTGCTGAAGTTTCAGAAAAACGCCAAATTTCAGCCTCAAGAGATCAGTAGCAGCCTGGAATTTCTAGAGAGACACCTGGTCCCCTGGGACAGGTGGATGACCACGCTATGGCTTCTACCTCTGTCCACCTCCGGATATTAGGGGAGACTAAGCCCCCCTCCAAATCACCTCTTTGCAGAGGTAACTGACCTCTCCTCAATCCTGGATTAAGGTCTTAGAGAGGGACGCCTGCTTTGCCGGTGCCCCAGTTAAGATGTTGACACACTGTACTTAAGGACAGACTTCAAGTCCTTCCGGCCACTGGCCTGAGGCTTGGGCCGCATGACTACCCCCTCCATCTCCCTCTACCCCCTGCCCACTCTTCCTTTCACGGAGAGAGAAGCAGCCAGCTGTGGCAGCTAATAGAGCTCACGTCATGAAAACACTATGGTTAGGCCCCTGCACCGCACTGGAGCTGCTGAGGAGGAGAGGGGATCAGGACGAGTGAGTTACGAAGGATCCTCGTCACCGCAATGACCCTGCCCCAGCTGGGGGTCCGCGGTGTGTTCCCGGGGAGGCTGCCGTTGCCTCCTGGCCCCACTGCACACACCCCCGCATCTCAGGAGTTTAGTTGGTCAGTGGAGCCGGGACAGAAAACCCAGGTGGAAAGAAAGCACCAGAGCTCACTGGTCACGCACACCCTGACCCAGCTCTTCTTTAGTTCACCCCAGACTCTCCGGAGGGTAACTGCGGGTGCTCTCACACGGGCACTGACAGACCTTCCACCATCTCTCTTTCCTTAGGATGGCACAGTGGCCTGAGGGCGGTTGTGCTGGGCATCTGGGAGCCAATGCTCATTAAAGAGTTTGGGCCTGGCCTGACTCTCCATTCGAAACCTGATGGGGGCTGGAAAGGAACAGGTAGGGACAGATGCGAATAAGGAAGTAAGTAGCCATGTGGCAAGCTGGGGACACCAACTCACCACGTGCATATGCCGCGACACCCCATGCCCTCCAACCAAAATCAAATCTAAGCCAAACCAACTTCCTTTCTCACAGCCCACGCGCTGTTAACCATTCAGCCACGCACCCCAGATGCTGGAGGCTCCCTGATGTCAGGGGCACTGCAGAATAAGCCCTCACTTATGATAAGGGCCTTTTTTCAACAAAGCCTGAAGGAATATAAAGGTAGAGTGGGCAAAGGTCACAATGCTCAGCCTGGACCAAAACTACAGTGTGGCTGTGAGAATAACGAAAATACACCTAGGCTTCGTCAACAGGAGCAAGTAAAGGGAGGTAATAAACCCCCTGCAAATAATACCTAGAAAGGGCACCACTCTTTACGAGGTCTATTGCTCAGATAAGATAAGTAAGACAGTGTGGGTCTGGACAGCCTGCCCTATGCAAAACTGTAAAGCAACTGAGAATGTTTAGACTAAAAGAGAAATAAATGCCTTAAAGAGAGCAGGGTATCAAGTAATTGAAAAGAGGAAGAGAGAGAAAGCCAGAGGAGAGAAGAATCCTTTTGTTTCTCTAGAGAGAAGTTATCAGATTACATAATTGGGTTTGAAGTAATATGGAATATTCTAAAAGTTTAGGGTGTGCTTCTAGTCAAGAGGCTGGCTTCCCATCCCGATCTCCAGGTGGGTCCAGATGATCTTACAAAACCTCCCGACTCTGAGACATGCCCTGTGCTGAGCAGTGCCCGGTCACAGATGACACCCAGTGAGCCTTCAGGGTAGGGATGGGCACAGGGTCTTCTGATTTTCGTACTGGAAACCAGTAGGGAATCTCCACCTGCTCCTATTCTATGGATCCTTCTTCTCTAGAGTGAGAGGGAAGGGCTTCCCTCTGTTGTTAGGGGCCAGAGATACATCCACAGCCTCCACGAATCTCCAAAGTGGAAAGGCCTTTTGATCTCACTCAGCCTAATTTTTCCACCCAAAGTAGTGCTTTCCTCTGCAGCTTCCCTGGAGGAGAAGGAAAAGAAACCAAAGGATGTCTTCCATTAGCTTCCAAAATAATGAATCAATATTCTTAACTAACGGGGCAGGTTAGCCAAACCCTTCTCCCAAGAGAGGTTGATACGTGTCCCTCAATCCACTGAGGTCCTCCTCCTGCCCATTACTGCGGGTCTCAGAACCACCAGAAGTACCAAAATCCCCCCCATACCAAGAACAGAAATGCGCCTGTGAAGCTTCCCGGAAATCTTGTGAAATATGCTCAAGTGGGAGTGAGTGGATGCTAGGAAAGCTCTGCCCACTGCTGGGTTTCCTGTGTGCTGACATTTGTGATCAAGATGGAAAATATCCACGAGACATGCCCTGGAGACTGGCTTGTTTTCTTCTAAATAATCTTGCATTCGACTCACCAAAAACTCTTGTAACAGGATCTATAAAATACCACCGCCCGGGTATACGGCATTAGAATGCTCTACTAGACCAATGGCCTTTTGTCCAGCCTTGATTATTTCCCAGAACACCCTGGGGCGGGGGGGAGGTAGAAAGGAATAGCTCGATCCTCCCAGGTTGGGTGTCTCTCTCCCACCCTCCTCCAGCCGCATGCCATGCCCATAAGCAGCCGGATCAACGTGACTCCTGAGTAACGAATGCAAAGAAAAATCAGAAGGCACAGGAAGAAAAAGAAGCCTTGAGCTGGATACTAAACATGGAAAATTTTAGTCCAACAGAATCGTTTTCAGAAAAGTAGTGGCTGAGCAAAACCAAAAGGTTATAATAAAAACTTGGATGCGTGCTGAACTGTAGCAGTGCCCACTCTGGCTCAGCGGTGCTCCTGAGGGTAGCACCACCCACAGACCCCTGGTTACACACCCCCCCCCAACCCCCATGGATGCTTTGTGTGCTTGTGTCCCTTCTCCTTCCCTGAGGTCCGGAAGGCTATGCAGAGGGCTCAATTGAACGCAGGGGACGGAGCTGGGTGTGGGTAGTAATTAGGATACCTTGTATTTATGTCTAGCTATTTCTGGCCTGCGGCTTGTTTTCTCCTCCTTCAATTCCCTCTGAAGAGGTCCGTCAGCCTTACAGATGTGGATTCTGGCCTTCCTGTGCCAGCGTTCCAGTGCTCATCAGCCTCACCTCGCCCAGAGGTGGAAATGAGGCCACGATTTTTGTCCTCACTCTACTGGCCAAGTGACAGGGAGAGCAGATGTTAGGGCCACCTTCTCAGAGCGAGTCACACAGATGTACCTGAGAATTGCCGCTCATTTACTAAAGCATATAAGGCTTCCCTTCCCAAGGCCAGCTTAGCCAGGGCACACCGCCACTAAAAGACTATTCAAATCGTGATCTCCTGGATGACCAGTTTACCAAAAAAAAAAAAAAAAAAAAAGGTTTCACAAAAAAGTCTACAGTACTACTGATGTTATTAGTTCTGTTGTGCTAACTTTATAAACATCAGCTCCTTTCATCCTCATAACCACCCTATACTGTAGGGACTAAATTATCCCTATTTCAACGGGTGAGATGACTGAGGCACACACAGGTTGAGAAACTTACCCAAGATCACAGAGATAGTAGATGGTGGGACCAGGATTCAAGCCCAGCGGACCAGCCCCAGGGTATACGCTCGTAACCACTGAAGAGAAGCCGCCTTGCTTAAATTTGTGGGCCCCGTGCAGATACTCTGATTCAGCACGTCCCCACATGGTCCTGAGGACCAACCAGGTTTGGAGATCGCTAATGAAGTCGGTGGCTCTCAAACTACGGTGTGCTTGTGGGTATTCAGATTCCTGGGCCCCAGAAGTTCTAGAATTGGAACCAAGGATCTATAGTTTTAACAGGTGCCTGAGATGAGGCCAGTGCAGGTGGTTCACAGAAGGCCCGGGCAGAGAACTTGTCCCATCGCCTAACCCAGCTCACCTGGGACAAGTAAACAGCTCACTGGGGCACCTCAGGGCTGCCCGCGTTGACTGTCCCTTCTTCACTGGAGCAGCCCTGGGGGGAGGGGAGCTGGTGGCTGTGTGAGGGCTGCTCTGTTCTTTGGCCTTGGTGACAGGCTGCGTTCAGACGGTGGAGGAGGGGGAGGGGGGACTGAAGGGAGCTCACCGTCCCTCCACCCTCGACAGGCTGCACATCAGAGCGGCACACGCAGTGGGGAACGGGAAAAGGAGAAAAGACTGGGCGGCCTGGGCCCCCACGTCCCGTCACCAGAACAATGGCCTCTTCAAATCCCTGGCATCTGAACTGGCAGTAGGCCACCAGGGAAGAAAAGAGCCTGCTGTCCCTTTAAGGACGCCCTCTCTCCACAAAGGTCAGAAATGCCAGCTCAGCCTGCCCAGCGGCTGCCATCTTGCCACTTTGGTGCCCTGGGGCCCTGGGCCGTGAGCCCCATTCCAGCTGGTTCTCCGGGCGGGCACCTGCTGTCTCCCGGAGAAGGCAGAGCACCTGCGTGACAGCTGCGGCTCCAGGCGAGGTTCAGAGATCAGGCAGGAAGTGCCGGTGCAGAGGAAACCCAAGACCTCATTTGTTTCTTAAACTCATCCTCCTAGGGAGAGTTAGCCCCCAGGAAGTGGGACTTGGTGGGGCCAGGTCAAAGATGACCGCGGGAGGCATGGGGGTCAAAAAGAAAACGGACCAAGGAATGGGCGCTTCCAAGAGAAACATTTCATGCAAGAGAGCAAAGGCTGACAGATGACAGATCCAGAAATCACAAAGAGAGCGGGGCAGGGAGTGGAGGTTGGCAGGAAATACAGGGCAGTGGTCAGGGTTTTCTCCTACAGACTGTGTTCAAATCCTGCCACTTTATGTAATCCGGGGCACCACTCCTAACTTCGCTGAGCCGCAGTTCCTCTGCAATACTGGCATATATTGAGCGGTGAATAAACATTAGAAACGAATACGGTCTATTACTACAGTACTAGCCGCTCAGTGCGTTCCTCAAGAGGCCTGAATCCCGGACCACACCACTGGTTCCAGTAAAGTCATCCTGCAAATATGTGCCGTGAGGAAAGGGGGGCGCTCATTTAGGAAACCACACGGTGAGGCAAATCATGATTCTCATGAGAAAATGACTGAAAATTAGTCATCTATTCATAATATAATTCAAGGGTTGGTGAACTCTTTCTGTATAAAGAACCGGGAGGAAAGACCATACAGTCTGACCATCCTACCGAGCTCTGCTGCTGCAGGGTTAAAGCAGCCATAGACAACGTGTATGTGAAAGAACATGGCTGCGTCCCAGTAAAACTTTATTGACAGAACAGGCAGCAGGCTGAAGCTGGCTGACCCCTGAAATAAAGGATGGCATTAATAGAGGACGTGCTGAGTCCTTATGGTGGCAGAGGCCCACTTCTTGCTCTTCTCATGGAACTGAGAGTACTTTACCCAATCGTTTGACGCCCAGGAAGAGATGTTAGCCAACACCAGCTACCTGCGATGACTCCTGTATGCTGGTCTCCTCAGCATCTATGTCTGGAGTTTGCCCAGTACCTCTCTGCACTTCAGAGGGTTCTTTTCTCTGTTCTTCTGCACTTCCTCTAATGCTTGAGATTGGGAGCTCACAGGGCAGGGTCTCCTCCTCCTCCAGCAAGCACGGTGAGAAACTGGCTGAACTGGCCACCCCTCAAGATGTCCTCCTTGAAATCCCTCATTGCAAAAATGCCCGCCCCTCACCCACTTTCCCAGGCCACAGTGCGCTGGAGCCTACAAGTCTGTTCTTCATCAGCTTCCTGAACCGCTACGCATCTCAGGGAACCCAGGCAGATTTTCACTCATTCACTGATTTATTTAAATAGGGGAGTGCCCACTGTGCGCTAGGTAAATCTTAGAAAACACAAATTTCCCCTCCGCTTTGAGTGGAGTTGGAGAGAGGCTCCTATGGCTGGCATCTTCTCAAAAGGCTGCTCTGAAGCCTAGTTATTTCCTGCTCCCTGGTGTCTTTCTACCCGAGAGCTCAGACACTTTGAAAACAACTTCCTCAACGGTACTAACAACTTTTAACATGATGATTTCTAAATGGCACTAAAAGCAGGAAGGGGCTTCGCTGCTGGCGCAGTGGTTAACAATTCGCCTGCCAATGCAGGAGACACAGGTTTGAGCCCTGGTCCGGGAAGATCCCACATGCTGTGGAGCAACTAAGCCCGAGTGCCACAACTACTGAGCCTGCGCTCTAGAGCCCGCGAGCCACGACTACTGAACCCGCGTGCCACAACTACTGAAGCCCACGCACCTAGAGTCCGTGCTCCACAACAAGAGAAGCCACCACAATGAGAAGCCTGCACATCTCAACAAAAGAGTAGCCCCCGCTCGCCGCAACTAGAGAAAGCCCGCGCACAGCAATGAAGACCCAACACAGCCAAAAATAAATAAATAAACAAATAAATAAAAATAAAAGCAGGAAGGATAAGAAAAGCTGAGAATGAGGAAACAGTGAGATCCAAAGCAATGAAAGTAGAAAGGAAGGCAAAAAATAAAAATTAAAAAAAAAATCACTATTTCAAATTTAAAAAAATATATATTGTTTACTTACATCATTCTCTCTGCATCAAATGACCTCATTCCACAAGTCCAACCTGTATGGTCCCAGCCTTCCTTCAAAGCTCTGCTCCCAATGCATCTTCCCCAGGGAGACGTCCCTGATAAACTCCCCCCAAATCTCAAACTCTCCAGCATCCCCTGGAATTCTCCAGCATGCCTCCCACTTGTTTATGTACCTTAAGTGTGGTGTATGAGAGCCTAGGGGCTCTGTCTTAATCCTTGGACTATCACCTTCTCAAAACCCCTATCAGGATTTTTCCTTCTTCCACATTCCCCATGGCACACTGTAACTGGCAAATGCTCTCCCCTACACTGTTGCTTGGCCAAGGCCCTGCTTCAACGGAAGAGCTGCTGCTATCTTACAGTATCCTCAGAGACCTGCCATCACTTCTCATACCACCACTTACTCATTCATTCATTCATTCGTTCATTCATTTATTCACTCAACAAAACTGATGTAGACTGTTCGTGTGCCAAGCAGTGTGCTGTATGTAGGTTGTCTTATATCTCATTTGCAAATTTATTTAATCCTCAAACCAGCCTACTTAGATAGATATTATTAATATGTAACTGGCACACAGTAACACAGGTGATTTCAGAAAGGATGACGGAAAGTGTGGGCGACTGATGGGAAGGGGTAGGCTATCATACTCTGGAAAAGAGGTACCCATCCACCTGGGCTGCTGCTCTGATGCTAGGAAAATGAACATGACTTATGATAGTCCCTTCTCGTCCCATGACTGAAAATGTAGTCACCTGAGTTTTATAAAAGTATCAACTGATACAATTTTATATCAAATGGACCAATGCATTAAATTTAAAAACGAACCACAGAAGAACTCAAAGCTTAAGTGACTATGTATACTGTTAAGGTTGGAAGGAACTTTCTATGAATAATACCCAACAGGGGAAGGGAGACTGACCTGATCACATTCAAATAAACAAAGCTTCAATGTGCTGAAAATCGGCCAGACATTAAAAGACAAAAAGTCCAGGGAAGGTACTTATTAAAACATGGATGACTAAGGGATCGTTACTAGCCTTATTATGTTGAAGAGTTGTGAGCAAGGAGAAAGACAAAACACCTCAACAGGAAGGTGGGCAAAGAACAAAAAAGGCAATTCGCAGAAGAAATATACATGGGTAATAAGGAAATTGAAAGCATGTAGTCAATGATCAAAGAAATGCAAATTAATGCAATTCTGAGACATCACTTGTGGAGTATCAGATTGGCAAAGACTAAAAAGAATGGTAATGCCAGGCAGGCAAAGACAAGGGGAACAAACACTCTCATAACTTGGGGGTGGGCGGGTAAACTGGAACAACCTTTCCCAGGACAACTTGGCACGTGTGTTAAAAGCTGTTGACCCAGAAATCTGGCTTCTAAATTTTTATCTGCACAACGTTAGTATGACATTATTTTTCATCTTGAAGAATTAGAAATGAGCTAAATGTCAGATAAGAGGAGACTGGACAAATACTTGCATATTTCCACTGCTACCCTTAAAAGTAATTAGGTAAATCAATGTTAGTTGATTTCAGAGAGATGAGATATTAAAGAACTTAAGAACAGCATATACCATGAATTATCAATTTCAGCTATTTCTATCATCCTATGAAAAAATAGCTCAAAGGATATAAAGTAAAATGTTAATAGTGATTATCTCTGAAGGGTGGTATTATGACTGATTTTTTTAAAAATATTTTCTAATTTTTCTACAATGCCCACAATTTTTGTTGCAAAAAAAAATCAAACAAGTTAAAAGTACTGATAAGTTTTTCTTCAAAAATGTCTTTAGGGCTTCCCTGGTGGCGCAGTGGTTGAGAATCCGCCTGCCGATGCAGGGGTCACGGGTTCATGCCCTGGTCCGGGAAGATCCCACATGCCGCGGAGCAACTAAGCCCGTGAGCCATGGCCGCTAGGCCTGCGCGTCCGGAGCCTGTGCTCCGCAACGGGAGAGGCCACAGCAGTGAGAGGCCCGCACACCGGAAAAAAAAAAAAAAAAAGAAAAAAAAGAAAAAAAAAAAAATGTCTTTAATTTTGATTTTCAAAAGACAAGAAATCTATAAAAGAACTATGAAAAGCAAAATATATAAATACAAGAATATAATCAATTATCCAGCAAATATTTCTTTGAGCACCAACTGTGTGTAAAGCCCTGAAGAAAGTTCAATGAGGGGACTTCCCTGGTGGTGCAGTGGTTAAGACTCTGTGCTCCCAGTGAAGGGGACCTGGGTTCGATCCCTGGTCAGGGAACTAGATCCCACATGCATGCCGCAACTAAAGAGCCCACGAGCCGCAACTAAGATCCAGCACAACCAAATAAATAAATATTAAAAATAAATAAAGTCTTAAAAAAGAAAACCAAAAACAAAGTACAGTGAGAATCAAAAAGGACCTACTGTATAACACAGGGAACTCTACTCAGTATTCTGTAATAACCTATACGGGAAAAGAATCTGAAAAAGAATGGATGTGTGTATATGTATAACTGAATCACTTTGCTGTACACCTGAAACTAATACAACATTGTAAATCAACTATACTCCAATATAAAATAAAAATTAAATTCAGGGACTTCCCTGGTGATCCACTGGGTAGAACTCTGAGCTCCCAGTGCAGGGGGCCCTGGTTCGATCCCGGGTTGGTAAACTAGATCCCACATGTATGCTGCAACTAAGAAGTCCACATGCCACAACTAAAGATCCCGTGTGCCGCAACTAAGACCTGGTACAGCCTAAATAAATAGTAAATAGTAAAAAAAAAATTAAATTATAAAAAGAAAGTACAATGAGAAAATAAAACAAAAATTAGAATAACTCTCTACTCTCAGAGAAGGCTTAATGTTATCAAGATAGAATGACACCTAATCCAACACAACGTAATTATGGGAATCGAAGCAAAGTGCTCCTCTTTGGGGGATAAGATAAATCTGGGAAGACTTTTTCAAGGCAGTGACAGTAAAGCTAAATTTTGAAGGATAAATAGGATTTCCATAGGCAGAGAGCAGAGAAGCGTGAACAAAAGAGCAGCGTTTAACTATGACTGTAGTTCTAGGAAAAGGTATGTGAGATGCTCTGCAGAGGATAGGTCTGTTAGGGTGGCGGGGACAGCAGAGGTCATGGAAGGATGGAGTGGATGACGAGGCTGGAGAGTCAGGATGGAGCCAGACTGGAGAAGGCCCTGAGTGACACGCCAGGGTGTCAACTGCATTTTGTAGGCGGCACGAAGCCAAATTCAGGTTTTGAAGAAGGGTTGGAAATCTGACCTACATGACAGCTGAATGAAAAATGGACCCAAGAGTTACAGAAGAGATTAGATCATTCAGCCGCAAAAAAGGAAGTACTGATACATGCTACAACTTGGATGAACCTTGAAAACATAATACTAAGGGGAAGAAGCCAGTCACCAAAGTATATGCACGTGTGTGTGCATATATATACACCCATATATTTCATAAATGGAATATATGTATATGCATGTGTGTATGTATAGAAACAGACAGAAAGTAGATTAGTAGCTGCCCAGGGTTGGGCTGGGAGGGTTGGGATGTGCCAGCTAAAAGGTATAGGGTCTCTTTTTGAGGTGAAGAAAATGTTCTAAAATTGGCTGTCGTGATGACTGTGCATATCTGTGAATATACTAAAAACTGAATGGTACACTTTATTTTATTTATTTTCATTTATTTATTTTTGGCCGCATCGGGTCTTAGTTGCGGCACGTGGGATCTTTCGTTGCAGCGCAGGGGCTCAGTAGTTGCAGTGCTCGGGCTTAGTTGCCCCTGCGGTATATGGGATCTTAGTTCCCCAGCCAGGGATCGAACCCGTGTCCCCTGCACTGGAAGGCGGATTCTCCACCACTGGATCACCAGGGAAGTCCCTGAATGGAACGCTTCAAATGAGTTAATTGTATGGTATGCGAATTATGTCTCCATAAAATTGTTCCCCCCAAAAAGGAGGGAGGAGATCAGCCAGGTGGCTATTGCAACAGGCCAAGTAAGACATTCAGAGGTTATGAATTAAATCAGTGGCAGCAGTCATGGGAAAGAGTGGAGGATGATCAGAGACACTGCAATGACGGAAGTAACCATGTGGGGAGTGAGGAAGAACAAGTAAAGAAAAAACAGCTCAGAAGTTTCCAATGTGAATGACTAAGAGAGGATGTGAGGGGAAGGTTGGATGGGAGACTATTATAAATTTGCTTTTTACGTGAAAAAGCAAACGTTGAGTTTGAGCAGCTTAAGACCATTCCCGGATGTAATAAGGGAACAGAGAGAGTGCAGATCTGGAGTCAACAGCCCTCCTCCTGGCAGTGGGGACTGAGAGTCTTTTGTGACTGGTGATGACAATTATTAATTATGTTTAGCACTAATGACCAGTTTAAAGTGGTCCTAACTTATGCCTAGAAATATGCTTAGGAGAATTTAGCCAGAGAAAGAAGTTAAGATTGCGGCAAGCAAGGAAAACCAATTCTATAGCTGCACACACAATATTCCAAGCATTGAAAAGAGCTGAGTATTTACTGCTCCAAGTAGGGATTTTTGTAAAAAGGAGTATTATCATTGCAGCTATAAATGTAATGGTTTATACAAAGACTGCTCAATAACTGAATGGCAGTAGTTAGCTCCTATTACTAGAGGGCCTCACAAGAGCACAGATTTTGCTTGTTTATATCAAAGAAGGAAAGAACATGCAGTAGAAACCTCGGTTCATAAAATCAGAGAGTTAAAAAAAAAAATCATTTAGACCAAAAAGATGACTAAGGAAAATAAGATGCAATGAGCAAAGCAGATCACCTTCAAAAGCCCAATGGTCACAGTTCCCAGAATTTTTATCCCGAGGCTTGTCAAGTTAAGCCTCTGGAAAACAAAGGGGTTTTGCATGTCATGTCATAATGCCACCGGATATACACCATGACCATTCATTCAGTCAGGATAAAAAGTTGAGGTCGCTGCAGGGAAGCTATTATGAAACAATGAAGCTCCCAGTCTCAGGAGAAAGGGTCCAAAAAAAGATCTTAACAGAAAGATAAATCTATTTGCACTACAGCAGGAGAGGCATCTGAGTCCCTCTGTGGAATTTTCCTATACTATGCAGCTTCGGTGAGACCCTACAGGGAAGGGAGTCCAATTCCAGCTCCCCCTCTATTGAAGGCTCACTCCAGGGCAAGGACCAGTTCTTCTCATCTTTGTGTTCCTACCACCTAGCCCAGTGGGTGCTCAAGAAACGTTCATCCAGTAAACAGATGAATAAATGAATTAAAGGGAAGACAGGAAGAATCCAGTAGGAACTTGGGAAGAATATCAAAGGGTCTTGTACTCCAGAGATCCTAGCCCGAAGTCCATGGGGATCCAAAAGAGATAAAATAGGTGTGATTAGCCCCATTTTATAGAAGAGAAAATCAAGGCTTGGGGAGAGTAAGTACCTTGCCTAGAGTCATACAACTAGAAAGCAGCAGAACCATCTGCCTCCGTCCCTTGGGGTCCACATGTATGGAGCAGCCATTTATGCCAGTGTTAGAACAAAGAGGCACCTGCTGAGAAGCAGAGCTTGCTTCCTCTAGGAAGCAAAGTCCCAAACCCAGATTCAGGAAAGCAGTCACTGCTCAGCTCCCAAGATTTGCATTTTCTGAGGCTTGACCTCCCAGCCTTTGAATATTTCCATAAATCTTACAAAAGAAACACATAAAAACTGAATGACTTTCAAAGGTTTCGGTACTGTTCTAAGCTCAGCTGGATGGTGACAATGTTTAGGTATTCTTCTTTAAGCTGTACAGATACATTATACACTTTCTTTTGCATGCATGATATACACTTCATAAATTAACAAAAAAAATTTTTTTAAATAAACCCTGATGCAGCCCTGAAGTGACAGCCACCAGAACATCGATGACTAGGGTCACGGCTCACCACGGGGGGGGGGGGGGGGGAGTGCACTGGAAAAACTATTCTAATGTATGATTGAAGGACAAAGGGAGCACCACCGCCCAGAAAGGTCGCCCCACCTCCTCAGCAAACCTCTGCTGAAATGCAAAGTTTAAAGCATTTCTACCAAATAAACCCTCTTCACACTGTACGCAAGAACTAGAGTAGACAGGTTAAGGGCGCAGGGCTAAACATCTTCGGTTTTATCCCAGTTCTGCCACTTACCACACGGTCTCGAGCCTGTTACTTAAACCTCTTTGAGACTCAGTTTCCTTACCTGTAAAATGGGATGAATACCACCTTTCCTGTAGGGTTGCGTGAGGGTTATATGAGATTTTTTTTTTTCATGGAAAGCTCAGAGAAGCATTGTTATTATAATTTCTAACGCTATTCTTCACACATGCTCCCAAACTTATTCCAGTTCTCGGCCCCAGAGCAGCCAGCCCTCCAAGCTGGGAAATGCATCACCACGCTCTTCAGTCATCCAGAGCCTGAGGGCTTCTCACGGCCGAGCAGAGCAAGCCCACAGCCTCTGCCTCACTTTGCATACTGTCGGCAGGTGAGCCCCGACTTGCCTCTGAGCTCTCTGCTCTGCTCTGATCTCTTCATCCACCAGGCCCTCATCTGGTTTCTGTGGCTCAGTTCTTGCTTCTTCCCTGCCTGAGAGACCCACTAAACCCTCCTGACACCTCCATGGCCTCCACCCTTCAAGGATCAGCCCACCTCCCACCTCCTCCATTCAGCCCTTCTCCATTGATTTTTGCCCATTACTGCTCTTCCCCTGTCTCTGTTCTTGCACGTCGTTGGTGCTTATAATTCATATCATTAAACATCTTCATAAATTACCTTAGAATATTTCTCTAACTTTTCACAGGTATCAGTCTTCTCTCTTTTCATGGGCACAGACCTGTCTTCCAACTGCTTTGTAATTGTAGTGGTTACGAGCACGGGCTCTGGAGCCAGACTGCCAGCTGGAGCAATTCTGGGCTGTGTGATCTTGGGCCAATCACTTAACCTCTCGGTGCCTTAGTTACTAATTTGTAAAACCTACATAGTAATAGTACAGAGCCCAAATAACTGCTATGAGTTAATATACAGAAAACATTTATAATATGTCATATAGTCAACTGTTATGTAAGTACTGGCTATAATTATTACTATCTTTATCGTCATCACTATTACTATTAAGGTGCCTAGAACAAGACTGCTAGCTAGGAGGTAGCCAGTAAAAACCTATCACTTTGTTGCACTTGAGAGGCATCTCTATTTGCCTAAACTGGGGGGCAGCAAACTTTGTGTAAAGGGCCAGACAACAATTATTTTATCTTTGGGGGCCAAAGCTCTCTGCCACAACTACTCACCTCTGATGCCGTGGCACGAAAGCAGACACAGACAATGCGTAAACAAAACTTTATTCATGGATACTGAAATCTGAATTTCATACAATTTTTACATGTCATGAAATGTGACTCGATTTTTTTTCAACCATTTAAAAATGTAAAAAAAAAAAACAACATTCTTAGCTTGCGGCCTGTATAAAAACAGGCAGCAAGCTGAACACAGCCCTCGGCTGAGCGTGCTGACACCTGGACTAAGGTCACACAAGGTCCCCCCTGATATCACAATTTAAGGCCCTTGTTCTCCAGGCAGTAAGAATACATTGCAAGATTTTGAGTAGGGGAGTGCGCCCAGGCCCACACCTCCATAAAAGCAGCTGTGGTGGGCATCACTGGCGCTCAGCACTACTTCTCTTCCTGCCATCAGAAGTCTACGTCTCCCAGCTTTCTGGCTGTCAGGCAGGGCCATGTGACTAGTCCTGGCCAATGTGCTAAAAGGGCAATGACAGTGTATTTGCTTCCAAGGAGAAGCATTTAAGAGGCATGCTCTCCTCCCCCTGTTATGATTGTGGAGGAGATGCCAGGAGATTCTACAGCCTGGATCACTGAGCTACCACACGGAGGATGGCATCCCTGGAGAGTTTTCCAGAGTTCTCAGAGGGACCTGGAGTGGTCAGAAACTAACTTTCAATGAGTTAAGCTGTTGAGTTTGCAGGCGGGGGTCGTGATCACAGCATAACCTAGCCTATCCAGTTTAATTCAACATCCTTCTGCAAATACAAACCAAAGAACAGCGCGAAGGACAAGTAAACACAAAAACATCTAGCCAATTCCTACTTTATCATACGCTTTCACCGTAACAACAACATTTAGGAGACCAATGCCCAGCCTTCCGGACAATTTAGCAAGAGATCAGAAGCATTCTCCTCTTCCTCAAGTTCTGTCATGAGAAACCCTAAACCATCTCTTCCAGCAGTCAAGTGCAATGACAAGAAGTCTCATGATAGCCAAGAAGCGTTTCTAGCCAGCAGCAAAGAACCCGGAGTGCTCATCACCTCATTTGTTTGACACCATCTCTGCCATCCAGAAGCTTACATTTTAATAAGGGTAAATCGCTTTCTTCTTAAGTAATAATAATAACAACAACAAAGCAAGGGAAATAATGTTTAGCGTTGCTTATTCCAAGCCAGATGCAGTTTCCCAAAGGAGAAAAAAACCTGGGTAAGAGGAAGGAAAGGCCTATCCTTTTAAGAAATCTGCAGAGTCAGAAGATTTGGTCATTGCCCTAAGCTGTCCTGGTACTCAAGGGACTTAAATGCTTAGATGACCAGTACTCAGTGCCCTGGATTTACCAAACCTTGGAAAATCGCCAATTCCCATCCCACCAAGTCATAAAGTAAATCTCACACTGTTAGCAAGAGGTGTGCCTGCTGAGGGATGATGGTAAATGAATATTGACTATTTTCAAATGAAGGTTTCTTTTTAGTGTCTCCTGCTGGCTAAAGAAGTGCACCAATGGCCCGCATCACAAGGGACCCGCTCTGTTGGGACTGCGGCCTTTGTTTAAACCATTGGTGAAAGGAAAGCTGAGAGACCCACTCGTCTGCTACCCCTGGAAGTCACCTACCATGGCCACACGGCAGGTCAAAAGGCGACGATAAGATTCTGACTCACAAGCTGGCTTTCCAGAATCTCGAGCCTTCACCCATAGCTCACCTTCTGGTAAACGTGTGAAGAGCTAGGAAGCTTGGGGCTAAAGGAGGTGTGCAGAGGCCATGCCCAAGGTTTCCTCCTCCTCCACAGTAAACCTCACAGAAAGGGCCTCGAAAGATAGATACACGTCCTGACCTTAATGCTCCAGAAAGTCCAAACTCTTTCCTTACATCTAGTTTAAATCCTCCCTGCTGCAACCCAACCGTTTCTTCTTTCTTGGCTCTAAACCAGGGCTGAAGAAGGAACAGCGCTCCATTCGTTAACAGATTTAAAGAGAAGAAGTATGCTGGACCAGTGACCTTGTATCCGATAAAATATGGCTGGCCATCAATCTCCATGAAAAAGATGGAGGTGTGCAAAACGGACTCTTGTCCCAGTTACCCAGTAAGAACGTAAGTGACTGGGTTCTCTTGCACGGCGTTCACATTCCTAAATAAACAGTGTGAAGTCGCACGACTGCTCACTCACCGGCTCCAACACAGAGACAGACTCGAAATTCCTCTCATCTGTGGACCAAGACCTGGCCACAGAAATGCTTCCCCCGCTATGTGTCTTTACTCTGGTTTTTTTTTTCACCAAATGAAATTCTTCCAGCACGCTGACTTTCCTGAAGGTCTGTCACAGCCCCCAACAGACGTGAGGACCAGGAACGTGAGGACAGAGAACCGAGACAGATGTCACGACAGGCTGTCAAGTCCTGTGAGGTCAAAACAGTCTGTACAGGGAGCAGCCCCACGGGACTGGAGGCTTCCTAGTGGCTGGGTTTCTGAAGCTCTACAGGAATTAGGAACGGCTTTACGTCACACACACATACAAAAAAAATTAACCATGTAGAAGCTAAGGAGGCCTAGTGAAGTGTCCTTTAAAACACTTACTTGGCTTCTAAACTACACGTGCCACGCTTCTGCTTGGACACAGCCCCGTCTGCATACGGACCTACTTCCACGATCTCCTTCCTGCCGCCTTCACCTTGCTCACCAAGTTATCAGGAGATGGAATCACAGAAGCATCTTTTGAGAGAGCCTAAAGCCCCTGACCCAGTGAGGGGGAGGTTGGACTGGGGCGGGGCGGGGAAGATTTCTCACTCACAATCCAGCCACTTGTCAATCACAGACACGTATCTTGATCAGCTTCATCCAAAAGCATCCCTGTGATAACCTCGTAACTCCGAGAGGTGGGGTATCAATGTCGTACACAGTACAGCCTCCACTCGTCTAATGCTGTCCAGGCTTCACACCCACCCCTCAAGTGCCAATTACTTCAAGAAGCTTCTCTGCCGCCCAAGCGGAAATAAATTCCAACCTCCTCTGGATTTCTAGAGTGCTTGTTGTTCATTGCCCTAGCATTTACTGACTTGCTTTGTGGTGTGTGTGCGTGTGCGTGCGTGCGTGCGCGTGTGCGTGCGTGTGCGCGTGTGTGTGGTCGGGTCTCATTCTGCCCGGGAGGCTACCAGTCCCTAGACGTGGGAGGCGATGTCCTGTACATTTTTTCACCCCCCACAATGCCTAAGCACAGGGCTGTGAAAACAATAATTACTTGGTCAACATTTGTAGAATGAAGGGATGGATGAATAATGAATTGAGAGACCCTGACCCTGCTCTCTGGAGAAGTATAGGTCTAACCCTGTTGTTGCTGCGATGATTGCAAAACTGAAATAATGGTCAAGTAATAAGAGTGTGCATCCTGGCCTTCCACTAACTAGTGGCAAGAATTTAGTCAAAACCCTTTATCACTCTGTAGGTCAGCTTCCCTATCTCTAAAATGGAGATACCACTGGATGCAATTATAGTGAGGACTGGGATAACACATTTCCATACACTTTTAAAAGCCTAATTGGGCTTCCCTGGTGGCGCAGTGGTTAAGAATCTGTCAGCCAATGCAGGGACACAGGTTCAAGCCCTGGTCCAGCAAGATCCCACCTTGCCACGGAGCAACTAAGCCTGTGAGCCACAACTACTGAGCCCTCGTGCCACAACTACTGAAGCCCTCGCGCCTAGGGCCCGTGCTCCGCAGAGAAGCCACCGCAACGAGAAGCCCGTGCACGGCAACGAAAAATAGCCCCCGCTCGCCGCAACTAGAGAAAGCCTGTGCGCAGCAACAAAGACCCAACGCAGCCAAAGATAAAATATAAATAAATTAAGTAATTAAAAATAAGTAAATAAAATTAAAAATAAAAGCCTAATCAACTAACAACAAAAAAAGTAAGGCAGAGAGCAAAAAACAAAACGGCCAATATGTACTAGACGTATATATTCACATGTATATACATATAACACCAACGAAAGTGAACAAGTGAATCACTGGGAAAAATTCCCTGCAAACCCAAAGCCAGATTCCTATCTGTACACCTTCAAGCAGGTTACTTAACCTCTCTGTTTCCTTGCTCTGTAAAGTGGGGACCTTAATCGTAACACTGTAGGCACTACATGACTTAATACATGTAAACGGTGCCCGACACTTGGTAAGCACTCAAATGTTAGATGCCATTATTATTATTATCATTATTATTGTCAGCATTTTTAATATCACTAACGCATAGTAGGCATTCTGGAAATGTTTCTAGAAATGATTCAAAGGTTAGAAAGTTAATTCATTCCATCCACTTCCATATGCAGACAGTTTTATCCAGAACAAAACAGCCAATGTATTTGTCACCTTGTTTCTAGCGAGGCTCCCTGTTGGGAGAGTAGAGGGTACCCTGACATGGGATTCCAGCAAAGGGAGCCACATTTCCAGCCCAAACATCCACATCACAACTACAAGGTCTGGCCCCTGGGCCAAAATGGACTGATAAATCTGTACCTAATGACATGGTGAATCATGGGATCTGACAGCACCCAGGCAGACCACATACACAATTTCCCCATCCTGGTAGCATTTTACTCGGCTGAAAAGGACAAGGTTACCCCAATTACAGTTCCCAGCCTAACACTGCTCTCCTGTTGAAATGCATCAAGAGGTGCTCAAGGCAGATTTTTAAAGGCAAACATCTCTGCACATCCCTGAGGGGTCAGCCCGGGCTGTGCAGAGAAGCACTCTGCGTTAAAGTGATGTCTCATCCTGCGTGACAGCCAAGCACCCCTCAGCTCCAACCCGGGCGCGCTGGCAGCAGGGGCGCAGAGGAAGGCTGAGTGGTTTCTGATGATGAGGCAGTATCCCCACTTTCCCAGCAGCACCTGGGCTCTCCTTGGAGGCCGCATCCAAGTCACAGACCCAGCTCGGCTCTGCTGAGGAATAAAGGGGCAGCTTTGGATGCTGACCGGGCCTGCTAAAGGCTTCCAACCCAGAAGGAACAGGGAAGCTGGCCCCAAGAAAGCAAGGGCAGGGATGGCACCATAGTACCTCTGCCACCCTTTCTCAAGCTCAGAGGGGGCTTCAGCACAGGAGTCGACACAAGAGGCAGTGATACCAAATCCTGAGCAGAAGCTACAGGCTGGGCGGTCACTGACATGCGCCAGTGCTCGGGACCTCACAGTTATGATGAAGAGTTAAGCTTGCAGGAACTAAGCGCCTCCCGTTCCCTTCCATAAAGTATCTTTTCTGAAGCGCCTTTTCACGAAAGGACCCTCTTGCCTAAGGCAGAAGGGCTGGCGTAGACCGATTCTGTCAGGGTTTACCCTGGCGAACCGGGCTTCTGCAAAGCCAGAGGTGGCCGAGAGCCAGGCTAGGACTGCCTGCACCACCCGGACTCCGACACGCACCCTCCAATCCGGAGAGGTGACCCCGCTACCACCCCGCCCACGACTGCCGGCCGCCGGGAAGGCAGGACGCAGCCCTGCAGGGAGCGCTCTGTCGCTGTTGCCTCCTCCCACCCTCCACGGCCTTCAAGGAGAGGAAGCTCCATCTCCAGCCCCAGGAGCCTTTTCTCCTCCGAGCTGCACATGCCGCCCTGCAGACAGCGGCAAAGTATTCCAAGTAAAAGCTCCAGTTGCTCAAGCAGATAAAAAGCCAATTCACCCACCCAGCTGACTCAAAGGAGAAGAAGGAGAGTAAGGGTTTTACTTTAAAAATGGAAGGTAAAAATGTTCTGACGACTTCTGCGGCTACAATACAGATACCCCACAGCCCAAGCAAGAGGAAGAGGGGCTTGCAAAGCCCCAAGGAGCGTCCATGTGGTGGGCAGGGGGGCGGTCCGCTCTCCTCTGGACACCTGGCATGCTAGAGGCTGGAGCCTGCCCCCCCCCCCCCCGGGACTCTCTCCTCACAGAGAAGCCTCTAAGAGGTCAGGGACTGCCCACCCGGGGGAGGGTGCCCTAAGCAGCAGGGTGAGGAGGGCCCCTCTGGACGTCTGTGGGGTCAAGAAAGTTCGCACCGCCAGCTTAATGCGGACATGCAGGACCTCGTGAAAGGTTTCTTTCTTTATCCAGTTCCCTCAGCGTTTGGCACTCCTCAGCCCCCTCAGAGTCGGAGCCTCTTTTCATCTGCAGTTTGATTCTCTCCACGGCCGCCCAACTTCCACAAAACCCCTCCCCCAGGAAGATGCTGGCAGAAAAAATACTGCAGCGGTGCAGAAGCTGGGGGGAGCCAGAGAGGGCAACCCAACTTTGTAGAGTGTGTGGACCCCGTCTTAACCCCCTGATACCCAGCTAGGGAGAGGGGCCTATCTGAGGGAGACCTCTCCTGAGGACGCTGAGGTGCTGGGGGGCGGGGCGCACAGGGGTGAAGAAAGACAGCGGCAGGGGAAGGTGCCTTATCCCTTCTCTACTCACCAGGACAGCTTGAATCCTTTCATTAGTACAGTCACGATAATCCACTGACCGTGTCCTTAGCATCCCGGGCACAGCTCCGGAGGACCCAGGACATATTTGAAAAGATGATGAAGTCCCAAAAGAACAGAATCCCATGTAATGTGGCTTGAACCCAGAGAGAGAAAGAAGAGAGAGAGAGAGAGGCAACCCGAGCCAGAAGAAGTGCTCCGCCGCTTTCCCTCCTTCGCCGTGCCCAGCTGAAAGCTGGGAGAAGAGGCAAAGGACAGCTTCTGCAAACCCAGCCCGGGGCTGGAGCCGCCTGCCTGAGCGGTTGCTGCCACTGCCAGTTTCTGATGAGGATGGGTAACGCTGGCAAGGCTGCAAAACAAGCCCTGGAGTTGCCGTCAACAGGCGGGCTGGCCGGCCACCCACCTTCCCTCACCTCACGCCGGCTCAGCGCAGCCTTGGTAAAGGAACCCGGGGAGAGCCCGGCAGGAGAGCAAAAACCTAGCAGAACCTGCACCTCTCTTCCCCCAGGCGGCAGCTCCCGCAGCTCCATATAATCTCCTAATCAATGCAGTACCCAGGCAAAGCACTGCCAGCCACTTCCGCCCATTTAAAGACACAGCACATGTTTTGTCCCAGGATGGGACAGAAAGTCGGGGAGAGGGTGGGTGAGCAACGTGGGCGCTGGAGAAGGAAGAGGAGAGGGGCAGAAATATCTGAAGACGAGCACTTCCCTGGGCATCGCCAAAGGGTTAAAAATGCCCCGCCCCCAGAGGCGGAGGGGAGCCTCGGCCCCCTTCGGGGAGCTTTGCCAGCCCCGAATCTGAAGCCGAGCCGACCTGAGAGGCCGGATGCCTAGGTGTCCGGAGACAGGCGAGCTGCGTGGGACCACCTTAAGCAGAGTCCTGGACCTTTCCCCAGCGAGGCGGGGCGAGCTCGGGGCTGCGGCTGCCGAGCTCCCCGGCTGCGCTGCGAGCTCCCCGGCAGTTCACAGCCCACGGAACACACAGTTCTCCTCCCTGCTGGGGAAGTCGCCTGCCGTGACTTCTGGGGCTCGTGGTGAGGCAGCAGCTTACGGTGGCCCAGCAGTGCCCCCAGTCACCCGGAGCCAGGGAACTCTTAAGGTGGCCCCAAAAGCCCCGGTGTAGGATTTACACAACATTTTATCACCAATGCAGGGCGCCGCGGAAGATTCAGACCAGGCACAGCATCGAGATTTTCAACATCAGCTCGGAACACGCAGTTCCCAGGAAAAGGGGAAAAGGCTCTTCTTACAATCCTCCAAGCTGGGGCCCGGGAGTTCCAGCACCAGCAACTTCCCTGGCTAGGTCATTCCTTTTTGTCCTCCCCTAGATTACTGACTATCTGGGTCAGTAATGCGGATGGGTGAGAATGAACAAAGAGGAGATTAATTATGACATGGCGACCTTCAACTGAACCATAATAAGCCTTTACCCTGTAACTTGCCCCAAAGCAATCTAGATATTCATTTGTGTTGTAGGCACACCATCTACACTTGACCCTCTAAGGCGATGCTCTTAAGAAAAACTGGAGCTGCAGATCCCCGTTGGTAGCACTCATTGTACTTGTAATACTTGTTTATTATCTGCCTTCCTCCTTCCTCCATGAAGGCAGGGGCTGTGTATGGGTTCAGCTCTGTCTCCCTGGTGAGTAGGAGGGCTTGCACAGTACGGGTCCGATGAGCAAGTGTTTAATTGAAGTGACCTCATTCAAACCTAACTGAAACACTGTAGTCTCTCTCTAGTGTCCAGATGGTTCTGCAGAAATACTCTTAAACATATCCTTGCACAGTGATGGAATTTCCCTCCACCCACAGCCCCCATGCCAGACAACAATGAAATGCTTTCGAGACTTCTGAACACATCTGGAATCGTGTTTTTAAAGCTCCTTGAGGGGCTTCCCTGGTGGCGCAGTGGTTGAGAATCCGCCTGCTGATGCAGGGGTCACGGGTTCGTGCCCCGGTCTGGGAAGATCCCACATGCCGCGGAGCGGCTGGGCCCGTGAGCCATGGCCGCTGAGGCTGCACGTCCGGAGCCTGTGCTCCGCAAAGGGAGAGGCCACGACAGTGAGAGGCCCGCGTACCACAAAAAAAAAAATAAATAAATAAAAATAAAGCTCCTTGAGCCTGTACCCAGGCCATAGTGTCAGCCTAGGTATTGTAGGGATGGCTGCAACAGATTCCAGAAGTGCACAGAGCTCTCCTTTACAACCTAGATAAGTCACTCGAAGGGCTTCCCCAGGACACAAGACCCAGCCCCAGTCTATAACGTCACTTAGAGTACTCCAGGTAGATGGGAATATTCCCATTCTTCTCCATCAACTGCTCTGATCACAAGTGACACATAAAACCTGGACCAAAGCTTTCCAAGTTATCACACTAGAGACACATTCTTGTAATGTTAAAATTCTTTAGCTTTTACCATTTACGTGTTTTTTTTTTTTTTGGTTTTGTTTTTTTAAACTCTCCTTTGCTTCACAACTATTAGTATGAATTTATTGAGGGCAAGCATTATCTCATTTAATCCTCACACACATAATGAAGCAGTTAACTATCGCTACTTTCCAGGTAATGCAGCAGAAAACTAGAGTGTAGTATCTTGATTTGTCTAATGCCAACCAACAAGCTGCAAGCTTGGGATTTGAATGCAGGCACATCCAACTCCAAAATCCACTCTCAGTCATAATGTATGTTTATTAAAAAAAAAACTTCGCTATCAGACAAGCTAATTGTAAGTGCTAACATGCTCCCAGAACAAAAAGAATCCAGGTAACAGGTAAAAAAAAAAAAGGAGACTAAATCAAGGCAGCTTCCTCTTTCTCTTACTGATGAGTTAGCTGGCTTGCGTGTCACTGTACATATGTGATATGAGAAGCACCCTGAGCTTCCTCATGTATATATTTTCCCTGTTTTATCTTCTCATAGAGGACAGTCTGTTTTGTATGGTTTTAAAAGTTCCCTGATCAGTAAATTGTCAGCACTGACATAATTCTGCATTACTCTGTATATGATCAGGCAGGTGCATTAGACTCTCCTGCTTCTGCCTGACTCTGCAGTCTGGCTGGCTGCTCCCTGACATCTGTATTTCAGGAAGGGCAATACTTATTTTAAAAAACACTAAATTCAGAAGACTTCCATTTCTGGCAATATGGCAGACTAGATATCCTGATGATCCTTCCTGTTAACAAAAACTAAAAATGCTACATAAAATAAAATATTAACAAAGGGGGGGGAGAAATTCCTTTAAAAAGCTTGATGAACTATCAAAACAGTATGGAATATTCAGAGGCACAAATGTAGTGAGGGCAGAAACCCAGAAAATCAAGGAACGCCTTGAGGATGCATTTTCTAGAAGGCATTTGCAGAAGCTGTGAAATTGGGCTTTGGTTTTTATGGCCTTACAAAGCACAGTGGACAAGAGACGACTTCTCCAAAAGCCCACTAATGTGAGAGATGTAAGGGGAGATCTGGTAAAGCAGGCCCTACTGGCCACACCCTCACCCTAAGGGTGAACTTGAAAGACACAGGATGGCTGAGGATATAAAAGGAAAACTGTCTGTCTTCAACCTTGACAGTGAGTCAATGAAGAAGGAAGGAAAAACCATCTCCCCTGGTAAGTCATGATTACAAACGGATCCTCACACAGACTGTTGCCTGAGGATTCCCTAAGCAATTCACCAAAAACCATGTCCAGAAAGAAGACTGTAACCACAGTAAAATAAGAACACCTGACCGTCAACATTGGTCATAGAAAAGACAAGATTTTTCTGGGAGAAGATATGTGTGACATATGTAACTGGAAAAGGAGTTGTTCACAGAGTTTATCTTAAAATTTTTACAAATCAGTGAGAAAAAGTAACACAATTAGAAAAATAGACAAATGATTTGAACAAGCACTTTCAGAAGAGGAAATGATCGATAAATATAGGAAACGTGCTCAAGTTCATTAGTACTTAGGAAAATGCAAATTTGAACTTCAGTGAGATACCACCTCGTACCCATCTGATTGGCAAAAATTAAGAAGTCTAACAATATCAAGGTTGGAAGGGAGCTAGTGCAGGTGTATATTGGTTTGATTCCCTGAGCAAACTATTTGGTACTATGTAGTCAGGTTGAAGAAATGCATCCCCTCACACCTAACGGTTCTACCCCACTGACTGAAGAAACTCACATTAGAAATTTCACACGGGGGACTTCCCTGGTGGCGCAGTGGTTAAGAATCCGCCTGCCAAGGCAAGGGACACGGGTTCGAGCCCTGGTTCGGGCATGCCGCAGAGCAACTGAGCCCGTGAGCCACAACTACTGAGCCTGCGTGCCACAACTACTGAAGCCTGCGTGCCTAGAGCCCGTGCTCCGCAACAAGAGAAGCCACTGCAATGAGAAGCCCGCACACCGCAACGAAGAGTGGCCCCCGCTCGCCGCAACTAGAGAAAGCCCGCGCGCAGCAACTGAGACCCAACGCAGCCAAAAATAAATAAATTTATTTATTTAAAAAGAAACTTCACACGGTACTGGATGTAATAACGTGGTCTGCAGAAACCAACCAAAAAACTGGGGGAAAAAATTTTCTATCAATAACAGAAAGGAAAAATACCTGTTGTATTTTCTTAATGTGGGATGGTATATAACAAGAGCATACAGAAAATGTATAAATTGCTGTCACATGCAAGAAGGTGGATGCATCTCCGAAACGTTGAACGGAGGAAGCAAATGAATGAAGAATGCCTGCAGTATGATTTTATATGTATGCTATGTGTGTATGTAGCTAAAGAACACATAGAATAGATAGATGGATGATATTTTATATCCATATAGATGCAGAATCTGTATAGGTATTCTGTATCCTTAAAAGGAAAAGTCAAGGGAACGCCACACTCAGCATTCAGGGAGGCGGTCACGCCTGGAGTGGGGGGAAGACAATGTGATCAGCAGGACAGGTAAAAGGTACAGCTGTGTCCACCCGACACCAACCATCTCCCATGGGTTTTTGTGAAGGAAGGATTGACAATGACAATGTTTTGTGTTATCTGCGTTTTCAAAAATCTAAGTTCAAAACACTGATCTTCCCACAGCCTCACGAACATTCACAAGTCGGCCGCGTTTACAAGGGGTGGTTCACAGAAGGTTGGTTTGTAACGCTCTAAGCTTCTTGCTACAAGGTTTCCTTCCAAACGGGTTTGGAAAGAAGGCTGGAAAAAGTTCCTTTCTGATTTTAGCTGCTTGGACCTCCTCCCGGCCTCCAGGAGCCTGAAGGTCCCACTCTCCCTGGTGCTCTTCCTTTCTTAGTCCAAGGAAACCACGATTGGCCTTTCTTGCCTCATCCGGGAGGAGAGGCCAGAATGGTGAGAGAGGTCTTCCAGCCAGAGCACACTGCTGGTGACGTGTAAGCAGACACCCAGGGCCCCCAGCCAAGGGACACCCAGCAGCTGTGAGCCCCCGGGAGGACTCGGCCCCCATGACTCCCACCTCCCCGCCAGCCGCTCTGTCCAGCACCAGACGCCAGAAGCGCACGCCTCCTCCTGACCTTGGGAAGTCACGGGGAGCGTATCTGGAGCAGAAAATAGATGGACAACGTGGCTGCCGAGGCTCGCCTTCTCTCCCGTTCTTGGGTATGTGCTGCCCTCCCTCCGCGCCCGCTCCTAAGGAGAGGAGAGCCGCAGTACCAGGGCAGAGCCGCATGCCTCTGGGAGCTGGCAAAACTGGGGCAGAGCAGTGCCGCAGTCACACGCTGGGGAATCAGAGCTCCAAGCTCAGGCAGGGGAGTCGACGGGGCGCCCAGAGTGGTATATTTAAGGAGCACTTTGGAGGTCAGGAAGCTAGCGAGGGAGGGAGCCGCCTCCTGAGCATTTCAACAACAAGCCTCCTCCTGGGCTCCAGCCAGAATCCTCTTCCACATTCCAACTGCAGTCAATAGAGGCTGTGTGAGGGGACGGCAGATGGCCGGAGCTGCGCCCATCAGGTGCTCCCCACTACTTCCCTGTCCCCTCCCCCCGCCCCACTCTCCTCTCCTCAGCCTCTGCCGCTATTAGTCACTGGCTCTGGGGTGACGGTGCTGCAGGCACTGGCCTTGCCTTCTGGTCTCTTCACCTGCGCCAGCCCCACCCCTCCTGTGGCAGGACCTGCGCACACCCCGCCCTCCAGCCCCAGCGGCCACTGCAGGGAGAGGCAGGGAGGGGCGGCACAGGCCACAGAAGCCGCTGGGGTTGAGAGGCTTGCGGGGAAAGCAAGGCAGCCTCTGTTCATTTGAAGAATGCTTCCTTCTGCCTCCGTGACCCCACGGATTTGCTCAGGGTACTGGACAGACTTACCTCCCCCATCCGTCTTTGCCTCTCCTTCACAATCTGCTAATCCAGAAGGTTCCTTTGGGCAAACCAACAGGACGGACAAGGTCAAAGCCAAGCTCCAGTAGGCTTCATCCTGCCCCCAGGGGCTTCACAGACAGGGTCGACTGGAGAGGGAGGCAGACAGGATGGAGGCGGCCAGGGCTTCCACCGGGTGTCTGTCCGCTCGAGAGTTTAAGCTGGCCTCCCACACGTTGTGTCTGGGGTTCTCACAATAATAACCCAGTGAGGTGTTACTAAACCACACTGGATGGAAGAAGAAACTGAGGCCCTGGGAGGCCTAGTTCTCATCCTACTCCCAGCCTGTGAGATAAGGTGGGAGTCGGTGAAAAGAGCGAGAAAGCTACAAAGCAAAGCCCTGTGCCCAGGAAGCACAAGGCGCCCGCTCTCTCTAGCCCAGGCACCTCCCCCTCTCAGCCAGGCCAGGAGAACTGCCTCCCCTGCCCACCTGGGTACAGATGCCAGCTGAGCTCTCCCATCTCCCTCCCTGCCTGCTGAAGCACTGCTGGACATCCCTTCTCCACGGAGACCCCCTGGCTTGATGCAAGGAGACAGGAGTGTCCCGGGCCCCACTCTCTGCGACAGTGGAAATCCCAAAGACGACCCCCTCCTCTCTACCCAACCTTTCCCTTCCCTTCCAAAATCACTGCCCGCTTCCCGAACGCCTCTGCTGGACTCAGGTCTCCTTCATTAGTGTGCCCTGGATCACGACTCCTCCTGCCAAGAGACAGAAGGGCGGCCTCCGGACGTGAAGCCCTCCTGTCAGGAAAGACAGCACGCCTCGGAGGAAACACCCCACAGGAGAGGGGCATGCGGCCTGGTTTCACTCCTCATTCTAATTACATTCGTAATAAAAGAAAACATGTCTCCTGCCAGATGGAAGAAACAAGGCAGATTTCTAATTACGCCCCCTGCTCCTCCTGGTTTATTCTCCGGAGGAATTCGGGGTGACTGAACACGCAGGTCTTCTCGGGAAGGGAGCGCCCGTATATCCACAGACAGCTGCTTCCTGCTCTCCTCCCACCACGTGGAGATTTCTCTCTTCTCAACTAAGCTACATGTGAGAATTACCATTAACATACAGCTGAATCGAGTGTTAACTCACGTTCACAGTGCAAGTCTCCAGGCCAAGGCCAAGACCAGAATCTGGTGTTGGCAGAGAAGCTGTTTGCCGATAGGGCAAAGCCTAGAAAAGCCGCCTTCTGAACCGACGGGGGCCTGACACCGGTCCCAGAGCTGCGCTCTGTGGTCTAACACAGGATTCTGAAACAAGACTTGAGTTCAAATCCGGACTGAACAAGCTGTGTGACCTTGAGCGACTGACTTCGTTTCTCTGCGCCTCGGCTCTGTCTATAAAAAGGCGATAAGGATCCATGAAGCTGTTGAGAGTCAATGACACAACACGTGACGCGGCATAGCGTAAGGGCTCAACACCTTTTCACCCTTATTATGATTCTTCCTAACCGGTGTCCACAGACCACCACTACCCACTGCAAGAACCAGAGGCTCTGTTTCTATGCTTCCTGGTCTACTTTTTCTCCTTTACCTCAACAAAGTTTCTCATTTTTCCTATTTTGTCGGGGATATTTCTGTATTTTTATTTTGTGATACTTCTGTCAGCTCAGTCAGCTATTTATTTATTTATTCAACAATAACTATACTTATCGAGAGCTCAATGTGTTCATGACCTAGACAAACCAAGATGCTATTTCAGTGATCCATCCAGTATCGTCCTTGATCTCTAGAAGCTTGTAATCTAATAAGGAACACAAGGCATGGGCATTAAGTAGTTATATTAAATAATTCTAACATAAAGTTTAAAGCAAGAAGTCCCATAAGAGAGACACAGCTAATCAGAAGGGCAGAGTACTTCTGTCTTCCAAAATGAAGATGGGTTTGTAATCATTATGCCAGCTTTTCAATCAACTAATGAGTAATGGTAAATGTTGTCAGCTAACCTATATTAAATCTGTGATAATCATTTCTCGATTAGTATGGTCTTAACTCAAAAGAGTTATAGCCAGAAAAAGGATCCAATATTTGTCATCATCCTTTAAGGAGACCAGAACTTCCTATTTGCATGACAGGTGTCCAGAAATAGTGCCTTTGGAACATACTGCTAACGATCACTGCCAATAAACACAGGTTTATTTGGATGGAGTAGGCTGTATCTAATGGGGTGGATTTTGAAGTTTCATTTCCTCCATCAGGATATTTTCTCATCAGCTCCATAAAGCTGCAAACGAAATGCTCAAAGATGTTTCAGGCCCCCATACCCACGATATTCTCTTAATGTCACAACAGACATGAGACTGGCATAAACATGAGTAAATGGAAGAGCCCAGGTTCCAGAGCCACTCAGTAAACGCGCCTGTGTCCTTCCATACTCAGCCACCGGCTACCGCTGCTGCTTCGGGGGCACCCAAGTGCTGGCGTGTACCATGATGAAGTTTTTACGTGGATCCACAGACAAGTGAGAAAAATAAGGGCAACGTGGTAAGTTTCTGAAAACTAAAGATACTGAATCTTTAATTTTTGATAATTCATCCTTTTAAATTTTGTGTTAAAATATTCTCTAAATACAGACAATGGTGGTGGTAGTTTTATATTTTAGTTCAGTTTAGTTCTGTTGTTACCTTTTATAGGTGAAATAAATATCTGGCAATTCTGTGTCAGTCCACCAGCATTTTTCAACTTCCCTACAAAATCCACAAGTTCAGACTCCCCTATGAAGAAGGCCTTCTCAGTTCCAAGATCTCACATTCTACTATAGGGAGAGCCTCTACCTCTTAACTGCTGTGATGGGAGATCTGAAAAGTTTCTCCTGTCAACTCCCTAGTCCTTGGGTGGCCATCTAGGTCACAGAGGTTCCTAATCTAGTCTTTCTTATTTTTTTTTTTACCTGAGATATAACTGACATAACATTATAGTAATTTCGGGAGTACAGCATAATGATTCCATATATGTATATACTGCAAAATGATCACCAAAATAAGTCTACTTAACATCCATTCCCACTCGATTCCAATTTTTTTCTTATAATGACCTAATCTAGTCCTGACTAGATTGACTGTTTGAACAATGCCTTGGAGATAAGACTGTGCCTCCCAAATATACACGTGTACAGCTCTGACCACTCCCCTGACCTCAGATACAGATTCGCGATTGTTCCTGAACACCTTCACCTCGATGTCTCGTGGGCGCCTCAGAGCCAGCACGGGTCAATGAAACTCCGCGTTGTCCCTCGACCTCTCCTTCTGACCCTGACCTCCCGTGCCTATCCCAATAGATGGCACCACCAGCTACGAAGCCACCCAGTCAGACAGCTGGAATTCACCCTACACGCCTCCTCTCCCACCTCCCATTTAATCAGGCACAAAGGCATGTCAATTCTAGCTCCCTAATTATGACTAGCGTTTGTCTCCTGCTATCAGTTATTACCTGCCCTTCAATCCTCATCTTTAGGTTTGCGGTTGTACTTACCCTCTCCTACTTGTTTGTTCATTCACCAAATATTTATCGAGCATCTATCATACACCTAGTAATATGCCAGGCGCTAGGGGTTTTGTGGCTTAAAAAGCAAAAATGCACAATCCCTGCCCTTAAAAAGCTTATAGTCTAGTGGGAGGGAGACAAACATGTGAAAAATAAAGTGTCAGAGATGGTGCAAAATGAGGAAAATCTTAACAATCTGTCTACCTTGCAGTCTTGGAGTCAAAAGCAGACCCGAGGATATCTTAAAGTCCTTCAGTTGTTCCCGGTATCTACGTGGATGAGGCGGTCACAGGGTGTCAACTCCTGCCTCCTTCTCCAGTTTCACCATCTGCCTCCCATCCTCCACAGGCGACCTGCGCTCCAATCAGGCCCAAGTACTTGCAGTGACCTGGGCTTTGCTACATGCGCGCTGTCCCCCTCTCCTGCTTCGCTAGGGTCCAGTGAACCCCTACGATGTGCAGGCATTTTACCTAGGTTATCTCATTTAACCCTCACAACAATCCTGTAGGGTGGACGGTATCACCCTCACTTACAAGGAAGAAACTGAGACTAGGAAAAGCCAGGAAAACTCGCTCAGGTTCACGGAGCCAGAAAGCGGCAGTGCCAGCATTTGAACCCAGGCATGCCCGGCTCCAAATCATAACTAGATCACCTCTCTTGCCTCGTCTGCCCGATAAACTCCCACCCATGCTTCAAATCAAATGTCACTTCCTTAGAAAGCCCTTATGCCTGCCCAGGCAACATCTAATAGCTCTTTTGTGCTTCCCTGGTGACTCGAACTTCTATTACAACCCTTATTACCTTTGTGCCATCATAATTTGTTTACTCATCTGTCTTCCCCAAGAACCCACGAGCAGCTAACTGCTCACAGGGATCGTGTGTTATTCATCGAAAACCTCCACACTGAATCTCTGCTGGCGTGTAAGCGGCATTTAATAAACATTTGTTGAGTGAATGGATTAATGAATGCTTACCGACCTCTCTTCTCAAGGATGAAAAAGAAACTCTCAGGACACAATTTATCATCTACTTATCTTAACACAGTCATGTCAGGACATCAGATGGCCCCAGTCTGAAACTGCAACCTTAAAAAAAAAAAAGAGTAGCGCCACAGCAATGCAATAATCCAGACTCCAGGAGATGGAAGTCACACTTCCAAAAGCCCTCCTCCAGGAACTGAACACAGTCTAAATAGGCAGGGCTGTCATCAAGAGTGGCCACACCTCCAGCCAAAACTATTCCATTTGGGGGTAACTGAACCCAATACACTGGGGGCTAAAGGGATCCAGGGAATAGGACCTCAGGTATTAACAGGGGAAAGATTAGGTAAGGGGGATGCATTTACATGTATTTAGACTTTTAAAAATGATACCCACATCATCTTAAATCAGTTACCAGCGAGTCACATTATGAATTTTTACTCCATGGCTCCTACTCGTGCACGGCATTCTCCAATGTCAGTGTGTCGACCGCAATGTATAGGTTTTCTTTGTACCTGGCTGCAAAATGCAAACAGGCTCTTTATGGCAGCATCTTGATCAGTTAAAGAGTCTTAACCTTTTTTGAGTCATAAGCCCTCTGGAGATCTGATGAGAGCCATGGATACTCTTCCCAGAAAAATACAGATACAAAATTCTGCCTACAAGTGGTAGAGGCTCATGGACCCTCTCCTAAAGTCCATCCAAGGACCTTAATGGTTCACAGGCCCAGACTGAAAACACCTGAACTAAACTCCCTCCGAAAGTTTTGGGCCAGAGAAGGTGAGAGAAAAGGAATCCCAGTGCCGGTGTTAAACGTCGCCTGTTTCTGTGACCAATCAAATTCACTCCTGTGGTCAAGGTCCTGAACGCAAATGCTAGCCTCAGGAATGGTCCGGCTCCAAGGTCTGATTCTTTTAGATAATCTGTTCAGATAATCTGCAATCTGGGCAAAGGGATGGCAAGAGCCTGAGAAAAATGAAGCTGACTCTGTTTCTACCTCCATATGCAAATGGAAACATAAACACACATCTCCAAACTAACTGCAGAATCACTCCCCGACGCCCCCAAAGCACACCTTTCCCAGAGCACTCACCACCACCACCCCTGGAGGGCCAGCTGATTGATCCCAAACCACTTACAACTTTAAGAGCTAGTGGACTAGCAGGTCTGTAAGCCTGGCAAGAGATGACACTTGACATCACGGACAGAAGCAGCATTACAGCCAGACAGCAAACTGCTTGCAGCAAACTGTTTTGGACCCAAACACAGCTGCAGATGCCTTGCTCCCATGGCTGTCACTGCACACGGCCAAGGGGGGTACAGCACCTTGACCAGCCATGCTCAGTGTGGCTACTCAAATGTTTGTGGAAGGAGGTAAAGAGAGAGGAAGGGTGGGGGGACTGAAGAGTGATGTGGTCCAGGCATCCAGGGAGGCCTGTTCTCATTTAGTTTTGCTCTCCCTAGCTCCTTTCTGCAAGGAAAAGGAAGTATTCGACAGACCCAAGCTGGTTAAAAAACAACATACGCATGTAATTCTCACCACTATACAGACTAGGCAATGAAAGCCCAGAGAGGTTAAGTAACTTGGATCAGATCACACAGCATGTGGGAGTGGGAGAAAGGGGCTGAGAATCCAGTTCTGCGATTCCCAGAGACGTGTGTCCTAACCACTTTTAACACATTACTGCCCACAGCACGGTTGCTGCTTGGACCTCCTACCTCATTCTCTCTTCCATACACACATGGGGTACTCAACCTGCTCCAGAAGTCTGAGTCTCGTGCAGTCTTCCATCTTTGAGAGACAGGAGACCCTGCCATCTGGCCAGAGAGGAAGGCCCTCAAACCCAGCACTGAGATACTGTGGAAGGACCACAGGCCTCTCTCCCTGTACACGGGGGCTGCGGCTTACAAACTCAGCCTCCTTGGCTCCCCCATCCACTCTCAATGGCTCTAGCTCCTTGTCTGGAAAAATGCACAGAAAAACAAATTTCAAATTGCAAGCAGGAGTCAGGAGACATCAGAAACCTATCTCAGGGACGCCCTCTAGCGTGCCTACAGGGTGCGGGCGACACAGCACCCGGGCACGGTTCCCTAGAGGTGCCCAGACCCGCACTTCCATTGGGGCATCAGATGAGCGGTGGGAGGGGACAGCAGCCGCATCTGCCACTCAGAGCCAAATCCCGAGGCCACCTCACCAATCCCAAGGCCAACATCTGCTGCAGGATGAGAGGCAGTCTCTGCTCTCAAGACTGTCCAGCCCACACCGACCCCACCCATTCCTTACACAGCAGGCAGAGAGAGAAGAGAAGCAAACAGAGGGTGCAAGTGTGGAGATGGCACAGATGGGTTAAGAGAGCACTGCAGTGTGGGGAAGAGGCAGAGGACGAAGACAGAGAGGATAAGGGAGGGGGCGGCTGAAAAGAGACGGGATAAAGATAAAGGAAAACCAAGGCAGAGCTAACGAGAAAGACAGACACACGGGTCAGCCCAGACAAAGCTACAGGTCACCGCCCCCGCCTACCAGGCTCCCGGGCACACAGAGGTGAGGGGTGTGCTCAGGAGGGCCCGGCCTTCCTCCCGTCCCCTGAGGCCCTCAGTCTCGCACCGTTTCCCTCCACTCTGACACAGCCCCTGGATGCTCCGGAGTGCTGGGCTGAGGGAGAGGAGGGCAGGGAAAAGTGAACCAAAGGCAGAACTTGCCAAGCGAAGCCACTTACGCACAGTGCGGCCGGCAGCATTTCCATCCTACCTTTGCTGTCGCCATATCAGCCGGCTCCATGATCTCGGCTTGGCCTAAGGAGCAGCGGTACCATCCAGAGAGAAAAGGCAGAGTCACAAAGGTCCACCCGGAAAGAACCAACCACCCCTCTGGAAGATCGGGGAAAATGAGAGACCTATTTCTAAGCTTTGGCCCCAGGACCTCCTCTGCTGGGGGGGGAGAGAGCAAAGGGCCTCGGGGTCCCCAGCAAGTCAGGGGCCTGCCTGTGTTCCCACAGATGCCCACATCAGGCTGAGTCAGGGGGCGTCTCCCCTCGCCTGGTACTTCTTCCCAGGAGGCAAGTGCGGGTCTCGCCAGGGCTCCCCCTGCTGGGGGAGAGCGCGCGGAGGTGGAGGCCCTGCCCTCCCATCACCGGGCCAACTGGTACCCAGGGGTCAGAGAGAGGGGAGCTTGTGGGAAGAGGCCGGCTGGCGGGTGCTGAGCAAGTGCTGGGGGGAGCAGGAGGGGAGAAGGCTGGGGGTCGGTGCAGAGGTGGGCGTGAGAACCTCAAGAAGAAGGTACAGGCGCTCAGATGGAAGCAGAAGGTGCTGTGCAAGGAGGTGCCGGAGCCACAAAGCCAGAGCCCGCCAGGCAAGGCCGAGAACGCAGAGGGAGAGGAATGCGCCCGGTGAAGCCACTCACCTTGCAATAACATTCAGAGTGACTGAGGCCTACACAGGAGCCAGAGCGGGCGGTTCACACCCCCCCCACTCCACTCCCAGAGACTCACAGCCTCTGTCTAAAGGTACATGAGAGCAGCCGGCAGCCCGGCTGGATCTGCAGAGGCCCCTGGCTCTCTCGGAGCAGCCTGATTGGAGGAGCAGGATGACTTCATCCGGCCCCATTCATCACTCTAGGTTTCCTGCCCAGCAGGGACAGGGCGCTCTGTTGCAGCGACTACCGCTTCCTCTGTGGCCCATTTTACTCGGGCGGCCAGGGATAGGCTGTGGCAGTCAGGGGCGGCCAGGGAGAGGGGTCAGAGTATGTCGGGCCCTAGAAGAAGGCGGGAACAGTCTGCTCACATTTCTAGGGAAGTGCAGAATCTCTACTTAAAGCACAGCGCATACATCCATTCCTCCGTGAGTCTGCCAGTGTCAGCACCAGCAAGAAGGCAAAAGAGCAACTCCCCTCCTTGAAACCAGCAAGGAAACAAGGTTGCGTGCTCTGGTGGACCACCGGCCTTCCCGTCAAAGAGTTCAATCGGACACATTCAAACCTTTAGATATTTCTCCCAATGGACAAGCAGGTCGATATCCTCGGTCCCTAAGTACCACCTTCCATCAGTTCTCCCTGTCAGCTCTCCTAACGTGCTAACCTGGGCTTGCTGTTAAGGACATGCATTCCTTCAAGCCCATGATTTCAGACCCACAAAAAGTTGCAGGTGGATGAGACCTTAAAGCTTTGGCTCCTTTTAACAGAGAAGGAAACCAAGGCCCAGCAAAAATCAAAAGAGTCAAAGAAAGGTCTCCCAGCGCTTGTTCCCCAATTCCACATATTTTCCCTCAGAGATGGTGAGCTCGAGAGAAATGATGCCCTCATTTTCCCCCTACCTTCTGATCCCCACCTGCCTCCAATCCGGCTCCCAGAGCACAGAAAACCCAGCAAAGCAAGGGTTAAAGGGAGAGACTAAAATATAAGGGAATAAAAAAAGACGGCAGTGACCATGAGGTCTCTTCCACTACCACCTGCACTGGCCCTCATTCTTTCTATTACCTGCTTCTGTTCAAGCCTGGCTTCACAACGAATCCAGGCAGCCAGGTAACCAACACACCAAGGAAAGAGTTTTCCAAAAGAATGACGCCATCAACAATTCTACCAGTTTATCTGACCAGCGTCCTAGGGTCTGGCAGGAACAATAATAGTAGCAAGTCCCATTGGTACAGGGCTCCATAATTTACTTGTTTTCAAATCCATTACCTCATTTGATACTCACAGGCATCCGCTGAGGTAAGTATTGTCTCCCCCATTTCGCAGATAATGAAACTGAGATTCAGAGACTTGAAGGGCCTTGCCCAAAGGTCACATAGACAGCACAGCAGAGCTGGGACTCAAACCCATGTTCACTGACTCCAAATCCCCTTCAACTAAATGTCACACTATCAAATTTCCCACTCCTCAATCTGCGCCCAACTCTGGCTCCCCATGACTATAGACTAAAGCAACATAAAACCTCAATGAATTTACAATTTCCCTTTGGCACCCCCCTTTTGTGGAAGATGGCAAATTAGAAAATACACCATCAAACACTAGGGAAAAAAAAATCTTAGGCCTGCCTAGAGGTTACTGTATACATTTAGCAAATCTCCCGTGTCTGATGGAAACTGCTTTAAAAAGAATCACCAAAGATTCATTCATGATTGCTTTATTTAAGCAGAAAAGTGGACCAAGACACCTGACCAAACTGGTTAACCATCAAGATTGAAATTAAGGAGGAAAAAAAGATGTGTATCCTGCTTCCTGGAGGTACATTATTTTCCAGCCATCATAAACACCGAATGTACCACCTCTCCCTTCCCTTTCCCATCTTAAATCTATCAGACAAGGGCCTCCAAGTTCCATAAACCTAGATGAAAAAGGACGAGGATGAGAGCCACAGAAAATCATTTAGGCCTGAGAATAACAGAAAATCATTTAGGCCCACGGATTGTTTTTCATTAACTCATTGCCTGGTTTCTATAAGCCCTAAACTGTGGTCACAGATACAGTCAACTTGAAGTGGGTAAGAGGCTTTGCTAGTACCGCAGTGGCGATATTCCACCATACGCCCACAAAAATAACAAAGGTGTAGGGCCGTGCCAGACCCGCACATGTCAGCTCTGCTCAGAGGCCTGGAATGTGCCTTCTGGCTATCGCTGTGGCCTTCAGTCCTCTCTGTTCCTGGGCTGACAGTCAAATGTACAAACAGATGGACAGCAGAAGGCTAGTACCCACGAATGAGGACGTTCTGTTTCATCAGATTCACACAGAAATCGGACCCACGTTAATGGGACTCCACCCAGTCTCCCAAATGACCAAACACATTCACCTGCTCAGTTCTTAAGGGCATCCAGCTGTCACACAGCCCTGGATGGTGAACGCGGAGGACGGCATTTAGAAGAACTGCTCCGCCGGAAGCATCCATGTCTATTTTACAAAGCAATTCGTATGTCCTGAACTCAAGGCAGCACAGAGAGTGCTATTAGCTATAGAACAGACAGCCTAGGAGATGGGGCAGGGTGGGAGGTGGGGGACAGTGCTAAGCTTTAATGAGAAAGAAGAGGAGGACTATGTCCCAGAGTCCAAAGATAACTCCAGGAAGAAAGGTGGAAAAGAGAATGACACTGAAGGAAAAAAGGAAAGAAAAGATAATGCAGGGTATCTAAGTAGCCATCGAATCTGCACCTCTGCTACTTCCCAGCAAGAAACTGATCCAGATGATTCCTCATAGGATAAATCACTCCTCTATTCCATGCATTTGCCTTCTGAACTAGAGACCAGAAGCTCTCTCTTCTACAACTGCTATCATCTCCTTCCATTTTGCCTAACATTTAGTGAAAAGACAGACAGACAGACAGGAAGGCAGGCAGAGAAAGGGTGGGGGTGGGGTGGGGCCAGGGGAGCCCCTTTATAACATCATCATACCATTTTCTCTCCAGGGCAATTATTCGTACTAATTACTTTACCCTACGTATTATATTCTAACTCCTTAATCACTGTACTTAGGTATAAAGTTAAGAAAGTGGCGGGGGGGGGGGGGGAGGGCTTGAAAAGAGGCTAGAGTGACTATGGGCTGGGGCCAGTCAAGCTGCGGCGGGGAGTCCGGGCCCCCAGTTCCCGGAGGACAGATCAGAGGCCGACGCTGCACCCTTAGGAAGCCCTTCCTCTGGCAGCTATGGGTGGGAAGCGCTGCCAGGAAAGCAGGCAAGGCTGTTTCAAAGCCTGGTGGGATCAGCCCTGCCTGCTGCACCGTGGCGTGTGCAGCTCTCTGAGTAAGCGGCAGTAGGACGGCCTCATCTGCACCGCTTATAAAATGTGCAGCGCGATCTCTCCGCCCGCCCTGAGACCACACACACAGATCGGGGGCCTTTTTGCCAAACAGGTGAAATCCCTTCTCTCTGGAGTCTGACTGACGCCTGTAAACTGAAAAGACAGTGATGAAGCAGGGAGGGCCTCCCAGCACGACAGACCTTGAGAGGTCACTCGATGTCTTCTCTTCCCGAACACAGAAAATGGCAGCTTCTTTTGAGAGAAGAGACAGAAAGAGGGAGGCAGGGTGAAAGTGAACAGGGGCAGAGCGTGTGGGTTCCCACGATCCTGCCGTGGGACTGCGCGAGTCTGAGGGGTTGGAAGGTGCCGTCTCCTCTCTCGTGCTCGTTGACCATCAACCCTTTAGAGGCAGCGGATCCTGATGGAGAGCCTGCCTCTCAGGTCATCCTGCTTAGGTCTGAATTCGGACTCAACTACCCACCGCCTGTGTAACCTTGGGCATGTCACTTGACCTCTCTGTGCCCCCATTTCCTCATCTGTAAGACAGGCGATGCTATTCCTCAACTCATCGGCGCCTATGAGGATTAAATGTGATAACATACGGAAAGGGCTTAGAATTGTGTCTGGCACACAGTAAATACTACTTAAACATTGAGCTTTTTTTAATTCGGTGGTTCACCTCCTGTCTTCCCTCATCCATGTGACCTCTCCCCCCAGATCATGAAATTTTAAGACCCCGTTGATGACGGTAGAGGTAGACTGGACAGAAAACAAACCCACTTGCTTTTTTCAGGTGAATAAAGGCGTTAGAACAGCGGGGTGAGAGCGTCATTATAACAAGGAAAAGGCAGAAAAGGAATCAGGGGAAGACCAAGGGGAGACACTTCCAGGTAACGCTGAAGGGTAGTGGACACTGTGGGGGCATGTAGGGGAGTTTTGGGGGGAAAAGCCATCAAAGAACAATGAAGGAGTCCAAATGAAAATAAGAAGGGAAAGAAAGGTGCACAAAGAAAATCAGGAAACTGATCAAGTTGGAAGTGGGAGGAGAAAGGAGACCAGACAATTACAAACTCAAAGTGGAAATTTCCATGACAGCGTTTGACCGAAGCACCTGAGAGGAGCTGTGGCTGGAGAGAAACAGCCAAGCACAAGGGAAACTAGGGAGGTGGCCGCTAGCCCCGCAAGGTTCAAGTCTGACTTGGTCTCACACAGCTGAACTGCTCTCTGGTGATGTCAGGTGTGGGAGGGCTGGGGTGGAGGAGCTTCTGACGAGTCAGGGCAAGGAGAGAAGGAGATTCGGGTTCTAGGAGGAAAGGAAACAGCCAGGGGCCAGTCACCTCCAGAAATGCACCCTCTGCTGGCCGGAAGGGACAGTGTCAGGCCGCCCGCCTCCCCCAATGGCGCCCCTAGGGAAGCCCACAGCTCAGGCCAGGCTCAGAGGTCTCTCCCTCGGTTCACACCGTAGCTCCTCAGGGGGAACCCACCTCCTCCCTCAGCCTCCCTAGCACTTCCTGGGACCTCACAAGCAACAGGAATATCAGTGATAGCGCCTGGACATCAGCCTCTGGAACTGGACAGGGCAGCGTTGCATAGTGCTTAAAACCTAGAGTCAAATGACCTGGGTTCCAATTCCAGCCCATCATTTAGCAGCTGTGTGCGCTTATGCAAGTTACGACACTTCTCTAAGCCTCACTTTTCTTGTCTATAAAACGGAGGCCATAGTTATACTACTGGATAGGAAAATGGGGAAATTTAAACAAGAGCACAGTGACTGACACATAATAGGCACATTCAACAAATGTTAACTAAAATAATGTCGGCTTTATGATTACTATCTTAACGGTACTCAGGGGGCTGGGGACAATGGGAACTCTCCGAGTTCCCCCAAACCTCTGAGCCATCTGCACTTGGCGCCACTGCAAAGCTGGCACTGGTCTGGTTACACAACTCCTGCCCTAACCACCCCCCCTCCCCCCACCCCCGCCCCAGTCACACCACCTCCAGCCAGCAGCTGGTCCCTGAACTAGACTTCCACAAGACAGATTTGTGCAAGTGCTTCAAAAATGGAAAGGCTCATAAAAGCCTAAGGTGGATAATCCTCCTACTCCCCGCCCTGGAGGTTTACTCCTATGCCTGCACCAATTTTCACAAAAGACCTACAGCCGGGCGGCAGAGGATGTCAGGGACTTTCGCATCGGGGTCAGGTTGAGAAGAGATGAGAAGCCACAGGATTAACTGAGCAGGGGGTCAGCAGGGAGGGGAGCACGGAGAAAGCCAATCACACTGCCTGACCTTTTTACGGTACATGGTAAACGGGAGCCACACACGTTTCCATTGTACAACCAAAGGCTCCACTGCAGACGGAGGCGGGCGCTGGTGGAAGAGCGGTGCGGGAGAGGTGGGGACCGTCTGAATGCCACTGGGACATCACTGGATGCTGGACTCGGGACCCGCTAGTGACTACCGTTGAAACTGAGCGGAAAAACAAGATAAGGTGACAGACAGAGGTCACAGACCCCTGGGCAGTCCAGTGAACTGGCAGCAGCCTTGCGGGAGCGGGGTGGGATGGGGGGAGCTGTAGGGGCGCTGTTGAGGAGTGTTTCACTCCCCCGTTGCTCTTCTCTGCAGCTGCCAGACCAGGCGCGTGGGAGAGCTAAGGGGGAAGCTGAGGGGAAGTCTCCAAGTGTCCTCCTCTGCGTCCCAGGTTTCTCCCAGAGGACTGGGAACGAAGTCGAAAGAAGCAGATACAGATGTGCACCAATTCCTGGGCCAGGGGCTGGGGAGGAGATGCAAGCCGGCAGCACACGCGGGCAGACGTGGAGGGGAATGCTTCCAGAGCCTACCACCCTCTCCAGACTGTCCTCAGCTAAGCTTCTGAAGGTCACTGGCTCCAATGTATCTTTGGAGCTGCCACTGCAGCACTTACATCCAGAAAACAAACAGACCATGAAGCTATGGAAGCTCGTGGGGTGGGAAAGAAAAGAATGACCAAGGAACATGCTACTTAAATGTCCAAGGAAGAACTCGTGGGTCCCAGAGGAATCTGAGCAGAGGGTCTAAGAACATACAAACCCGTTTGCACAGCAACGCCAACCAGCAAATCTTCCTTTGCACGGGCAGTTCCCTTCCCCCCGCAGTGTCCTCTCTTCCTACGAGGTGGGAGCTGTCCTGCCAGGCAGACACCCCTGCCCTCCACAACTGAAGAAGTGGAGTCCAGGCCACTCCCTTAGCCTTCTCTGCCTGCTGACTCACGGCCGATCTCATTCCTGAGGGATCAGATGACCACTCCCTCCTCTCCTGGCACAGCCACCACCAGCAGGGGGTGCTGGCGAGCCCAGAGGGAAGGTGAATTTTTGCAGGTCCTGCAGATGCCTACAGGGGCTTCACCTGGTACCTGCAGAGAGGTAAGAGTAACATGGCTCTGTTCTGCAGTTTAGGCATAACAGTGAAACCGAAAGAAAGTTTCAGAAAGAGACACTGTCAAACAAAGAGGTGTACTGGAACTTTTGTACATATAAAATCCTAAAGGCACTTCTCAAAATGAACAAGGCATAGGAAACATACTCAAAAAAGATTAAAAAAGAAAAAAACCGATTTGGCCTTCAGGCACATTTAACTGCATCATTCAGAATCACTGGGGTCTATCCTCTCCCTGTTTGTTTCCTGTTCTGTCTGGTTTTGAAGCTTTCCGAGAGATAATTTTCATTAATAGACTGGCTCATACACCTCCACGTCTGGAGTTTCAATTCTAGCAAGCTGGTAAAGACAGACCCATCACATATAAGGAAAAGCAGAAGGTCCCGCACTGGATCCCCACATGTATCCTTTCTCAACGGGAAGTCCTAAAGCACTGCAAATAAAAACTTGAGCTCTTGGGGCTTCCCTGGTGGCGCAGTGGTTGAGAGTCCGCCTGCCGATGCAGAGGACACGGGTTCGTGCTCTAGTCCGGGAAGATCCCACGTGCCGCGGAGCGGCTGGGCCCGTGAGCCATGGCCGCTGAGCCTGTATGTCCGGAGCCTGTGCTCCGCAATGGGAGAGGCCACAACAGTGAGAGGCCCGCATAACGCAAAAAACAAAACAAAACAAAAAAACTTGAGCTCTGGAGTCAAATCTCAGCTCTGCCACATCACAAGGAAAGGCAATGGACTTTGCCTTATCTAGAAAATGGGTAGAGTAGTAACTTCCCTTCCTGGGTCGCTAATATGATAAACTAAGAACAGCATATGAAAAGCACAGAATCGAGCACAGAATAAGCTAATAACAAATAATACCTCAGAACTGATATTGTGCCCACAAAATAAGTACACAGACATTCTGTGTTGTCTTGAGTTTGCTCTTCTCATTTGTAGATTTGCAGTAGTTTCTTATAATTATAGATTTCTTTACTGAAAAAGACCCCAATTAATTTCCTTAGTCAATTTCCCATTATGGAAGTTATTCATAGAGAGGCAGAAAACCACTTGACATAGATAGAGAAGAAGAAATTCATCAATTAGGAAGGAGTAGAGAGTGTCTGGCCCCTTAAATTCCTTCTTCTGGGCTCCTTCTGTAGATCTCTGTTCTGTACCCTATTTACAAGGACAACTGATGTAAACTCTCAGCCAGGAGCAAATCCACCCGTTGCTTAAGATGCCAGGAAAAGGAAACATGGATAATAGTTGTTTCACTTCCAGAGGGAAAGGAGTTGAGCAGGTGAAATTGTCCCCTTTGTGGAGCCCAAAGCAAGTCTAAGGCATGGAGCTAAACCAATAAACTAAGAGTTTCTAAAGTCCAACCCCGAATTCTACTTACTAACTCACCCACCACGCTCACACAAAGAATGACAAGGGGAACTTCTGTGTTTATGTGTGGGCGGGCCGGCGGGGGCGGGGGGGGGGGGGTGCGTAAGCCCCAAGGAGGAGGACTGTTTTTTTTTTGTTTTTTTTTTTTGCGGTATGCGGGCCTCTCACTGTTGTGGCCTCTCCCGTTGCGGAGCACAGGCTCCGGACGCGCAGGCCTAGCGGCCATGGCTCACGGGCTTAGTTGCTCCGCGGCATGTGGGATCTTCCCGGACCAGGGCACGAACCCGTGTCTCCTGCATCGGCAGGCGGACTCTCAACCACTGCGCCACCAGGGAAGCCCAGGAGGACTGTTTTAAACCAGGGTGGCAATGGGTTTCTCTGCATCTCAATGGAAGAGCTGCCCCTTCGGGCTGGCAAAGAGAGGGAGGGAGCCCCAAGCAGTTAACTGCTTGTGGCTCCCCTGCCTGAGGATAAGAAGGAAAGAGGCACTGAGCAACCTGAAAAGTGATGACAGATAAGATGAAATGATTAACTACACAGCCCAACCACCCATCTTTCTCCTTACTGCACAATGGTGATTCTTGGGCTATGCAGAAGATAAGGGAAAAACAGAAGCCATGCACTAACACCAGCGCTGATCCCAGGCTGGGTAAAAAGGCACCGAGGGTCTGCCAGAGGTTCCCTAAAACTGATGTCAAAAGCCAGGACTGGGACAGCTAGGCTCTGCCTGGCCCAGGCCTATTAAATTGGGTGCTTGATACCAGCTAGAAGGTTTCAGGCTACGAAGTGTGTTTCTCAAACACCACCGACATGGAAATCACTTGGGGTATGTGTTAACTGTGCAAATTCCCAGAGGCTCAGAATCAGAGAGGGGTCCAGAAATGTGCATGCTGAATTAGTTCTGCAAGTGATTCTGCAACCTGTTAAAAGGATGAGGACCGGGCTTCCCTGGTGGTGCAGTGGTTGAGAGTCCACCTGCCGATGCGGGGGACACGGGCTCGTGCCCCAGTCCGGGAAGATCCCACGTGCCGCGGACTGGCTAGCCCCGTGAGCCATTGCCATTGCGCCTGCGCGTCCGGAGCCTGTGCTCCGCAACGGGAGAGGCCGCAACAGTGAGAGGCCCGAGTACCGCAAAAAAAAAAAAAAAAAGGTTGAGGACCACTGCTTTAGAACCCTGGTCTCCCAAGCTGGCTGCTCATTATCAAGGGGATATGAACACTTACTCATGCAGTGCAAGAAGAAAATATTAGAACTTATATTTATACTTCTTTTAGCTCATCCTTTAAAAATGTCTACTTAATTATATAATATACAAAATACTTCACACAGTAGTGCACGCATACAACTTACGTAAATACATTTACACGTGACATTGGTGGTACCGCTCAACAAATGTTTACTGATGGGGATTTGCATCCAAGCTGGAGTATCAACTTCTGGTACAACGACTGCTTCAAAGCAAGGAGTGGCCTCTGTAAATACCTGCTCTGAGCTTACATTATTCCTCAGTGACCGGTTAAGAAGAGAACCCAGGGTTCTGGGCCTCCGACTCCATCTCAGCCCTCGCGTAAGAGGGAGGAAAGAATGCGGTGCAGAGCAGAGCAAGCCTGCAGGTGGAGTCCGGCCCTGAGCCCCGAGCTGTCACCCACTCACATTCCTTCTTCACCCTGGCTGGTAGGAGGATACTATTTCTCCCAGTAGGAAGTGGAGACGCTGGGGAACGAAATTTACCACCCATCCCGCCAGTTGCCCCGATCTAAATCCCAGCTATGGCATCCGCAGAGAGAGAGAGTGGTTTGCTGAGCTATAATTAATAACCCCGCTTTCTCAGGCAGAAAGGGAGAAATGCTGGAGTAGGAGAAACGCAGAGCAGGTGACGGTTACACCTGCAGACATTTCTGCTGACAGCAACAGAAGCAGCCAGAGCGAAGCTACAAACTGGGAACTCGGGCAGGAGGGGAAGGCAGAGGCACCCTGCCCCCCAAAGTCAGAGCTTAGCCCAGACCTAAAATAAGTTCTCCTCTACCATCCCAACGCCTCTGTGCTGTCTGCCACAAGACCGCACCATCCTCTAAGCACACGTGTATGTGAATCAGAAAAAGGGGCACACAGATCAGACCATTTCCAGGACCATGAAACTGTCACAACGGTTAATAGATGCATTCCTTAGGGCTACAGCGGCCCCCCTTCTGGGGCACAGTCACAGAATCCCATGATCACAGAACATCAGAGCTAGCAAAGCCTTATACACGTATTCATGGAACAGATATTTACTGAGCACATACCGTGTGTCAGGCTCCATGCTGAGTGCTGGGTACACACTAGCAAATGAAGCAAAGGTGGTCCCTGCTCTCATGGAGTTTAGGACGAGCGGGGGAGACAGACAACAACCAAGTCAACAGATAAATACAATTATGACACCATCAGTGCTAAGACGGAAAGGAAGCTGGCGGGGAGTGAGGACCGGAGTTGATGAGACTGGCTTTCCCGGGCGACTGAGGAGTCATCAAACGCCACCTTCTCCTGGACTCACTCTCACCAAATCTCCAACTACGTACAGTTCTCTGAGAACTTAACCTTCCACTCACCTCCCAGGCGTGGCCCAAGCCAACAGTTGGCTGACAGTAACTCTAACAGAAGCTACCATTTACTGTGTATCAGACACAGTGCCACGTGTCTTTCCCCTTTTTTCTCATTTTGATCCCCCCAACCTCCACAAAGTAGGTACGATTATCTCCATGTTCAAAGAAGGAAGCAGGCTCGGAGAGGATAAAACGCTGTGAAAGCACCACAGCCCCACAGCCAGTAAGTGGTAGAGCCAGGATTTAACCTGAGGTCATTCCTTCACCTTCAAAGCAGGGTCCTGAGCCCCACGTGACCACTGCACAGATTCCTGTCCCTGACGCCAGCACCACAGGATCAGAGACTCTCTGGTGCTGCCATGCCCTGCTGGGGGCCGGCTGCAGGGCCACAGCGCTGGGTAGTCGGGGCCCAAGGAGCCACCTCCTAAGGGTGCAGACTGGTTTTCTGTTCCCCACCCTCAACCTCCGCCTGAGAGCACCCTGGAGAGAGAGCCCTCGTCCACGACGGCTGCACACTTGTGGGCGTCTGCGCCTGGGCGTGCGTGCGTGCGAGAGAAGCGTGATCGTCACCCACCACCTCGAGCCCCTACCTACCTTTGAGACCCACTGAGCCTCTCACCGCCTTTCTTCTTCCTGTCCTCCCCTCACCCCCCATCTGTCCCATCCGTCCTTTTCCTCACTGCTGCTTCTCTTCAAAACAAAACAAAACTGCCCGTAAGTTTACATGCACCTCTCTCTCCGATGCCTGCCAGCCCCTGAATTTAACTCTGATCCTAGAGGTTGCAACCTCCTTCTCCTCCAGAAAACCTCCTCCCCTCTGCTTGTCACAAAGGCCAAGGCAGAGTGTCTGGCAAGGAAACACCGCCCCACGATTCTGCAGGTTCAGGGCCCACATTAGGGAAAAGAGCCCCACACCTGGCTTATGCCCAGATCTCCCTGGCAGCTGCTCAAGTAAAGTCCCAAATGAGTGGATATGAGATGTGAACACACAAAGGCAACAGCCCCAAAGGTCCCTATCCATAGGTCCCTATCACTGGCAGGGAATTAACACCCACAAAGACACCAGAGAACCCTAAACCAGGCAGAACACACCATTCTCTTCAGCACCTTTCTCTTGGGACCTCCAAGTTCTTTACCAACTGAAGTAATTTACCATCAAAGAGGAAAAGAGGGGGCTTCCCTGGTGGCGCAGTGGTTGAGAGTCCGCCTGCCGATGCAGGGGACGCGGGTTCGTGCCCCGGTCCGGGAAGATCCCACATGCCGCGGAGCGGCTGGGCCCGTGAGCCGTGGCCGCTGAGCCTGTGCGTCCGGAGCCTGTGCTCCGCAAAGGGAGAGGCCACAACAGTGAGAGGCCTGCATACCGCAAAAAAAAAAAAAAAAAAAAAAAGAGGAAAAGAGTGCCCCCTGGTATGAAGAACCCAGAGAGCCGAGGAAGCTCCTTGGAGACGACTCGGCGAGGCCCAGTCAAGCATGCCATCCACGGAGGAGCACGCAGCCTCATTCACTGCCCCACCCCTTCCCCTTTACCTTCAGCCTCTGGCAGCCGAGCATTCTCCCTCTTGGGGGCCTGTCACTAGCAAGGAACTGCAATATCCCCAAACACGGGAGACACCCCAAAGCACCCCCACCTCCGTGAACAGCCCCGGGTCACCCCAAACCAGCCAAGGGCCAAGTCCTCGTGCCCTGACCTCCAGGGCCCCCTGCCACCTACTTGGCTCGTAGAAAGGACAGCTTCTTCCTCAGGGAGGAGACATGGTGATGGCAGGCCTGCTTCACAGCTGTGCTGCAAGAGACCGTCGGGGAGCACAGGTTCTGGACCATGCTGGGCTCACGGGGGGGCCTGCCACATGGCTGCAGGGACCTGGGGGGCCGGAGGCTCACTCTGGGGCTGCTGGCCGGGCAGCTCCTTCAGCTGTCGACCTGGTCCCTGCTCCTGAGCTCTCCCTGCCCTAGTGTTCACACAGAGAACACAGGCGGGTGCAGGGCCTGGCCTCAGGCTCCGTGTTCCCGGGATGCCCCCTGCCTGCGACCCGGGCTCTGCACAGAGCCCTCCCCCATCCTCCCGCATCTGGCCACGCGCTCTGGGCACTCAGTCTCCTCTCCTCCTTTGTCCTCAGACAGGGAGGATGGAGCTGTACCTGCATGTGATGTCAGCTGCTGGAAGGAGGGGAGGGCCACGGGCACCGCTCCCAGAGGGTTTGCTACTCCTGGCTCCTTCCTCCCGGTGAGGGAGCCGACCCGAGCCATCACCTCAGTGTCCACGGGGCCACGGGGAATTTGGTGGCCAGGCAGGTAGACGGGGCTAGAGTGCCCTGGAAATACGCAACCTGGGGACAGACAATTTCTGGGACAGAATTGAAAACATCTTTCCTTCTAGTGGGAAGCTATCTATTCCGGTGGCCAGACCTGAGCTGGAAGGAGTGGGCCTGCTTTCTGGCCTTGCTCCAACTCCGGGGGTTCAAATTCCATAGCCTCGGTTTCAGCGTTTGTTCATTCATCAATTCCACACACATCTGCTGCCGAGCACTTACTCTGTGCCTGATACAAGAGATACAGTTTCTGTTCTCGAGGGTTTCATGGGCTAGTGGGGAGATGGATAAGTAAACCAAAGAGTGCACAGCACGGGGCAAGTATCCGGCAGAGTTAACCACAGCCCGCTACTACACCTAGAAAACCGACGTGATGAAACTTAAACTTGCCTTCCCTACCTTATCTGGGAGAAATGAGGGTGTGTTCCAGTAAGACATGTAAGACGTGAACGTCTTTTGAGCTAGTCAGAGAAGAGGTGACACAAGAAATCCCCCAATTAATGACGCCCCAGCCTCACGGTACCCCCATTCACCTTCCTTGATCTTCGGAGAAGATCCTTTTTCCTATTACACAGAGAAAACAGATGCTGCTGCTCTTAACCTCCTCACTGTCCTACCACATCACCTGTGAGCGCACCTGCACTCACATCCACTGTTCTCTCCTATTTCAAGGCTAATCCGTTCACCTGTGATCTAGGTCCAGCTTTTCTTGCCTCCTCCAAACCCCTGTTTCCTTATCTTTCAGCAGAGGCACTCCCCAGCAGGGCACGATGGAATCCCAGGACCAACTCTGGAGACCTCCCTTCTCTCTTACACCCTTCGTCCGGTGCATCACCACGTTGTGGGCATTTTATCCCCAACAAGTATCTGGAATTCATCTACTTTTTTTTTTTTTTTTTCCCCCACAACCAGCATCCCGAGTCCAAGCTACGAATACTCAATCCTTTGCCTGGACTATTGTAACAGCCTCCCAACTGCCCCAGCGGATCCTCTGCATCCTTTCTCCGAGTTGCAATCTTTACAGAATGCAAATCTGACCCTGTCAGCTCCCTTCTGAAGACTTCCAATGAAAATTAAAAATAAAAAAAAATAAAGACTCCCAATGACTTCCTAGTGCTCTGAGCATAAAGACTCAAGTCCTTGTCGTGGCCAACCAAGCTCCTCTCAGCTTATCTCATCTCATCTGTCTCGTCTCACTGCTTCCCTCCCATCTCAGGAGCATCCTTCGGGCCTTAGATCAACCACCATGCTCTCATACCACCCCCACTTCCGTCCAGGCCCAATTTATTTGATACACTCCCTCATGGCACCACGTTCCCCACCTTCAATACACACATCCGAGTTTGTATTTCCTTTGTTATACACTCAGTTATGTTAACACTGTCTCCTCAACAAGACTGGGAACTTGATGAGTAGAGCACATGGTACATAACTGATAAGTGTCCATTGAGTGAATGAATGAATGATGTCCTCTTTAAAATTCTCAACCCGGACCTACCGGTTTCTACTTGAGGTTAAAAATGTGCTGTGTCTCCCTATATTAAAATAAACATTTTCCCCAAACACCCCTACGTACCATCTCTATTTCTCTTCTTCCCAAGCAAATGTCTAGAATGAATTCCCCACATTCAGACTCTCCTTCCTCCCCTCCTATATTCTCTTCTAAAACTGCTCTATGGTTATCAACGAACTCCTAATTACCACTGCAGAAGACCCTTTTTAGTTCTTACTTACCTATCTCTACCCTCTTTGTCTCTTCTTCCTTGCTTCTACGATATTTCTGTCCCCTAGTTCTCCTAGCTTCAGTGGGCGATCTTTTGCAAATTCCTCCTTCCCTTATCTTCTGCTTAAACTCCGCTCATTCTAAGACTCTTGGCCTCAACCATATTCTCTTTTCCAAACAAGAAGTTTTAGTCCTGTCTCCTGAGCTTCAAACAGGTGTGGCCAACGACAAAGTGTATCTATCTCTCCACCTGCACACTCCATGCTCAAACTCCACACATCCAAATGAAACTCACTACCACCCCTGCTCCTCAAATCATCCTGCTTTACCCGGTATTGTAGTGACAAGAGCATTATTATTAATAACAATAATAGCAAGCACATATATAACGCTAGCCATGTGCCAGGCACCATTCCTGTTCTAATCATCACACATATACACATTCAATATTCTCAACAACCCTATGAGGTAGGACCTATTATTATACCCATTTTATAGATGAGGAGAGTGACGTACAGAGAAGTCCTCTTTTCTATTCTTCTACCATAATTCAGAAATGTGCTCACCTGGTCTCAGCTTAAATGTCACCACATCAGTAAGCCGTCCCTCCCACCCAACTCACAGTAGAGTCCCAAAATGCCTTGGTCCACCATCTCACCTTTCCTAATCTTCTCTATAGCGCTTATTACTACTTGATGTTTTCTTGTTTATTATCTATCTTCCCTCACTAGAAAGTAAGCAGCACCTGAAAGGAGAAACAATGGTTATCTTGTTTATAGCTGCAGCCACCAACACCCAGAAGAGTAGCTAGTGTACAGTATGTGCTCAATAAATCCCTTATTCAATGAGGGAACGAATGGGTGGACAATTGCCACAGTATCCTTCCTTGTCTATCTGCTTCCAGTGTTTGTTCCTTGAATCCATCTCTCACACTAGGATGAAAAGGATTTTTCTCACAAGAATATCTGGGAGAGACTTGGGTACCCCATCCTCCAAATCCCTCACTCACTTCCCCCATCTATAAATACGGGTCACTCTAGCACGGCAGGACGTGACATGATCAGGCACCTGCTTACCTGTACAAAGATGATTTCCAGCCTCTCACTAGCTACCCCGGCTCCTGGGACATCCTCGGCAGCAGTACTGAAGTATTTGCCATTCCTGAACATGCCTTGCTTTCTCACGCCTCCATGCTTATGTACATCGTGTTCCCTCGCCTGGGAATGCTGTCCATGTGATGGACTCCTACTCACCTTGCAGCTCTCAGCTGACGCACAGCCCTCTCCCCCTCTCCGTGGAGTCTTTCTGGATACCGCTGCCCTCTCCCTCCCTCCTCCCCAATCCTCGCCCCAAGCAGAGTACCTGCATTACTTGGGCAAATTTCTTAACTCCACTGAGCCTCAGTTTCCTAAACTCTACTATGAAGATAATAATAGCATCTATTTGATAGGGCTGTTGAGAGGTTTTATTTAAAAGTATATGCAAGATTCACTGCACAGACTAGGTGCATTAGTAAACAAATTCGTTAGTTCTACTACGACAAAATTCTATTAGACAAAATCCCATCTGTCAATTATTACACTACGTGATACTTGCTTACTTATAGGTATGTCTCACCATAAGACAAGAAGGCTCTTGAGGGCAAATACCATGCCTTAATCTGTTTATCCTCAGGGTCAATATCTGATATTTTGCAGATGATCAATATTCTACACATTCTTTCTGTCTCTGCTTCTTCAAAGACAGAACACAGATCTGCTAAGACAGTGAGAGTAAAAACTCACGATAGCCAAAAACCATCAGAGTTCTAGCAGCCACCATACTAAGCACCTACTAAGTACCAGGCATTCTACACGTTATCTCATGTACTCTTTACAAGAAAAGACTTTTGCAAATGAGGAAACGAAGGTTCAGTAAAGCTGAGGAAAATGCTTTTAAAACTGCACAGTTAAGGGGCTTCCCTGGTGGTGCAGTGGTTGAGAGTCCGCCTGCCGATGCAGGGGACACGGGTTCGTGCCCCGGTCCGGGAGGATCCCGCGTGCCGCGGAGCGGCTGGGCCCGTGAGCCGTGGCCGCTGCGCCTGCGCGTCCGGAGCCTGTGCTCCGCAACGGGAGAGGCCACAACAGTGAGAGGCTCGCGTACCACAAAAAAAAAAAAAAAAAAAAAAAAAAAAAAAATGTGCAGTCAATATGGAAGAAGGCAGACAAAACCAGGTCTGCTGACTGAGACTCTCACTCTTTCCTGCACACCGCAGGGCCCAGTGGCAGAGGGCAAGCCTCATTCATGCTGCACCCTGGACTCAGGCAGGCTCCAGCGTGTTGAAGACATTTAATAAAGGTTTGTGGCACACATGTCCGCATGCAGGAATGAGAACGTGAATGCATGGAGCCCTGCCTTGGTCCTCAGTTACACTCCAGCCCTCTCCACGTCTCATTTTCCTACCACGAAAAGGCTTCCTGGTCAGCTGAGACCACGTTCTGTTGAAACTAACATCCTATACATAAACGGTCCTTAGTAAAAATAGCTCTTTTTTCTACACTCCTGGCTTTGTATGAAAGGTCTTGTCACTGGGTGAATGTACTAAATAAATAAAGACCTGGGGACCTCAGAAACCTTACCAACAGTTCCATTTTGGGCTGAACTTGGGAACTAGTGTTTTGTTAAGTGTACCCGTGACTTCACCTCGAAGCATGAAATGGATTAGTGTCCCAAATTCCATCGCACACACATACACACTTTGGGGAAGTTAGATCTATTTTGCTTTCAACCAGAAACCTGAGAGGATTATTCCTATCTCTGAGACAATCCCTGTTTCCCAATTTTCCCAAAATTGCTCCTTCTCCCTGATGGACACCTGCCCAGGAAATGACTGTCTCTTGCACTCACCTACCCAAAGACTTTTTTTTTTTCCTTCGGGACAGAAATTGATGTGAATGAGGAAAAAAGCAATTCTTAGAAGCCCTTAAGTTTGGATATCTTATTGAGGCATTTCCCTCTTTGCTGTAATGTGGACTCTTCTTCCTTTTTTTTGGTTGCATTGGGTCTCCGTTGCTGCGCCCGGGCTTTCTCTAGTTGTGGTGAGCGGGGGCTACTCTTGTTGCGGTGCGTGAGCTTCTCATTGCGGTGGCTTCTCTTGTTGCAGAGCACTGGCTCTAGGCTCACGGGCTTCAGTAGTTGTGGTGCACAGGCTTAGTTGCTCCAGTGCATGTGGGATATTCCTGGACCAGGGCTCGAACCCGTGTCCCCTGAATTGGCAGGCAGATTCTTAACCACTGAGCCACCAGGGAAGTCCTGTGGACTGTTTTTAAACTACAGTAGAGTAGCTATTTGTCTCTAAATATTATATCCATTCTGAACCTTGTACAAGAAAAAAGAAAAATCAATGTTTTACTTAACCACTTGAAAGTTATCTCGTACTAAAGGGTTATAATTTTGATCTTTAAAACAGAAGTAATCGGGACTTCCCTGGTGGCGCAGTGGTTAAGAATCTGCCTGCCAATGAAGGGGACGTAGGTTCAATCCCTGGTCCGGGAAGATCTCACATGCCACGGAGCAATTAAGCCCGCGAACCACAACTACTGAGCATGCGCTCTAGAGCCCGCAAGCCACAACTACTGAGCCCACGTGCCACAACTACTGAAGCCTGCACGCCTAGAGCCCGAGCTCTGCAATGAGATAAACCACCACAATGAGAAGCCCGGCGCGCCGCAACTAGAGAAAGCCCCTGTGCAGCAATGGAGACCCAATGCAGCCAAAAATAAAATAAATACAATAAATACATTTTTTAAAAAAAACAAAACCAAAAACAAACCAGAGGACATAAAAAAAAAATTTTTTTTTTTTGCCTGCTCTATGAAACGATCCTTCATTCTGTAATTGACCACATGATTGGGAGAATTAGGAGGAGCCACAGAAAAGGGTCCATGTTACCCATTTCATACTTGACCATTTTCAACCCTGCTCTACCTGCTTCCCAGGGGAGGGGCAAAGAGTAAATGAGATGATCTGTTTGTCCAGGAAGGCCTGGCCAGTGTGGGGAACGCCGCTGAAACCAGCAGGGTGCGCTGTCCATCAAAGTGGGCCCGGAGCAAAGGGCACAAACCAGACTCCCCACCACCGCAGAAAACCTCCCCAGGAGGTTCAGATCTCACACTTGCTCTAGGCCAGGATATCACAGAGTAATACCCAAAAAGCCCCAGAGAGTCTCTTCATTGGGTGGAAACATGTTAGAGGAAGGATTAGGTGCGGGGTGCAGAGGTTTGTGCTGAGCTGGGGCTGAGTGATTAATTAGCACTCTGAGGACTTGCTCTCTCCAGGAGAACCCACTGGCTGAGAAGGGAAAAAAAGAATTCATTCAGAAAGGCCATGGTGAACACACATCCGTCCTGAGTTTCGAGGGGAGGGGTCCACAGGGACTGCCACAAGAAGCATCCTTCGGATCCCAGCCCTCTCTGTCCCCCACACTGTCCAAGGTGAGCTAGTGCAAAACTGTATCCAACATCCGCCATGAAGAGTTCAGGGGGCTGCCGGTGGGCCAGGGAGAAGAAAGGACCAGGGAAGACGTTTAGAGGATTTTTCTGGGCAGAGGTTTGGAAGGGAGACCCTCCATAACATTTCACTTGGTTGGGGGAGTGGGCAGAGAAGGAGCTAGAATATAATTTTTATCAGCATACAATCCCAAATACTGAACAAGAAGGCAGGGCTCTCTCCAGTTAGCAAGCAGCCTTGGGAAAAACGCATTGCAGAGTATGTACAATTTGGCACTTACTCATCTCTCCCAGCAATGCCCTAAGCAGCAGGGATAAAACAGAGGGAACCGAGGAGCTGCCAGTCAGAGAGCAGAGAGACAAGGAGCAGCTGAAGGCATGGTGATCAGAAATGGACGGGACGCTTCCAGAGATGTTTGGCGCACGAGCACAGGAAAGGGAGTTCTGCTGGAGACATCTACGGACCCTTCCAATTTTGAGAGTATGGTTGTAGAAATCCAGACAGCACTGACAAGAGAGCCAAGGCCACTCTACAGACAGAGGGCACTGCCATCAGATCATAACTGATGAAAGCATCTTCACAAGAGTGATTAATCTTTGCCCCTTGGAGGCCCCATGCCTCCGCCTAAATTGATGGGCTGAACTGTTAATTTTGGTTAGTAACAAGCACAAAACTGAGAACTGGGGCAGAACTCATAAAACTTTATAAACATAAAGGGAAGGTCCCACCTTCCTGCCCAGGATGAAATCCTTTTCATGACATACCATCTAGCTTTTGCATGAACACTTGTATGGATGAGACAGTTCATTACTTTACAAGGTCTGTTCCATTGCAGTACAGCTCTCATCATGGAAAAGTTCTTTCTTCTCCTGAGCTGAAATCCTTCTCGCTGTAACTCCTACCCCTCTAGTTCTATGTCTTAGGCTTTCAGATATTTAAAGAGTGCTGCTATAGTCACTCTAAACCTTCTCTTTTCCAGGCTAAACCCCTTTCCTTCAACCAATTCTTATAATGACATAGTTATCATCTTGACCATTCTTTTCTGAACTCTAATTTATCAATATCCATTTCCAAAGAACGGATAATAATACATCAGATATGGTCAAACTAGTACACACTACAGTGAAACCTTTTTTTTTAAAATCCATGCTCCATCCTTCCAGTAATGAATTCAGACTTTTAAAGATCATTTGGTACTTGCTTCATATTACTGGCTCACATTTGGCTGGTTAAAAAGGAACCCTTAAGTTCTTCTCCACATGAAATCCTGTCAAGTTCGGCTCCCTCTGGTAACCCTACACTTAAGAAAGTATTCTAGGGCTTCCCTGGTGGTACAGTGGTTGAGAATCTGCCTGCTAATGCAGGGGACACGGGTTCAAGCCCTGGTCTGGGAGGATCCCACAGGCCGCAGAGCAACTAGGCCCGTGAGCCACAACTACTGAGCCTGCGCGTCTGGAGCCTGTGCTCCGCAACAAGAGAGGCCGCGATAGTGAGAGGCCCGCGCACCACGATGAAGAGTGCCCCCCGCTCGCCACAACTAGAGAAAGCCCTCGCACAGAAACAAAGACCCAACACAGCAAAAATAAACTCCTACCCCCAACATCTTCTTAAAAAAAAAAAAAAAACTATTCTAATATAAATGTATAAATATATAATAGCACATTTCCTTTTTTAAAATACTCTGTGTTGTTTCCACCTACTGTTCTATTTGAAATAATACTAAGTCTTAGTTCTATCATCCTTGGTGTTCTCGCTACTCCCTCTCAGCTGAGCAGCCACCATAAGTTTGATAAATGAGGTAAAAGTACCTTCTGCATTTTCATCCGGTTTGTCGATAAAAATGATAAATAGAGCTAGACCAAAAGCAGAGCCCTGTGGCATGCCTGCTGAGACCCCCTTTCCGTTAAGGTCAGTACAGTCCACCTTCTCTGGGCACAGAAGTTTAACTTGCTGCAACAGACCTCTCCCTCTGTCTACCATTCAGAGGCGCTACAAGCAGTAAATGCCACCTGGGACCCACAGCCTGAGTGTTTAGCCAGTCCCACCTCAGAGCCTCAAACGAGCATCCAGGAGCCTCCGTATGCCCGGGGGGGGGGGGGGCCCTGTACACCCCACCCCTCATTCTCGTTAACCTCTGACACCTACCATCCACTCCAATCCTGGTGTTCTGCTGTCATCTTGCAAACAGATAGTGAAACTGAGCAGGACCCCGAGGGGCTCCTGGGCACGACAAGCCTTTCTGTGCCCCCCTCTTCCTGATTACACAATATAGGCTTCATTCAGCCTCCAGGACCTTCCCTGAGTTCTAGCTGGCAGGTTCAAACAGTTGCTAATCAGGGAAGGGAGGGGATACCTAGATGGGAGAGGAACAGTCAAGAAACAATAGTGTAGCCTTGGGGCAGGGTCCTGGATCCCCCTCCAGGGATACACACAACAATATCCTTGAGCTGTTTTGCACATACAGAAACCCCAACCAGGTGGGAGAAGTTAACAGGTTGATGATGTTGACTCCCACCTGGCCCCACCCAGGTGGAAGACGGGAGGATGATGTTGACCCTCCTCAGGTCAATCAACTAACGCTTGAACTCTGTCCACCTCCGTCCCAATCGAATACCCTTAGCTTAAAACTTCCCCGGTTTTGCTGTTGGGGAAGCAGTGCTTTGGGATAACTCCTTCCTTCTTCCAATCTTTGGCTTGGTTGTATCTTTTGGTTGACAGCCACCAAGAGGCGAACCCACCTTTCAGGTACCACTCTGATGCCACACACGCATCCCCGGCCACGCCGTTTTCCTCGGGCACAAAATATCCTTTCCCCTCCCGCTCCACACCGTACCCAACCTCTAGAGTGTGTGCCTCAGGTCCCAAGTCCACTCTGACATCTTCCCAACGGCCTTGGTTTCCACACACTGACTTCTCCCCCTGCTGAACACCAAAAGCTTTTCGAATCGGTCCCCTCTCAGGTCGAGGGGGAGCATTCTCTTTCTAATCTGTGTTTGAGCACAGAGGTCTGGCGGGCCCTTTCTCTGCAGTTTCCCGCAGTTCTCGCTCGCAGCAGAAGCACTATCTTCCTCAAACATTTTCCCCACCCCCTGTAATCGCTGCTCCCATCCTCTCCCCCTCCTCATGTGATCTTACCTTTCTTCCCGCACCCGAGGACTCAGGAACCTGCTAGAGTCATCGTCATGGCTGCTCTGCTGGCTGCTGAGAAAAGACAGGATGTGAACCGTTAACGTTCGGCTTCTTTCTCAACCCTGGGGGAGAGCATCTAGACTTCAGCTCAATGAAGAAATGGGGTTACAACATCTTAAAGGTAGACGTTCCCCGGGTAAGTTTACACAGAGGGTATACGGCCAGACGGTGGAACTGAGACACCCATTTGGTGAAAACCCCACCCATCATACCTAAAGCACAAGAGCAAGATCCTGACCTATCACCTTTTTCTTGCCAGGCCACACAGTCTCTGTGAGTGAATGCCTCTGGCATTCTCTGTACCTGGGCCTCTAGATCTGTAGCACAGGATAATAATCCCATTCTTCCACCTCCCCTGAGACACTCAAGGTGCTGGTTTACAGTCTTGCGGGCAGGAAGGGGAGGGGTGCGGGCAGGAGGGAATTCCAGCAGGAGAAAGACTTGAGACTTGGTGGAGTCTGGGGCCACCTGGCCTGTTTCCCCGCCTCCAGGGAAGGCTGAAGAGGGTGAGGGACAAAAGAGGGATTAGGAGGTGGAGTCCCTCCACTCCTTAAAGCCCTGTAGGCACGAAGATTATAGAGCAGCTCACAAGAGTTCTTGAAGTGCTTACTTTAAATGACTGTGGAATTCAACAGTCATTCATCCTACTCAAGAGAAAGAAAAGCTGTTCAGACACCTTATGACACTAACTGAACATAAAGCTGGTGAACAAATAATTTTATTAATTGCTAATTATTAAGTACTCCAGGTTTCTAATCAAGAATCATAAAGCCACAGCCCTGTTGCCAAATCTGGAGCCCCCGTGGGCTAAGAATGGTGTTTGCTTTTTTAAATGGCTGGGAATAAACATTTTTTAAATGATAATAATATTTCATGACATGTGAAAATTACATCATAAATAAAGCTTTACTGAAACACAGCCGCACCCATTCATTTACATACTAACCAGGGCTGCTTTTTTGCTACAATGGCAGAGCTGTGCAGTTAAGGCAGAACTGAATAAGTGCAGTAGTGAGGCCATTAGACCCACAAAGCCTACATATTTACTGTATGGCTCCTTAAAGAAAACGTTAGCAAACCCCTGTTTGGCATAGATTCCATTAATAATAAATTCCTATTACCATAAATGTCACTATAACCCAGGCCCAGTACAACCAAACTTGTTCCCTTGTTCTGGTGGATTGTTCACAGCCATAAAAAGCCCTGATCTCTACAGAGTACACTCCTTAAACTAGATCCCCAGAAGATGGCAAACTGTGAACAATCTTGTAGGGTAAGTGCCTGCCCCAGTGCAGCACTTGATCTCCACCAAAGCAGCACATGATTTTATAACCATGCTCTCACGTTCTGATTTTTCAGCAAGAAGTAAATGAACTTAGAAGCAATTTACGTCAAATTTTCAAATACACACACACACACCAGAAATCAGAACAGCACCACACACAAAGCTTCCAGTTGCTTGGCAGAACCAAGTGTGTACACAATCCTATTTTCTTTCTTTTACTCTACACAAAGCACTTTTTTTTTTGCCGCTCATTCCCTGCGGAGAACATGGGGCTACTCATCATTCCCTCTTTGCAAGGTCTCATAGTCTTGCCTTTTAAAAACTCCTTGGGCTTCCCTGGTGGCACAGTGGTTGCGATTCCGCCTGCCGATGCAGGGGACGCGGGTTCGTGCCCCGGTCCGGGAAGATCCCACGTGCCGCGGAGCGGCTGGGCCCGTGAGCCATGGCCGCTGAGCCTGTGCGTCCGGAGCCTGTGCTCCGCAACTGGAGAGGCCACGACAGTGAGAGGCCCGCGTACCGCAAAATAAATAAATAAAATAAAAACTCCTTATAACAAAATTATACTGCTGTGTTGCTAACCCATGGGATTTCTTACATTGGGACTGACCTGTCAAATGTATCAAGCACCCTCTACTATACAACTTGGAATAGGCGTTAAGATTACAGTCGGCAGCCCACAGATGACTGGAACTCAAATTCCACAGCAGACTCAGCTCCAGAGGCAAGCATCAAGAGAGGAAAACCAAAATAACAATAATAATAATTTAAAAAGAAAAAAAAAGAGAGAGAGAGAGGAATACCAGTCTACACCGTTGGCAGTACATGTGAGGAGAAGTAGGAGGGCGGGCTGTCTGGAACCCAGTGTTTTACACTATCTAACACCCCAAGGGGCTCAACCAACCCAATGACCACAATCAGCATTACAGCCTCTTCACGGAAGAGATCAAACTGGACTCCATTTAAGCTATCTATAATGGGGCTGTGCTTCCTTCTCACCTTACCCTCACTCTGGCCATCAAAGCTTAAAGTAAAGCTAATAGAGGGGCTCCCAGAACTAAATGAAAAGTACCAGCGTTTCAGAAAAATAATGCTGAGCTGATTTTAGCAAGTTATCTCACTAGATGGCACTGCTGACTTCCAAACCAGAACCTGAACGAGGCCAAGCCATCCAGCTTCTGAAACCAAAACTAGAACCAACTTTCTAGCGCCCCCTTCTGGCCTTCCCGTTGCTTAGAAAACCGTTCAGAGGATGGAGGTGAAAGTTAACAATGGATCACCTGCAAGGGATTTATTGGTTCTAAATAACTAAGAAATATCAACGTGCATGCATTCAACAAGCATTGCTACAATGCCCTCTACGTGCACATATGTCAAAAGGCAGCATCCGAGTTAAGCATCCGAGTTAAGTCAAGCCTTTGGAATATGCTGCCTCAGGTTATATCCAAGCTCCTCCACTTCCTACTTAACACAACCCTGAGCAAATTATTAGTCATTTTCCTTACCTACAAAATGGAGGTAGATGTTATGATAGTTCTTACTGTTTGAAGGATTAAAGAATGTAAAGCTGTTATAAGAATTAAAGAATGGACATATGTGAAGTATGGGGAATACTGCTTGGCACGTGCTAACTGTTGTACAAACGCTATTATTACGTGCAAGTCATCGTTTTGTGGGTCATGGAAAATAAAGCCCTGAATCCGACAGGGATCCTGCTCTCAAGGTGTTTACAATCTGGAAAGTAAGAGTCAATATAAACTATCATTTTAAACTACACTTTAAAGTAGAAAATGATCATTGTTAGAAGTAAATATTAAAAGCTACAGAAACATAGACCAGAGAAAGATCGCTTCCTTCTGGGGCTGGTAAGAGAAGACCATCTCAACAGCAAGGGTTTTTTTTTTGCTGACACTTGAAATTTGAACAGATTCAGGATGAGCAGAACTGAGAAGAGAGGGCTTTTTTTTTTTTTTTTTTTTTTTTTTTAATTTATTTGGCAACTCTGTGTGGCTTGTGGGATTTTAGCTTCCCAACCAGGGACTGAGCCCGGGCCCCCGGCAGTAAGAGCGCAGAGTCCTAACCACTGGACCGGCAGGGAATCCTGAGAGGGCATTCTGGTGCAGCTCGGCTCCCAAACATTTACCACATACCAGGCACTGTGCTAGAAGGCTGGGACGTAAAGAGCCCCGACCGAGGAGGCACAGGTGTTCCCTGAGCACTGCGACGCAGCAACACCGGAAGGATGAAGGGGCGCAGGTCGCAGACACTTCTGCTGGGGTCTTTCAGGCAACGTATTGGAGAGCAGACCATGGAACGGGAGGAACGGCGGGTAACTCCACAGCAGCAACAGCTGCAGCACGCGTGGGCTCCTTCCTCCTCTAGACACCCCCCTGCCTCCCCACCCCCCAAAGGAGCCTGGTCCTCTCTCCTCCCACTTTCAGAACTTTTTTTCCCACCGTCTTTAAAGGTGAGATAGACGCCAACCACTCCCGCTCCACCCGACCCCATGAAATGATCACTGTTGAGCAGAATTTCCAGAGATTCAGACACGGCCTTGCTCTCTCGCAAAACTCTCAGGTCCTCTCTTATTATGAGCCTTTTCAAACAGTACAGACCACCTGGATGCTGGGCAACTCACCCTGCTCCCTAAATCAATCTGCCAGTCTTCTGAGGTCATGCAGAAGAGCCATCACCATGGTAGGATGCTTGCAGAGGGCTGTGAAAGGCCAGAAGGTCAAGAGCCACGTCCACAACCGCTCCACTTCAGTCAAGGCCTTGGAGGGACAGGTGGCCAGTGCGGGCTCTACCGCTTAAGGAAGTTGAGAAGAACTTGAAGGAAGTCCGGCAGAGAGCGCTCACGGATGAAAACGTCTCTTAGAAAGTCTGAAAAGAAACTCCTAACACTGATTTGGAATGACTTAGCCTGGGCACCAGATGACTGAAAGTCAGCTTAACACTGCAAGGAAGGGACGTTCTATAAGCAGCCGTTTGCCTTTCCCCCAAAAGAGCTAGAAAACGCATGAGGATGACTAAAATCCATCCTGCTGTAAATTCAAGCTGCTGATAAAAACCACTGTAGAAATTAAATTTTGAAACAGCACACCGTGTTACTAAATAAGGTGGAGAAGCGCTTCTCTGTGTCCTGGAATGTTCCGGAGGGAAACCAGCTGAAGCGAATCGAATCTGGAGTCCTGGTTTTGTTCTCTGCCAGCAAGCTAGTGCTGGGAGCTTATCCTAGAAGGTCACACTGAACCAGTAACCCTGGCTGGGAAAAATCCATTGTAATCTGAGGCAGAGAACACTCCAGAGGCAGAAATTCACAGGCTACTGAGCTAGCAGGAAGCTCCGCAAGGTAGGCTGGGTAAATTCCCATGATTCTACTGGTCTCCCTTCCTCCCTCCCCCACCCACGGGCACTGGCAGGAAGTTCAGCCTAAATCCACAAGCCACCAGGAAGGCGTTCTTCTGCCCTCTGCAAAGTACAGCTTCACTCCTAGGGAAACTAATTTGGGCACTTTTTCTGAGCTGGTGCTTCCTAAGTAGAAACAGTTCTTTCTCGCCCAGACAATACTAATGGGGTCTCCTAAGCCGGGAAGGGGTTTTGAGAGATTCAGGGGATTCCAAGCAGTTATGGGGCTATGCGAGACGTCATTTAGTATTTCCAGAGCCTAATGGAACCTGTACATTTACCCACAACTAAGGCTGTGCACTCATTTTTCGCATTTCTTTGTTTTTGGCTCTAATCAGAGCAATCTAGTGTGTTAATACCTATTATCTTATGCAAATAAGAAGCTCTGAAAAGCTCAGAGTGGCTTTGATTGATAAATGTCTGATTAATAAAAGTGGGGGATATGTATACGTATGACTGATTCACTTTGCTGTACAGCAAGAAACTAATAACACGACGTTGTAAAGCAACTATACTCCAATAAAAATTAATTAAAAAAAAATTTTTTTTTAAGTGGGGGAAGAAATTAAGTAGTGGATGTAGCAGAATAGCATGGAGACATACAAACCGAGGTTCGCCCTGGCTTTGTTTCTTACTGGCCCTATAACTTTGACCAAGTCCCTTACCCTCTCTCAGCCTATTTCCCAATATCTGAGTTCAAGATTTGGAGTCAGGAAGACACAAGTTCTGCCACTTAGCACAGTGATACTGGGCAAATTATTTAACTTTTCTAAGTGTCAGACATGGGTATAAACCACATGCCTTTAAGGGCTGCAGTGGGGATTAGAAATCATCTATAGAATACGTCTAGGGCCACGTTTGGGGCTTGGTAGGTGTACCGGAAATGTCGGACATCAATTGGACTTAATATTCAGTTAGTTTGGCAGATAAATACTTTGAAACATCCAATACATGGGAGGAAATTAACAGAAGAGAACCTTATGATAAAAAATGTTGAGAGCCACTGACTTGAAAAGTAGAGTTGCACTGTCACTGATAAAAGCCTGGATTTTCATGTTGAATTATAGCCGCCTGAGAAATGACTCTAGCATCTACCATTTCAGTTTAAAGAGAAGGGCATCTGGGGGAAGAAAGGCAGGTAGCCTGTAAGTAGAGAATAAAAGAGAATAGTTTCTGTTTGTCATCTGGCAAGCAGGTGTAGGAAAGTCTAATAATAGAAGATAAGTAAACAGATGTGATTTGGGACACTGCCAATGACTGCCAGCTTCTTACACAACATACCTGAATATTCTCAAATACTACTTAGAAAATAACATGCTCTGTGTGAAGATTAATGATCTGTCTACAAAGGTAGCAGGCTGCTTCTGCTTAATGCCCCCCCTGGGAACAAGCAGCAAGGTGGGTAGCTGGTCAAAGATTGAGGGATTCAGAATCTAGCTAAATAACTCATTACAACTCACTCATGTTTCTCTATTTCGTAGTTCTTCTGCCTCTAAACATACCCTTGTCTCTGTCTTTAAAAAAAAAAAAAATCTCTCCCTCAGCTCCTTTATGTTTCCTTCCTCCCCTTCAGGGCCATATTTTTTTTTTTTTTTTTTTTTTAGATGTTGGGGGTAGGAGTTTATTAATTTATTTATTTGTTTTTGCTGTGTTGGGTCTTCATTTCTGTGCGAGGGCTTTCTCTAGTTGTGGCAAGCTGGGGCCGCTCTTCATCGCGGTGCGCGGGCCTCTCACTATCGCGGCCTCTCTGTTGCGGAGCACAGGCTCCAAACACGCAGGCTCAGTAGTTGTGGCGCACGGGCCTAGCCGCTCCGCGGCATGTGGGATCCTCCCAGGCCAGGGCTCGAACCCGTGTCCCCTTGCATTAGCAGGCAGACTGTCAACCACTGCGCCACCAGGGAAGCCCCAGGGCCATATTTTATTGAAAGAATGCACTATTTGGTGACTGCTGAACTTCCATCAAAACTCTGATAGAGATTTGCATATAATGTGTTGTGATAATTAAGCAGTTATTAATAGACAAAGAAGAAATCCTTATCTCCCTATTTCAGGCATGTCTCATTTATTGATTTTTCTATGTAATTTAAAATCGTTCATCTTTAAAACATTTTAATGCTCCTAAGGCAATCAATAAACTAAATTACTTAAAAAAAACTGTATCAGAATAAGCTAGGAGCTTTTCTATGCAGATTCCTTGGCCCCCTCCCCAAATTTACCGAGTCAGAGTCTGAGCCCGTCCAGGAATGCGTATTTTTTAAAAGCTTCTCAGTGATTCTGGGGGGCAACCAGGATTGAGACCCACTGGACATCACACTCACTGCCTCTGCTTCCTCACCACTGATTTCGTGAATTAGTCACTGTAGCCTGGACCACACCCTTACCCCTCTTTGGTTTGATCAACCAAGACCTCTGTTACTGCCAAAGCCAATGACAATAGTTACATCCTAACCTCATTTGACCACCTAGGCAGGTCTGACATTGATGATTATTCCCATTCTTTAAACTTCACCCTTCTTGCCTTCTATGACAAAACCCTCTGCTCTTGCTTGGATTTTATCCTACTTTTGTTTTTCTCTTCTTTTTTAGGGAACTTCAGGAATCTTCTGGTTGGTCCTAAAATGTTTCCCAGGACTCATTCAGCCACTCATTTAATAAATTATCTGATACCAACTATAGGCCAGGCGTTGTTCTGGAATCTAGATACCAAATACAAAGTAGCAAATGAAACAGATGAAACCTCCACGCTCAAGGAGTTCACATTTTATTGGGTTTCTTGCTCTTCCAGCTTTATACCCGGGGAGCCTAGGTTTTGTGGATCTCTGAAATCGTTATGTTACACATTCAGGGGAGAGGATTTATAGCTCTCATCCGATTCTCAAATAGAGAATGTAACCCACAGAAGATTAAAATCCACTGCAATATATCTCTGGGGAATCATGTCCACACGCAAGGCTTCAATTATGATGTTATATAAGTTAATCACCCCCAAAGACAGCACAGCACTGAGCTGTCACTAGTCACATGTGGCTACTTAAATTCATTAAAAATTCAGTTCCTTAGTCGTACTAGCTACATTTCAAGAACCTGATGACCACATGTGGCCATTAACTTCCATATTAGTGCAGCTAGAGAACATCTCCATCACCGCAGAAAGCTTTACTGAACAGCGTGGAGGTTTCCAGATCAAACCCAGGATTTGAGTTCCAGCTCTGCCACTTGTTATCTGAGTAACTCAGAGCAGCTTGTTAACCTCTCTCTACATTCCTGCCCCCTTGTCTTTTAAAATGTAAGTCACTTCACAGACCTGTTTGGAGGATTGAGCAAGTTAACTGATATAAAGCACTTAACAGAAGTCTTGGCAAGTAATAAGTACCCCCAAAATGTTAATAATACTTATTTTTATTGTAAGACATTTGCCATGGTGAATGGGTCCAACAGGAATCTCAAACTGAACATGTCCAATACTGATTTCACCATCTTTTTGTCCTTCTCCTTGGACTCCACAACTAAGGATGCATGCAAACTAGAAATGCACCTCCATGTCAATTTCACACCAGGTCCTGCAGATGCTACCTGACTATCCCTCAAAGGCATCCCATCCTCCCTTCAACGCTCTAACTGCCACTGCGTGAGGTCAAGCTCTCATCACTCCCTGCGGGATTACTCTAATAGGCTCCTAACTGCTTTGCCTGTTGCCAGCCTGGCCCTGCTCCACTCTGTCCCTGACACTGATTCAACAGTGTTCTTCCTGATACGCACATTTGATCGCGGCTCTTCCTGGCTTACCAGTTGTTTTTTTTTTTTTGACCTCGTGGTTTGAGGGATCTTAGTTCCCCGACCGACCAGGGATTGAGTCCGGGACCTTGTCAGTGAAAGTGAGGAGTCCTAACCACTGGACCACCAGGGAATTCCCCTCCTGTCTTAAAATCCTTTAGGCGTCTCCTAATTTCAGAACAAAGTTCAAAAACTCCTTAGTTTAGCCTAAAACTAAGCTGTAAAAGCCCAGTAAGCTGACTGCCATCTTCCTTCCTAGCGTCCACATCTCCCACATCCCCCTCACCGGCTCCAGAATGTCACTCTCCACTCCGGTCCTTCTGCTTGTCCCTGGCTTTGACTCTGCTCTTCTCCCGCCTGGTTTATCCTTTTCTCCACTCCCCTCTTTTTCTTTCTTTCTTTTTTTTTTATTTTTTTTTTATTTTTTGCGGTACAAGGGCCTCTCACTGCTGTGGCCTCTCCCGTCGCGGAGCACAGGCTCCGGACGCGCAGGCTCAGCGGCCACGGCTCACGGGCCCAGCCGCCCCGCGGCACGTGGGATCTTCCCGGACCGGGGCACGAACCCGCGTCCCCTGCATCGGCAGGCGGACTCTCAACCACTGCGCCACCGGGGAAGCCCCTCCACTCCCCTCTTTGTTTCACTCATTCCCATTGGCTGAGGCAGGATGTTCAGGGATTAAGCCCGTCGGCGCTCAAATCTCGATTCTTCCACCTACTCAATTTCACCCTCCATAAAGTGGGGATGATAAAAGTATCTTCTTCACTGGGGTGTTGTGAAAATTAAATAAATTAGTACCCACAAAATACTTAGAAAGGTATCTGGCATTGAGTAGATACTCAATATTATAGCTATTATCATCCTCCAAAAGTAGTACCTTCTCAGGGAAATCTTCCTCGATAGCCACCACCCACACTATGGTCCCTTTATCACCCTGCCCTGTACTTGCCTTTATCATAACACTTATCATACTCCTTGGGATACAGTGATTACTGATTCAGTTCTGTATACCTTCTACCATGCTGTAAGTTATTTGAGAACAAAGGTCCCATTTTATGTCATTTCTTTCCATCCCCAGTGCCCAGCGCTGTCCTTAGCACATATTAGATGTACAACACGATAAATTAATGTACAAATGCATAGCCTTGTCCTCCCTCTGAGGTCTCCACTTTCTGCTGAATACTCCCCGGCCAGTCCAGAAAGACACTTTGCTGAGTACAGATTACATGCTCCCTCTAGATTACAACGTGCTTCCTAAACGTTCATCAACCTTTTCTGGACACCTGTGTTCAAAGTATCCTGCTAGGCCTTACTGGATTTGTAAGGCCTGGTCTGTGACCTCAAGAAGCCCACCAGTCTGTATGAATTCCTGATGGACCATTCATTCATCCATGTTTCCAGCAGACTAAACTTCAGGGTTTGGTGTTCTGGAGATGCCAACCTGAATTAGATGTGCACCTTCTAAATAAAGCCACCACTGTAAGCAAACCCATGAGGGCTGGCATGGCCCTCCTAACACCAGCCCTCCTCTGCCCCACCCCTATGCCAGAGTTGTGGCCCAGCTCTCAGTTATCCAACATGAGGAGGCCGTACCTCATGCTTGTCAGAACCTCCACTGGAGGGCGAACAGGAAAGAAGGTGCCCCTCCAATTAGACATCACAGGTATTCGTCAGTGGGAAAAGACTCTGAAGCCCAAGGCTGCAATTTTTTTTGGTTGTTTCTTTTTTTTTTTTTTTTGTGGTACGCAGGCTTCTCACTGTTGTGGCCTCTCCCGTTGCGGAGCACAGGCTCCGGACGCGCAGGCCCAGCGGCCATGGCTCACGGGCCCAGCTGCTCCACGGCATGTGGGGTCTTCCCAGACCGGGCACGAACCCGTGTCCCCTGCATCGGCAGGCGGACTCTCAACCACTGCGCCACCAGGGAAGCCCTGTTGTTTCTTTCTTTGTAAAATGACTATGAATATTAAATTTTCTCTTTTGTTAATTTTTAAATTTTTATTTATTTGATTGAGGTATAATTGATATAAAACATTGTATTAGTTTCAGGTGTACAACATAATGATTCAATATTTGTATATATTGCAAAATGATCACCACAATAAGTCTAACATCTGTCACCATATATAGTTACTTTTTTTTTTTTGGCCGTACCGCAAGGCCTGCGGGATCTTAGTTCCCAACCAGGGATTGAACCCAGGCCCCAGCAGTGAAAGCGCCAAGTCCTAACCACTGGACCGCCATGGAAGTCCCACAGTTTTTTTCCTTGTGATGAGAGCTTTTAAGATTTACTCTCTCAGCAACTTTCAAATAGGCAACATCATATTATTAACTATTGTCACCACGCTGAACATTACATCCCCAGGACTTAGGTATTTTATAGCTGGAAGTTTGTACCTTTTTTTTTTTTTTTTTTTTTTGGTGACATTGGTATTCCTTTTTTTTTTTTCCTTTTTTATTGAAGTTTGGTTGATTTACAGTTTGTGTTAGTTTCGGGTGTAGAGCAAAGTGATTTGGTTATACACACACACATATATATATGTGTGTGTGTATATCTATCTTCTTTTTCAGATTCTTTTCCATTATAGTTTATTACAAGATATTGAATATAGTTCCCTATGCTATACAGTAGAATCTAGTTGTTTACCTATTTTATATATAGAAGTTTGTACCTACTAATCCCAAACAATGAGTTTTAAATTTTCATGCTAATCCCTGGCTCTCAAGAATATAGATAGTCAAGCTTTGGTTGGAAAAAAAAAAAAATTTTCTCGAATGCCCTGTTCTGAGATAGTTTTCACAAAGGGTAAAGCATCCCTCACCCACGACAAAATTCTAGGCCTCTCACCTCACACAATTAAAAGACTTACACCTACCCCATTACATCCCTCCAATGGGGCCTGAAGGCAGGGGGGAGGGGGAAAGCAAGGAGAATTGTGCCAGCTTATGTCTCTTCAATTGCGCTTAGCTAAAGCTGCCTCTTTCTAGTTTCCCACATCCCAGTAGCTTCCTTGGCCTCAATCACTACTCAGCATCACACTGAAATCTTAGACCGTCTGAAGAGAGTAAATACAAGTTCACCAGGTCTCCTGGTAGTAAACCTTTACTCAGGACGGAACGGGGCCGAGGAGTTGTTTCCCAGGACCTGACGTCTGTGAGAATACGCCAAGGCCCTGGGCAGCAGAGTCTCAGACAGCAGCCTCCTCCCACTTTCCCTCGCTTTTCTCCCTCCCCAGCCCCCTGGGGCCCCTCCTGCCTTTAGAAAATCCCTTCCTTCCAAATCCAGAGCCTGCACATTGGAGAAGGAAGGAAGTGCCAGGAAGCTGCAAAGAGCTCTCAAACCCCAGGAGAGCCAGAAGCCACTTTGTCCACAGATAACCTCAAAACCTTTTCTTGGACAATCATCTTTTTTGGGGGGGGCTGCACCACGTGGCTTGCGGGATCTTAGTTCCCCAACCAGGGATCGAACCCGGGGCCCTGGCAGTAGAAGTATGGAGTCCTAACCACCGGACAGCCAGGGATGTCCCTTGGCCAATCATCTTGATCCTGGTCACTTTATCTAAACTGCTCAAAATGGGTTAAAGTTCCTTCTCCGTCGATTTCCCCTCAGAGGAACAAGTTAGGAGACTTCCCAGGACACACCAAGAGCCCTTCTTGTGCTCCCCACACACCCCTACTTCCTCCACACCAAGGACCCTTAAATTATATCCCCAACTATCAGGTTTTGAAAGAGATAACTGACAACACACTATCTGTCTCCTGGTTAATTTGTGAGCGTGTTTTTAGTCAAAGGCACACAGCTACCATTCAGGTCAGCATCCAGCAACACACCTCACCACATTGGGTTGATAGAATTCAAAGGAAACAATGTGTGGGTTTCTATTAAGCCTTTGGAAATTCTGTTAATACCTAAAGGAACCCCGCTCTCCAAGGAACCACTGACTTCGGTAATCAATATACAAACAGGTGTTTGCTGGATCTCCTCCTGGCTCCGCTCTACCAACCTCTGCAGGGTTAGAGTCCTGCCCACAGTCACCTTCTTTTCACTACACATTCTCCCCCGATAATCTCGTGCAAGTCCATGGCCTCAACGACCCACACGTTGACTCCCAAACCTGTACCACCAGCTTGGACCGTTCCACCGAGCATCAGTTCCCTGGACGCAGCTGCTTACAGGACGTGACCAAAACCCTGCGTCCATGGGCTCCTCAAGCAGCATGCCCCAAACTGTCTGCTCCCTCCCGCACTCTCACCTCTTCTACCAAACCACTTGCATCTGCTTTCCTTCGCTCAGCCACCTGCATCGCCACCCATCCACTTAGCTATCCAAACAAGGAAACTCAGAAATAGTTTTAGCGGCTCCCTCTCCTCCGCTCCCTACCTCCAATCTGTCACCAAGTTCTGTTGCTCCTACCTTTGAAACATCTTTTATATCCGTCCCCTCCTCCCTACTCCTCCTGTCCCTGCCCCGGTCACACCAGACTGGCTGCACAAGAACTGACTGAAAAACTTTTATCTTATATATATTTTTTTGCGGTACGCGGGCCTCTCACTGTTGTGGCCTCTCCCGTTGCGGACCCCAGGCCCCGGACGCGCAGGCTCAGCGGCCACGGCTCACGGGCCCAGCCGCTCCGCGGCATGTGGGATCTTCCCGGACCGGGGCACGAACCCATGTCCCTTGCATTGGCAGGTGGATTCTCAACCACTGCGCCACCAGGGAAGCCCTGAAAACTTTTTTAAAGATAGGTTCCTACATCCTCACTTGCCCTGGATTCTGATTCTGGGTGTCTGGGTGGAGCCTGAAGGATTTTTAAGGCATATCCCAAGTCTGCAAACTATTGTACCAAAGTCCTACCCTACTGAAATGGCCCTTTAACTGTGCTGGATAACTTTTTTTTTCTAATAAACTTATTTATTTATTTTTGGCTGCATCGGGTCTTCGTTGCTGCGCACGGGCTTTCTCTAGCTGCGGCGAGCAGGGGCTACCCTTCGTTGCGGTGCACGGGCTTCTCATTGCGGCGGCTTCTCTTGTGGCAGAACGTGGGCTCTAGGCGCGCAGACTTCAGTAGTTGTGGTGCACGGGCTCAGTAGTTGTGGCTCATGGGGTCCAGAGCGCAGGCTCAGTAGTTGTGGTGCACGGGTGTAGTTGCTCCGCGGCATGTGGGATCTTCCCGACCCAGGGCTCGAACCCTGCGTTGGCAGGTGGATTCTTAACCACTGCGCCACCAGGGAAGTCCCTGATAAATTTTTAACAACCAGCTTGAAGGGGAAAGGGGAATGACTTGTATCACTTGTTGACTTCTGTGCTGTAAATTTTCCCACCACGTGAGATTTCAAGCACCAACGTGATGTCACTAAAATTATCACAACTGGGAAGCTATGTGCACAACTGACGGATGCAAGCTAGTCCAGCAAGGAATTCGCCTAGACCACCACCTTTATCTTCTAAAACAGAGCTAGACATGCCTCTTCCCAAGTCCCCTGAAGGTTTCCCCTAATGTCACAGATGACAGTCCAAAGACCTCTGTCACACACGAGGCCTTACAACCCAAAACCAACTTCTCAACTTCCCCCCACAGGAAGTTCCGCCTAAGTGCTGTTGACCCTGAGCCAGTTGTGCTCTCCAAATACACCACGTCCACTCATTCCTCCAAGCTTTGTTCATATCGTCCCCTAAATGTCTCTTCTACATGATCCCACAGACCCCACCTCAATAACTGCATCTCCCACCTTGGCCAATCGAGCCCCATGTCACGCAGAAGCCTGGCTGTCTCTCCAGGGCCTCACTGATTTTCTCTTCCTACCTGACCCTTTGAGCTGCAGAGCTGCGGAAAATCCAAGCCTGAGCAGCTATCGCCAGTGTTGATGGTGGTCGTGCCCGAGCCTTGGAGGTAACCTGTTGGCTGCATCAGAGAAACCCTCCTTTAGCGCAAGTACGGGCTGCTTTTTTCAGTGTAGTCAAGCTCTTGCAGACTAATGTGTTTAATACGAACAGTAAATCCTTCACATTTAAACAGTGCTCTCCAGTCTACAAAGTGCTTTCTTGTACATTCTTCCATCTGATCTTTCCAACCTTATAAAGTAGATAAAATATATGTGTGTATATATATACACATATATATATACTCTGATCCTCATTTTATTGTTTTTTGGTCGCACCGTGCGGCTTGTGGGATTTTAGTTCCCCAACCAGCCGACCAGGGATCGAACCAGGGCCCTTGGCAGTGAGAGCGCCAAGTCCAAACCACTGGACCACCAGGGAATTCCTGATCCTCATTTTAAAGATGAAGAAAATAAGGATTCAGGAGAATATATGACATGTCTAAGAGCGAATGGTTGGTAAGCTAAGGAATGAGGATTTCAACCCAGGCTTTCTACTCCAGAATTCTTGATTCTTTCACCTTGAGAACATGGCCACGCGGGGCCATGGCCTTCACTTGAGACTGGGAAGGGCTGGGCGTCAGGAATGGCCTCAGTGATGAGACTGGGGCAGATGTGAGCTTGAGGTGGGGGAACTGGGAAGAGCCTGAAAGTTCATTCTGCTGAAACTGCCAACGTGTCCGCCCTGCAGGAGACAGCCCTTAGCCAGAAAGCAAGAACATCTGGGAGGTCCAAGGCCGCAAAAACCTCGAAACGAGAAGTGACAAGCGTTTGCCCGCACCAGTCAACAGGCACTGACGTGAGATGGGACCGATAACGCAACCTGCCATGAGGTCTCAAGGCCACAGGTGAAATCACAGAAATAAACAAGTGTTTGATGATCACTGAAAAAAATAACTTATGGCTCAGAGTAGAGCTGTCTCATCAACCGGCTGGTGAAAAAGCCACAAGGCACACCAAATAAACCAGAGCACTGTGCCCGGCGAGAGCACAGGACATCTTAGAGCCAGAGCCAGGCCTCGAGAGACTTCCAGGAAGCCAGGGGAGGGGTGGCCTGAGCCCAAGGGGGAGTCTTCGAAGACCAGGGAGGCCAGGACCATCTCATTTAGGTCTGAGAGCAGGACTCAGGAAGGGTAGGCCAGCCGCAGAACAGAAATGCAAGTGCCCTGAGGGCCTCTTCTCAGAAAGAAGCGTAGGAAACACTTGGCAGTGCCAACTTGATTCTACTGCCAGCTGAGGTAGGAGCAGCTTGATTTAGGAGCTAACCTGGAGTAGACTGGGCAGCTGATGCTCCAGAAACAACTGGTGAATTCCCACAGGAATGTTCCAGATTCACCCCCCCCCCCCAGAAAGTGGCAAGAGTCTATTTTACAGCTTATTGAAGATCCAACTCAATTAAAAATAAATATGTTTTCAAGACATTTTATGACTCTGGCTTCCCAACTGGCAGTTAATTTTGTCACCACCTGTCTGTTTCCCTCTAGTTAACAGAATTCAAATCCCTTAAGCTGCAAGTGTATGAGTCCTAAAGGTTAAGGTAGGCAAGATACAAAAAGCCTTGTGTTCTGCCCCAGGGGCCAAGAACAGAGGCACCCAAGGAGAGGAGAAGCTGATGCATCTAGAAAGAAGGACGGGGCTTCCCTGGTGGCGCAGTGGTTGAGAATCTGCCTGCCAGTGCAGGGGACACGGGTTCGAGTCCTGGTCTGGGAAGATCCCACGTGCCATGGAGCAACTGGGCCCGTGAGCCACAACTACTGAGCCTGCGCATCTGGAGCCTGTGCTCCGCAGCAAGAGAGGCCACGGCAGTGAGAGGCCCACGCACCGCGATGAAGAGTGGCCCCTGCTCGCCTCAACTAGAGAAAGCCCTCGCACAGAAACGGAGACCCAACACAGCCAAAAATAAATAAATAAATTAGAAAGAAGGACGAATTCTTGAGTCCTACAGGACGAAGGACACATGGGGGAGGAGGGTTGTTTATGCAGAAACCCTGTCACAGACAAATGGCCAGATACCATGGAGGGACCATGGAGTTCAAGGACAGACTGCAGGCTGTGCTGTTTTCCAGAAAGAGGCCTTGCAGCCTCCTTGCCTCCCCTTCCCTGCCCCCACTCCCGTCCCGTCCCTGTCCCCATCCATCCCCCATCCAACTTTGCCCTCAGCCCCAGGAAAAACTGGCTTCTGGTAAAACTGTTATCCCGGGTTTTTTCCAATTGGAAGAAATAAAAATTTCTAACCAAGAACTTTAGTCATTTACCAACTCACAGAGAGCCCCTCAGGGGCCTGGGAAGAAACAGTATGGACTGGACCTAGAGTGAGGATGTCAGGGTCTAACAGCCTGATCTGTTTCCACACAGGAGTAAATGCCTATCTTTTCGGCCAAGCACTTTGACAACTTTCTGATAAGGTATACACCACTCACTGTCTTTTTTGTTTTTTTTTCGGCCGTGCCATGCGGCAGGCAGGATCTTAGTTCCCTGACCAGGGAATCAAACCCATGCCCCCTGCAGTGGAAGCACAGAGTCCTAACCACTGGACCAAGAAATTCCCTCATTGTCCACTTTTTACTAGCTAGAAGGCAACAGGTACTGGAACACCTGTTATGAGAATAGTGAACAGAAGAAAGCCGAAGTTGAATACACCACAAATCGTTAATTTGGGGTTTGAGAATGTTAATGAAACAACCTCCCACCCCGCCCATCGCATCCTGTCCTATATTCAATTAACCCTCTTCAAGTTCTGCTCTGGGCTTCACCCACATGGACAAGGGCATAAAATAGATTTTGATGATCTACAAAGTGGATCATTCATTCATTTAAAATTCATTGAAAGGACTCTTTGAATGGCAGCCTGTAAACAGGGAAAAGATGAGAAAGCACACTTTGGGTGGGCCAGGTACTGTGCTAGAAAGCAGCAGACACAAAAGTACCCGAAGACCCTACCCTCAAGAACCCTAATGTGTGTTGAGAAATGAAGCTGAAAGGCTAAAGACTATTAATTATGAAGAACCAAAAGTTTGTTTCATAGAGGAAAGGGAATCTAACATGTACTGAGTGCCTACTCCATGCATTTTTCAAAGTCAGTATGTGAAGAAATATTTTTTATTCAAATTCTGTTCTAGTCTTCTTGATTTATTTAGACCAAGACTACGAGTGTCCCATTTAATGTAACCAAGTCCCTTCATCTGCCCTCACTCCACTGTAACTATCACTCATCTACGATGTTCTTTCTGACCAACACAGCGCCCCTCCTAAAACAACGTCCTTTAAATGCTTTTCCAAGCTCAGGACTAGGCCGGCAATTGTGCTGGAAGATGCCTGAAGCCTGCAAGAGTGTTGAGTCCTCTCGGTCCGAGTCCTCTCGGTAACTCTGCTGGGCTGACAGCATATACATTATATGGGAGCAGAATTTGCCACCCTAAAATATGTCTCTTTGGCACATCGATTGTTTTAAGCTGGTTATTTTCTGAGAAAACAGCAGACCTGGGAAGGGCTCTAAACACCACGCAGGAGTTGCCCTTCTGTAAGAGACTTCTACATTTGTAAGGGAAATCTCCATCTATCAGTCCATCTCCCTCTCCACCTGGAAGAGGAGGAGGACCAAATCTCCAGCAACTCTTGTCAGTGGAGAAGGGAACAACTGAGATCTGAATCACAGTCACCCTTGTTCTCTGTGCTCTTCCCAGTCACCTCCCAGAACTGACTCTCCCCACCCTCAGCATCCTCTTCTGTCTTTAGCTGAGGGTGGTATTTAAGGAGAGGGCTTGGGCTGTTACGGCAAATTACTGAGATTTCCTGGGTCTCTCTCATGTGCACATGTTATTAAACTCCTGTGTGATTTTCTCCTGGTCATCTGTCTCATGTCAATTTCATTCTTAGACCAGCCAGAAGAACCTAGAAGGATACAGGAAATTTTTCGTCCTCTCCAACAACATGAGTCACTGGCTAAGGAGATCCGACTCAGAGTTGAGGGGAAATTAGAGGAGCACAGAGAGCTGGTCCAGAAGCTCTACTTCCATTCTGTAATTGCCCATCTGCAGAGCTGACACTTAAAAAGTATTCCACGTGTACATACATACCCTACACGTTCTTGTCACTCAAAATGCTCCTGTTCTCCTCTCTCTTTCCTGCTCATCACTCACATTTCAGCAGTAAATGAGTGAGGGGGTTACAACAAGCAGGGGAAACCCTGGCCCTTCCCTGTTTCTTTAGCTAAGATTCCTTTTTTTTTTTTTCTTTTTTCGGCGGTATGCGGGCCTCTCACTCTCGTGGCCTCTCCCGTTGCGGAGCACAGGCTCCAGACGCGCAGGCCCAGCGGCCATGGCTCACGGGCCCAGCCGCTCCGTGGCACGTGGGATCCTCCCGGACCGGGGCACGAACCCGCGTCCCCTGCATCGGCAGGCGGACTCTCAACCGCTGTGCCACCAGGGAAGACCTAGCTAGGATTCTTTAGATCAAAAAAGTCATCTGCTTCAGACTCTTCTTTACATCCAGTTCCTTCTCTGGGCAATCTGAGTGAGAAGGTAATGAATGACACTGCATGGGCAGGCTCCATTCCTGAGCTCAGCTGCCAGAGTCTCATTTGGATGTGAGACAAGTTGGTATTTGTGATGCCCAGTTGCCCCAAGAGGGTGAATATTCACTCCAAATGGGTCAGGCTATTTTGGTTGCATCATACTTCTTGAAGCTACCCACCTTTTTTCCCTTTCATTACCCACCTCCCCGAACTGGCGATCGCCACCAGCTGCATCCACTCCCTCTCTATTCACTGCACCCCCTACAATCAAGCTTCCAATTCTACTGCCTGATACAAACCGTTCCTTTATCAGAGGTCACCAATGACTGCCTAATGGCCTTTTTTCCTATCTCAATTTTTTCTGACATTTCTACAGCATTTGGAATAACTCTTCCTTCTTGGGGTAAAAAGTATTCTATCCTTGACTTAGTTTCAATAGTACTTAGTGAAATCACATCTTTCATTCAAACCAGCATTTCCGGAGCACTTACTATGTGCCAGGCTCCATTTGAGGGAACACAAAGAGAAGGATACATTCCACCCTTAAGGAGTTGACCGCCTAGTGGAGAAAGAGACCGTCCATCGAACAATGAGATCACACACAATAAGGTAACTGCTTCACAGAGGGCACGATGGGGAAATGTATGTACAAAGTTCAGCATCCATACCAGTGAAAGAACACCTGGGTTGCATGGGAACACAGAGAGCACTCCACAGAGGAGGAAGCATTTGAGCTGACATTTAAAAGATGAGTAAAATTTGACTAGCAGACCACATTCCAAGTGGAGAGACTGGTACATGGCAAGCAACAGATGCAAGCTCAGTCAAGGACCTCGACCTTAGCACGAAGCCCACACTGCTGGAGATGAAGGAGGACGTGGGCATGGCAAGAGATGAATGTGCACAAGCAAGCAGGGTCTGCATCACAAAGGGCCTTGTGTGTTCCAGAAACAGGAGGAAATTTCATCCTGTAGAGGACAAGGAGGCATTGAAGAAATCTGGAGAGGAGAGTGATTTGTTTATTGGGAGAAAGTAAAGGGTTAAAAGTGGGAGGCCTTTAAGGAAGCCCCCCTCAGTAAAGCAGAGGGGATGAAGGCTCAAGCTAAGGAGATGAGGAAGGGGAGAATCGACGAGCGGGGAAAGAGGTAGGAGGTGCCTGACTGCAGGTGACGGGAGCAGGCGAGGGAGAAATCTGGAAGGTCCTGCTTCCTCTGCCTGCCAGCGCTTGAGGGCGGTTCTAGCTCCTTCTTTGGCATTCCCACCACTTTAGCACAGTGCAAAACAAATGTGCGACAAGCAATAAATAACTGCTGACTACTTAATTATTACCACCTTCATCAACTAATGGTAAGGTAAGTCTGCAGCAAATCTTCAGTGAGCCTTGTATCTGCAGCGAGAGCAGGAGGGCTGCTAAAGTGGGTTATGAAAAGACTTCAGGGCACCCAGCTGGGTTCTCTAGAGCATCCATACACACTCATTTTGGAGTTGTGCGTAAAGCAACACTCACCTATTAAGAATAAAAACACATGGAAGACAGAGCACAAGTACGGTGCAGCAATAGTGCTGGGGCCGGGCTCAGAAGTCTGGGTCCAGCTCTGGCTCCGCCACTAACTCGGCAGCACACAGAGCAAGCAGCCTCACCGTTCTGAACCTCAGTTTGCTGAGTGTGCTGGATGACCACCGAGGCCACTTCTGGCCTTCAACATGCAGGGAAGCTGAGTAAGGTTTAAGTAAGTAAGGATATCTGCGGGGAAAATCAGTTTGAGAGCTCAGTGATCAGCAGAGAAGGGAGCCGCGTGAACTGAACCAGGAGGGCAAGGTGGCCTTGGCTGCGCAGCAGGGAGGGGAGGACCAGTGCCACTCAGATACCTGGAGAGGCATTTCACGGGCAGAGACAGAAACCGTCCTGGCTCACTTCTGCAGACTTCCTGTTGAGCCCTGCTTCCTTTCCCTGTTACTCTGTCTGCAGCTTATCATTTTATCATCGCCTGTAATTCTACTAATAAAGTCATGGACCAACCCTGACAGCAAAAAGAGGCCTAAAAGATGATCTTGTCTGGACTTCCCTCGTGGTCCAGTGGGTAAGACTCCGCGCTCCCAGTGCAGGGGGCCCGGGTTCGATCCCTGGTCAGGGAACTAGATACCGTATGCATACCGCAACGAAGATCCCGCATCCTGCAACAAAGACCCTGTGCAGCCAAAATAAATAAATATTTTTAAAGGGGGGAAAAATAAAAAAAGAAGACCTTGTCTACTTCATTCCCTTTCAGAACAGGAAACCAAAGGCCAAAGAAGTTAAGAGACACATATAAAGCCACAGAGGTATTTAATAGCATTGCAAAAAATAAAACTCCAGTCAGCAGTTCTGCCCACGGCTGCCCTTCGGGTTCGAGAATATAAACTCCTAGAGCAAAGAGGAGGTATTTTGCATTTTTTTTCCTAGCCCTTTGGTGCACTCACTGATAATGAGAATAACTACTAACCACAGTTCATTCCATAAAATATATGCGTTCTGTGCTGTCCTTGAGTGTTTTCTAGGTACCAGCTCTGTTCTAACCAGAGACATAGTAGCAGCCAAGGCCCCTGTTTGTAAAGACCTCAAATTCTTGTGGCTTAGCAGTACAGCTGCAGAGATGGGATACGGATCATCAACAAAGACAACTTAAAAAATAGGATAATTTCAAAAGTGAAAAATATAATGACGATAATAAAATCGGGTGGTGAGAAGAGGAATCTCAAAAAAGAAAAAAATATGTCAAGTTCACATCAGTATTAAGTGGCAGATTCTACCAAAGCAGACTTAAATGTTTGCTTTCCTATTTTCCTAAATATTAAACATGTCTCTTACACAGTACATATTCAAACAATATTTATCACTGATGTTGATGGGGATAAAACAGATCATAACATTCCTACTAATATAAGGCTAAGTGCTCACAAAAATATTCAGATATAACAAGTTGAAGTGTTTCTCAAACTATAAGTTCCCCAAATAAGTCTCATGAAAGATGGCAGAAGCGTCACAAAGCACACACAAAATCAATCCCCGTCTCGCAGATGCTTCATATGCTTTTAATTGTTCATTTTTTAGGTAATTTTAAAAGGTAACTTTCATTTAGTTATTACAAAATATTGGCTGTATCCCCCACGTTGCACAATACATCCTCGAGCCCACCTTACACCTAACAGTTTGTACCTCCCGCTCCCCGCCCTCATCTCTCTCTTAAAGACTGTCTTTAAATCTTACCTTGGCTCCTTCTTACAACTTCTTCTCATTTTTCTAAAAGTTCTCTTTCTGCCTCTTCTCCCTAGCACCCAAAGCATCTTCGCTCCTTATTATCCTGCATATCAAAGAATGTCACTCATCTCAATCTCAGAAGACAATCCTGCCCTCCAGCATTTAGTCCTCCAACAGAGCCTCACGGCACCACTGATTAAGCTGAAACCAAAGATTCACGAAGCCACATCACAGGAAACTCAGAACGGGCAAAACGCGTGTAACACCTTCAGCGCTGGTTACTTGGCCCCCTCCCTTTCCCGTGAGAAGGGGAATCAGGTTCCAGAAGTGCGCGGGGAAAATACTGAGACGGGACAGGCCTTAGCCGATCACACACTGCCCTAACCACCCCGTGGACCACTCTTTTTTCCAGGTCTGCCAAACCCAAGTGACTCAGCAAAGGTGGTGCAATGACAAAAAACCACAAGACCCAGGGCCTGTCCTTCGGATCAGATAAGCTTGGCCCCAAAGGACACCAATATGAAAACACCTCTTTCCCTTGAATTTGAAGGGGAGGGAGATAAAAGGAAACGATCAGAAAGTGAGCACGTCCTGTGCACAGACACTTTAGAGAGATGCCTTGGCCTTTCTTAGTTCATCTTCAAACCAACCTACAAGGTGGGGATTATCATGATCCTCCATTTGTGTGGGAGGAAACGGATGATGCAAAGCAGCCCGAGGGAGGCAAACTCGCTCCAGGCTGGAATTTTACCCCATGGAGGCAGGCTGGAAATTGCTACTGGAATAGAAGTCAGACAGCCCCTGGGAAGTCATCTGTGCAGACAGAGTGAAGAACAGAGTCGGCCTGGGAAGTTATGGACGGTATTTTGCAGAGGAACAGCCTCGGGAGAGCGAGAAACATTCTCTTCCTCAGCTGCCACCATCACTCTCTAATTCGCAATCAGTCGCCACCTATGACTCCAGACCCTTCATCACTCAGCCACAGGTGGGCTTATCCTGTCCTCAACCAGAACAGGGCAGCCCAAGTCTCTTAGTCTCTCTGACGTGGATGGATCTAACCCGACTGCTGACATCAAGACAAGAATCCTATTCAATATGCAAATTAAAATTTCTTCCTGGTAAATGTGAGGCGCCACCCCACGGCCAATGGGACCTCACTTGCCCTAAGGGACACCCAGGGTTTAAAAATATATGTATATGTATACATACATACGTGTATAAATACATGCATATGTAATATTTATATGTATTAAATACACAATATATTTATTTTTTAAGGTTCGTTCATTCATTCATTCAATCATTCTCCATTTCCTATCCACTTAACCTGGAGGAGAGGGGTTCGGAGTTCCCTGCGTGGCGCCAACTATTTCGGGTTTTTTTGGTTTTTTGTTTGTTTCTGCCAATTCCATGGGGAGCTTTGAGCTAGGATGTCGTTTTTTTTTTTTTTTTTTTTTTTTGCGGTACGCGGGCCTCTCACTGTTGCGGCCTCTCCCGTTGCGGAGCTCAGGCTCCGGACGCGCAGGCTCTGCGGCCATGGCTCACGGGCCCAGCCGCTCCGCGGCACGTGGGATCCTCCCGGACCGGGGCACGAACCCGCGTCCTCCGCATCGGCAGGCGGACTCTCAACCACTGCGCCACCAGGGAAGCCCTAGGATGTCTTTCTGGTATTACCCCGGTTGAGGCAAAGGTGCTGAGACTTTGGATTCCCATATCAGCTCATCATTGGCCACAGCTTGTCTCTTTCTATTTTTTTTGAATTTTATTTTATTTATTTTTTATACAGCAGGGTCTTATTAGTTACCTTTCTACACATATTAGTGTATATATGTCAATCCCAATCTCCCAATTCATCCTACCACCACCACCCCCCACCACTTTCCCACGTTGGTGTCCATAAGTTTGTTCTCTACATCTGTGTCTCTATTTTTCCCCTGCAAACCAGTTCATCTGTACCATTTTTCTAGGTTCCACATATATGCAATAATATACAATATTTTGTTTTTCTCTTTCTGACTTACTTCACTCTGTATGACAGTCTCTAGATCCATCCACATCTCTAAAAATGACCCAATTTCGTTCCTTTTTATGGCTGTATAATATTCCATTGTATATATGTACCACATCTTCTTGATCCATTCATCTGTCGATGGGCATTTAGGTCGCTTCCATGACCTGGCTATTGTAAATGGTGCTGCAATGAACATTGGGATGCACGTGTCTTTTTGAATTATGGTTTTCTCTGGGTATATGCCCAGTAGTGAGTGGGATTGCTGGGTCATATGGTAATTCTATTTTTAGTTTTTTAAGGAACCGCCATACTGTTCTCTATAGTGGCTGTATCAATTTACATTCCCACCCACAGTGCAAGAGGGTTCCCTCTTCTCCACACCCTCTCCAGCATTTGTTGTTTGTAGATTTCCTGATGATGCCCATTCTAACAGGTGTGAGGTGATACCTCACTGTAATTTGGATTTGCAATTCTCTAATAATTAGTGATGCTGAGCAGCTTTTCATGTGCCTCTTGGCCATCTGTCTGTCCTCTTTGGAGAAATGTCTATTTAGTTCTTCTGCCCATTTTTTTGATTGGATTGTTTGTTTTTTTAATATTGAGCTGCACAAGCTGTTTATATATTTTGGAGATTAATCCTTTGTCCATTGCTTCGTTTGCAAATATTTTCTCCCATTCTGAGGATTGTCTTTTCATCTTGTTTGTAGTTTCCTTTGCTTTGCAAAAGATTTTAAGTTTCTTTAGGTCCCATTTGTTTATTTTTGTTTTTATTTCCATTACTCTAGGAGGTGGATTAAAAAAGATCTTGCTGTGATTTATGTCATAGATTGTTCTTCCTAGGTTTTCCTCTAAGAGTTTTAGTGTCCAGTCTTACACTTAGGTCTCTAATCCATTTTGAGTTTATTTTTGTGTATGGTGTTAGGGAGTGTTCTAATTTCGTTCTTTTACATGTAGCTGTCCAGTTTTCCCAGAACCACCTATTGAGGAGACTGTCTTTTCTCCATTGTATATCCTTGCCTCCTTTGTCATAGATTAGTTGATCATGGGTGTGTGGGTTTATCTCTGGGCTTTCTATCCTGTTCTATTGATCTGTATTCCTGTTTTTGTGCCAAGACCATATTGTCTTGATTACCGTAGCTTGCTAGTATAGTCTGAAGTCAGGGAGTCTGATTCTTCCAGCTCCATTTTTTTCCATCAAGATTGCTTTGGCTATTCGCGGTCTTTTGTGTCTCCATACACATTTTAAGATTCTTTGGTTCTAATTCTGTAAAAAAATTGCCATTGGTAATTTGATAGGGATTGCATTGAATCTGTAGATTGCTTTGGGTAGCATAGTCATTTTCACAATATTGATTCTTCCAATCCAAGAACATGGTATATCTCTCCATCTCTTTGTATCATCTTTGATTTCTTTCATCAGTGTCTTATAGTTTTCTGAGTTCAGGTCTTTTACCTCCTTAGGTAGGTTTATTCCTAGGTATGTTATTCTTTTTGTTGCATTGGTGAATGGGATTGTTTCCTTAATTTCTCTTTCTGATCTTTCACTGTTAGTGTATAGGAATGCAAGAGATTTCTGTGCATTAATTTTGTATCCTGCAACTTTACCAAATTCATTGATTAGCTCTAGTAATTTGCAGGTGGCATCTTTAGGATTATGTATAGTATCATGTCATCTGCAAACAGAGACAGTTTTACTTCTTCTTTTCCAATCTGTATTCCTTCTATTTCTTTTTCTTCTCTTACTGCCATGACTAGGACTTCCAAAACTATGCTGAATAATAGTGGTGAGAGTGGACATCTTGTCTTGTTCCTGATCTTAGAGGAAATGTTTTCAGTTTTTCACCATTGAGAATGATGTTTGCTGTGCATTTGCCATATATGGTCTTTACTATGTTGAGGTAGGTTCCCTCTATGCCCACTTTCTGGAGAGTTTTTATCATAAATGGGTGTTGATTTTTTTTTTGTTGTTGTTGTTGTTGTTGTTGTTGTACACGGGCCTCTCACTGTTGTGGCTTCTCCCGTTGCGGAGCACAGGCTCCGGACGCACAGGCTCAGAGGCCATGGCTCACGGACCCAGCCACTCCGTGGCATGTGGGATCTTCCCGGACCGGGGCACGAACGCGTGTCCCCTGCATCGGCAGGCGGATTCTCAACCACTGCACCACCAGGGAAGCCCCAATGGGTGTTGAATTTTGTCAAAAGCTTTTTCTGCATCTATTGAGATGATCATATGGTTTTTCTTCTTCAATTTGTTAATATGGTGTATCACATTGATTGATTTGCGTATATTGAAGAATCCTTGCATCCCTGGGATAAATCCCACTTGATTATGGTGTATGATCCTTTTAATGTGTTGTTGGATTCTGTTTGCTAGTATTTTGTTGAGGATTTTTGCATCTATATTCATTGGTGATATTGGTATGTACTTTTCTTTTTTTGTAGCATCTTTGTCTGGTTTTGGTATCAGGGTGATGATGGTCTCAAAGAATGAGTTTGGGAGTGTTCCTTCCTCTGCAATTTTTTGGAAGAGTTTGAGAAGGATGGGTGTTAGCTCTTCTCTAAATGTTAGATAGAATTCACCTGTGAAGCCATCTGGTCCTGGACTTTCGTTTGTTGGAAGATTTTTAAGCACAGTTCAATTTCAGTGCTGTGATTGGTCTGTTCATATTTTCTCTTTCTTCCTGGTTCAGTCTTGGAAGGTTATACCTTTCTAAGAATTTGTCCACTTCTTCCAGGTTGTCCATTTTATTGGTGTAGAGTTGCTTGTAGTAGTCTCTTAGGATGCTTTGTATTTCTGTGGTGTCCGTTGTAACTTCTCCTTTTTCATCTCTAATTTTATTGACTTGAGTTCTCTCCCTCTTTTTTTTGATGAGTCTGGCTAAAGGTTTATCAATTTTGTTTATCTTCTCAAAGAACCAGCTTTTAGTTTTATTGATCTTTGCTATTGTTTTTTTGTTTCTATTTCATTTATTTCTGCTCTGATCTTGATGATTTCTTTCCTTCTACTAACTTTGGGTTTTGTTTGTTCTTCTTTCTCTAGTTCCTTTAGGTGTAAGGTTAGATTGTTTATTTGAGATTTTTCTTCTTTCTTGAGGTAGGCTTGTAGGCTATAAACTTCCTTCTTAGAACTGCTTTTGCTGCATCCCATAAGTTTTAGATCATCGTGTGTTCATTTTAATTTGTCTCTATTGATTTCCCCTTTGATTTCTTCAGTGATCTGTTGGTTATTTAGTAACATATTGTTTAGGCTCCATGTGTTTGTGTTTTTTACTTTTTTTCCCATGTAATTGATTTCTAATCTCATAGCAGTGTGGTTGGAAAAGGTGCTTTGTATGACTTCAATTTTCTTAAATTTACCAAGGCTTGATTTGTGACCCAAGATGTGATCTATCCTGGAGAATGTTCCATGCACACTTGAGGAGAAAGTGTAATCTGCTGTTTTTGGATGGAATGTCTTATAAATATCAGTTAAATCTATCTGGTCTATTGTGTCATTTAAAGCTTGTGTGTCCTTACTAAAATTTGCTGTCTGGATGATGTGTCCATTGGTGTAAGTGAGGTGCTAAAGTCCCCCACTATTGTGTTACTGTCGATTTCCTCTTTTAGAGCTGTTAGCTGTTGCCTTATGTATTGAGGTGCTCCTATATTTATAATTGCTATATCTTCTTCTTGGATTGATCCCTTGATCATTATGCAGTGTCCTTCCTTGTCTCTTTTAACATTCTTTATTTTAAAGTCTACTTTATCTGAGTATTGCTACTCCAGCTTTTTCATTTCCATTTGCATGGAATATCTTTTTCCGTCCCCTCACTTTCAGTCTGTATGTCTCCCTAGGTCTGAAGTGGGTCTCTTGTAGACAGCACATATATGGGTCTTATTTTTGTATCCATTTAGCGAGCCTGTGTCTTTTGGTTGGAGCATTTAATGCATTCATGTTTAAGGTAATTATCGATATGTATGTTCCTATTACCATTTTCTTAATTGTTATGGGTTTGTTTTTGTAGGTCCTTTTCTTCTCTTGTGTTTCCCACTTGGAGAAGTTCCTTTAGCACTTGTTGTAGAGCTGGTTTGGTGGTGCTGAATTCTCTTAGCTTTTGCTTATCTGTAAAGCTTTTGACTTCTCCATGGAATCTGAATGAGATCCTTGCCGGGTAGAATAATCTTGGTTGTAGGTTCTTCCCTTTCATCACTTTAAATATATCGTGGCACTCCCTTCTGGCTTGTAGAGTTTCTGATGAGAAATCAGCTGTTAAACTTATGGGAGTTCCCTTGTATGTTATTTGTCATTTTTCCCTTGTTGCTTTCAATAATTTTTCTTTGTCTTTAATTTTTGTCAATTTGATTACGTGTCTTGGCGTGTTTCTCTTTGGGTTTATCCTGCCTGAGACTCTCTGCGCTTCCTGGACTTGGGTGGCTATTTCCTTTCCCATGTTAGCGAAGTTTTCTACTATAATCTCTTCAAATATTTTCTCGCGTCCTTTCTCTCTCTCTCTTCTCCTTCTGGGACCCCTATAATGCGAATGTTGTTGCGTTTAATGTTGTCCCAGAGGTCTCTTAGGCTGTCTTCATTTCTTTTCATTCTTTTTTTTTTATTCTGTTCCGCAGCAGTGAATTCCACCCTTCTATCTTCCAGGTCACTTATCTGTTCTTCTGTCTCAGTTATTCTGCTACTGATTCCTTCTAGTGCATTTTCCATTTCAGTTATTGTATTGTTCATCTCTGTTTGTTTCTTCTTTAATTCTTCTAGGTCTTTGTTAAACATTTCTTGCATCTTCTCGATCTTTGCCTCTGTTCTTTTTCCGAGGTCCTGGATCATCTTCACTATCATTATTCTGAATTCTTTTTCTGGAAGGTTGCCTATCTTCACTTCATTTAGTTGTTTTTCTGGGGTTTCATCTGGTCCCTTCATCTGGTACAAAGTCCTCTGCCTTTTCATTTTGTCTATTTTTCTGTGAATGTGGTTTTCGTTCCACAGGCTGCAGAACTGTAGTTCTTCTTGCTTCTGTTGTCTGCCCTCTGGTGGATGAGGCTATCGGTGCCAACTATTTCTTATTAACCTTGTGAGGATACTACTGAGCTGATTAAGACAGTGAAAGTGAATTATTTGCAAGTAGCACCTGTCAAGCAAAGGGGCCTTAATCTAGCAGGCAACTGCGGGTAGAGGCTCTAGGACTCTAGATTCTCTGTGGCTATGAGGGAGAAAAATGCAGTTAAAAAGCCCCAAATACCTAAATTCTGAATCACTGCATCAACGATGTTTGTGAGAAACAGAATTTTTGTTTTTCCTGCCCATATCCTCTGCTGGAGAAACCAAAGGAACGTTCAATGCTTCTACGTCCAGCAGAAAGTGGAAGGAGCAGAAAAAGCCCTGGTTACCCCCATGTTCACAGCTGGGATTCTCCAGCCAACAAAACATGAGCCATCTTTGCCTATTCTGTGAAATGAGTGAGCTAGACCCTATGTTGTGAGGAAATTTTGCTTCTGCTCTCCTACAACAAAATGTCCATGAAACCCCCTTCCTCAGGAAGATCTTCTACAGAGAGGATGTCTTTCACAACAGAGGCTGGCCAATCACCAGGACTACCAAATGTTAATGGCTACTGGTGTCCCCTCTGTGGAAGCACTGGCCACATTTTCAAATTTTACATTTATTTGTATGATTTGCATTGCCTGCCTAATAGACACTCAATTAAAATCTGTTGTTGAACAAATGAGTGGATGAATAATAAATACACTAGACTAAACCCTTCAAGGGCACAGGCCAGTCAGAGCTCAGTGGAAGGCACAGAGCAACCAAGCTGTCAGGTTTTGCGGAATTTGGACTCGGCCTCGCTGTGACAGCCTGAGAGTTTAATCTGTCCCTCCAAATGGGAAGGGAATGGAGGGGAAGTAAAATCCATTCAAAGCTTTTCACAGGGTGAGGCATGCTGAAACAGCCACTTCTAATATTTGGTCTTTACTTACCATCTCCTGTGGATTTTAATGACCCACACCGTCAGCACACAAACATCAGCCTTGGTGTAATGCCAGATGTAAACATGTTTGTACAATACAGAAAAAGGCCTAAATTAAAGGTGACAGGACACAACCTTTTTGAGTCAGATTTCCATCATTACTCAGTTGTATGGATGTGGACGTGTTTCAGAGTTTCATTTCCCTTAAATCCAAGTGGACATACTCATTACATCCACCCCCTAGGATGCGGGAACAAATGAAGGGGTGGAGCTTTGTGCCAGAAGCATGTCACTGGAAGGCTCGGTGTGTGCCAGGCACTGTGGTAAGTGCTGGGGCAAATACAAAGAATAATTATACTCTGCGCCGGCTTCCGGAGCCCAGGGCCTTGTAAATCATGGAGAAAAGGATCAAATGTTCCCCACATTAAGAGATTATCACATTGCTATTGCCAGCACTGCGTTCATTTGTGTCCAAGCGGCCACCATTCTCTGCCGCTCGGACCGGAATCTCCCAACAGCAGGTGTCAGCATCCCCTCTCTCCTCTGCACCTCCCCCCAGGCTCCCAGTTCAAGGCTCCATACTCTATAGTTCCCCAGTTAATGGCATTCCCAACCTGCCTTCAAGGCTCTCATTACACGACATAAAGAAGGGCCATTTGTATTGGCAGCCTTTTGGCTCTTGGCTTCCACTGGAGCAAAGAGGAAGAAAGAAGCAAAACCCCAGGAGAACAACTGCCCTGGCACCTGACAGCTGCAGAGAGAGGCCCAGCTTAATACCATGTCTCCCTAGGTCTTGGGAGAGGTCAGAGCAACAGGTGCATCTACATTCCAGAACTGAATGAAGTCCTACTATCGGTGGGAGGGGAGTCAGCCCCCAGCTCCACACCCAACATATCTCTCTCCAGAGCAGCGTGGAAGGCATTCCTTTTACAACTCCTGATTTCCCAATTTTAGAAAACACACTAATTCCCTTTCGGTGATGTGCTCAAGTAACTTGTTTTTAAATAAGTAGGGATCAGTGTTGCATTGTTAATTTGTTTACTGTCTTTCTCCCCTCTCTAGGATGTAAGCTCTCTAGGGCGGAAACTGTTTTGTTCACTATTGGTTCTGGTGTCTAGCACAGTACCTGGCATGTAACAGATGTTCAATAAGTATTGGTTGGATTAAGTAGGAGGGAAAAAGGGTAGAAGGAAGGGTGTGCATCTATCACAAAATCCTTCTCTCCTGCAAGAGGAACGACTGTTGTCCTGACCTGGAACCAGAAGACTAGGAAAAATGTACTGTGTTACCATGGCAACCACAGCTCCAAAAATAAAAATAGCCTTCAAAGCTGCCACAGGTCTTTGGTGGGAAAAGGCTAACCACTATTTGTAGACTGTACCTGGGCCCCGGGTTGACTACAAGCCAAAATATTGCCCCCAATGTGCTCTTGCTCTCCGGGGCCTCGTTTTGGGAGAGGTCAACCACTCTTCACCTGGTGAGGCCAAAGTTGTCTCCCCAAATAGAGAACACCCTTAGAAGAGCAGTCATGTCTGGTCTCTGGGCACTTGCAGTCTGAGGGAAGACACAATACAAAGGAAAAACCATGAAAGAAACCAAAAGACTTAAAACAGACAAACGTAATACATAGTAATCCAGATTTACATAAATGGCCCACGAGGGCATAATTATTCAACTTCAAGAAGACTTCCTGCTCTGTAAAATGATTTCCAATAGAATTCCATGAAAATCAAATTTCCTTAGAGTCCTTCATCCATTTGATTATTTATTCACTCCCTAAGTATATGTTTACTACATTCCAGGCAAAGAGCTTAGCAAGCACTGAATGAAACAAACACTGAACACAATTAACTCTGCCCTCACAGCTTCTGATCCAGTGAAAGATACAATGTGACCAAGTAGTCACAACTTAAGAACACAGATGTAGTCAATACTGAGTCAGGAAATACTTGCTAGAGGGACAGTAACTAAGGTAAGATCCAAAGGAGAAGACGAGCAGGGTGGCCAAGGGGGTCAGTGTTACGAAAGAGGAATTCCACACAAAGGAACAATGTCTGTGAAGACCTAGAAATAAAAGGAAGCATCCATCCAAGGCACTGAACGGTAACTCTGGCTGCAGGGTCAGCGGCATCAGGGAGACCAGTTAGGAGGGCGCTTGAATAACATATGTGAGCGATGGTGGTGGCTCAGGGAGCCGAGACGGTGGTGGAGATGAGAAGATGACTCCCTCCAAAGCAAGGAAACCGTGCAAAACCCTCACCTCCAGGAACAGAGTGAGAGGAACTGGTTTGGAGGGAAAGGTGAAGAGTTCAGGTATGGACTGTTTTGAAGAACATTCCAATGGAAATGCCCAGCAGCCAGCTGGAGAGATGAGCTTAAGGCTCAGGAAAGAGATGAGGTCTGAGATGTAAGTGTGAGAATCATCACCATGCAGGAATAACTACATTCAAGAGAGTGAATAAAATAGTCCAAGGATAGTATGTAGATTTAGGAGAAGGAAAGGGGGTGGGGTGAGGGAGAGGGAGGGGAGATGGAGAAGGAAAAATAAGCCTGGATTCAGAACCTTAAGCAGACCAACACTGAAGAGACAGACAGCCAAGAGCAGCCCACAAGTTATAAACTCATTTTCACCACATATCAATATATCAGAAAAGTGACATCTCATCAAAGAAACAATAAACCACTGTTCAGCTTATGCTAACCAGAGTAGCAGACTCAGAAGCCTCACAGACCACCAAAGAAATCTCAGCTTTATTAACTAATCATAACATGAGCACAATTCTTCAGACACATCTACTGAATTCTGTCTTACAAGATGAAGAAGAAATGTATACTCTCCATTTTACCAAGAAGAAAGACACTGAGGCCCAGAGAGACTGAGTAACCTGCCCAGGACCACACAGCAATAAATAAATAAATAAATAAATAACAGAACCAGAGCCTCTACCTCCAAGGCTGTCTCAGACAGCCCCCTGGACTGGTGCAAAGGCAGTCGTCCTAGGACAACCATCACCCTGCCCCTAACAATGGATGAGGCCCGTCTGAGCTTCCTGGGTTCGCTGATGAAGATATGGCTCCATCCTGGGCCAAGATAGGCTCCTAGGGACATGGGGTGGGCAGCATACGATAGTTAGGTTGCAGGAGATGAGTATTCTAGAGCCTTCTCTGCCACTGACCAGCTCTGTCCACTGACCCTGGACTTCTCAGTTTGCTCAAAGGTGAAATGACCACACAAATCTCATCTACCGTGAAGACTAGATTCTCTGAGCGAGATGCAGACCAACTGTAGGTACTAAGGGGTGGCAGCTGAGTGCGAGAAAAGTAAGGTTATTTGGGGGTGAAATCTAGGTCCCAGGACCCATCTCCCTACCAGCAGATCTTTTCCTCAGACCTTTTTTTAATGTTTTAGTCCAAATTCCATATTCTACTGAAATTATCTTTTGTACACTAGTCTCCCCCACAGGCTGTGAGCTCCTCAAGGAAGGGCCACTTGTATCCATCTTTGTGCCCCAAGCACCTAGGACAGCACCTGATTCTCTGTAAGTGCCCAAAAAATGTTTGTTGAAGTTGAGAATTACTTCTCCTGAGTTATCTACATTTTCAGCCTAATCTCTCTGGCTGTTAAACAAAAGGCATGTCAACTGACAGAGGCATTCTGGGAAGGAGTCCAAGCATGGAGAAGGCACTTCAGAGGAACTGTCCAGTGTCCCTAAGAACTTTCTGAATGCGCAGGTCACTTCCTACTCTGCTCACCTCTGAGACTGGCTCTGTCTTCTAACGTGTGTGGTTGCCAATTCCTCCACTGTGTCTGCAGGGCTCCGCAGCCTCCACCGGAGAATCAGTGATCACCGAGTAACTGGGAGCCCGAATCAAGGCTTCTCTTACAATCTGGCAGCAGCAGCCCAAGTTACTAACAATAAGTCTCTGAAGGAATATTCTCAAGGGATAATGACCTGATAGTCTCTCATATTTACTGAGGACAAAACAAGAGAGAATGAGTTTGAATTATACCATGAGGGATTTCAGTTAGATCTTCAGCAGAACTTTCTCAACAGTAGGACTCGAAAACATAGAAAGAAGTAACCAAGAGAGGAGAGGTGGTGCAATCTCTTTCCTGGGGCCTTTTTTTTTTTTTTTTTTATAAGATATTCACATGTCGAGAAGATGTGCTTCATCAAAGACAGAGAAAACACATGGTATCACCCACGCTAAGGGCAAACTGTTCTCTGGAGAAGCTCCACCCTGTTCAGAGTAACCTTTATTACTGCCATTCCATACAATCCCAAGAATACAGAAAGGTCAGGAAGAGCTTCCCAGCGTAAAGACCCGGCTGGGAAACAAATGCTTGCCGGGTCAAGACAGGCTGCTTTGAGGGGTCACACTGGCACTCACGCCAAGCTTGGGTTACAGAGAACAGGAGAACGAGGCTAAGAGGCATCTTCTTTGATGAGAGGGCTCGTATCCCCCCCTTTGGAGAAATGTCTCATTCTGATGGTTCCTCCAGAAACAATGCTTCAGAAATCCTTTTATTTTCCTTATTTCACAGGCTCACCTGTCCTTAACCTTTGGATTTATGTTCTCCCTTACTTTATACAGGTACAAGGTGCAGAAGAGCTGATGAAAAAGGAAAGTCTCAATTAGAAAGAAACTCTGGGGACTTCCCTGGCAGTCCAGTGGTTAGAACTCCATGCTTCCACTGCAGGGGACACGGGTTTGATCCCTGGTCAGGGAACTAAGATCTCACAAGCCACATGGCATGGCCAAAAAAAAACCTCTGAATGAGAAAAAATACCGGGGGATAATGCACCAAGCATGCTACTAATGTTTGGGTTAGGATAGTAAAATGATGAGCTCTTTGCCTTTTCCCTACTGTTGGAAAGTTTTCCATTAACTAGCTATTTGATCACACATACAATATTCACTGACTTTTATCATGTAAAAGTTTCTTTTAAGACAAGCTGGGGGGACTTCCCTGGTGGCGCAGGGGTTAAAAATCTGCCTGCCAACGCAGGGGACACAGATTCGATCCCTGGTCCGGGAAGATCCCACGTGCTGTGGAGCAACTAAGCCCTTGGGCCACAACTACTGAGCCCGCGTGCTGCAACTACTGAAGCCCGAGCACCTAGAAGCCCGTGCTCCACAGCAAGAGAAGCCACCGCAATGAGAAGCCCACGCACCGCAACGAAGAGCAGCCTCTGCTCGCGGCAACTAGAGAAAGCCTGCACGCAGCAACGAAGACCCAACACGGCCAATAAATACAGACATACATAAATAAAAACATTAAACTGAGTAAAAAAAAAAAAAAGAAAGAAAGAAAACAAGCTGGAAAACCCTTGGAGAGACTCAAAAATGTATTGCTACGTACGTCCCCATATCCCCTCCCTCTTGCGTCTCCCTCCCACCCTCCTTAACCCACTCCTCTAGGTGGTCTCAAAGCACCGAGCTGATCTCCCTGTGCTACACAGCTGCTTCAAAAAAAAAAAAAAAAAAAACTGTATTGCTAAACTAACCATCTATCATCTTTCTGTATTTTCCTAATTGCTGGAGCAAATAATACGGGGTTACCACACTCACCCCTACCCAAACGGGGCCCCAAGGCAAATTCTTTTTTCATAGTTGCAAAAGAAAGTGGAAAAACTAAGTGGGTTGTGGATTATTTTTTTCAGTCTCCTCACTCAGCCCCCTCATTTCCTGACTAAACTCGTGAACCAGAAGCAGCAAGACCAAAAAACCTCTGTGGTCAGACCATGGAGGAAGGAGGCACCAGGCTGGCAGAAGCTCCAGAGACGTGACAGATAGAAATTAGCCCAGACTTTAGGTCAGAGGCCTGAGTTCCAGACTGTAACCCAGATCTGCCCCTGAAACGTGCCTAATCTCCCGTTTTCTTTATCTTATCCACAAAATCAAGGTGGAACAACCAGAGCCAGTTAGAATACATACAAAGGATGAAGAAGAAAGGGCTTCACAGCATCTGACCCAAAAGATGTATCAGGGCCTCAAATGAAAAAGCCATGGGTGTCCTCCTCTGTCTCCTCTTTACCACTGGTCTTAGCTAAGGAACAGCCACATCTTCCTCGTGATGATTTTGATGAGATTAGCCAGACACATGGTCTGAAAACAGCGAAGAATATCTGACACCAGGGCTACCTTGAGGAGGTGGCACCTGGCTGCCCGCCGTGGCATGGAGGCTGGCAGGGGCAGGCCATGGCCTGACATCTCTGTGCCCCAGCTTGAAGCATCTCCATCCTGCCTTCCTTCCACATTTGATTTTCTGTTCTGCATCTCTGAAGGAAGCCTCACCATCTCCTCCTAGAGAAGAAAGGTTCCTTAGGCTCCAAAGTCACAGGACAAGAGCTCATAGACCTTCCCCCCCCCCCCGAAAGATGTTGAAAAGCATCCCCCTTCACACCAGGTACAGCTGCCCCTTAGCGAGTCACTGCACTGATATGGGCTATGGAGGAAAGAATCCCAAGAGGGCAAAGCCTCCAGGAAAAGCCTGCATACTTTGTAAAGCTCTTGTACACACAGCAACCAGGCCAGCACTCCTAGGCTCTCAGGCCAGTTTGGCTCTATATCTGAACGCCTGCTTCAGGGCCCAGCAGCTCACCCACTGGGGTCAAGAAGGAAACTCCGCACCGGCAGCTCAGCCATTCAAGTGCCCTAAGGAAAACTCCGGAGTCACCCTAGAAGCAGTTATCAGTGACCAGCATAGCAACTGACCTATAGACGGTGCCTGGGAGAAACTAACCAAGCAGGGCAGAGTTACCACCTGTTAATCTGCCCCATGAAAATCCCAGTCTCTCCCCTGACATGGAAGTGGCACTTCCTGAGCGCATAACCACCACGGAAACTCTCATAATACCAACTGCCATGGAGGAAACTGGCCAGTGTGAATCAGCCCACGGGGCTTAGATCTACCTTCTCAGTTTCCACAGACTGTTTGAATCTGGAAACCACATCTACAGCCCAAGGGCGGCTGCTTCTCACGGAGCAGTTCACCTACGCCACGTAGCACCACCCTCACACGTCCCCGTGCTGACCTCTGACATCTACACACGTATCCTCAGTGGCCTTCCCGTCCTGCCAGCCTCCTTCACAACCTCCCCTTCCACATGGATGTGATCTCAAACACTCAAGGGCCAATTATTCCCAGGCCCCGGAGAGATGGTTCAGTGTAGCTGTAAAGAGTGCGGGCTCCGAAATCAGAGGAACGTGATTCAGATCTCACCCTTGCTTCTACGCGACCAGGAGCAAGTGAATCTCTGAACTTCAGGTTCCTTACCTGCAAAACCCACTTGGGGGTTTGTTGTGAAGATTGAATGTGTATTTAAGGCGCTTAGCAGAAAGTAAGATGCAGTCACTGCCCTCAAGGAAATGAGGGTCCGGGAGAGAGGTTTTTCCTAGTTTAACCTTATCCAGCACCAATTACTTATTTAATCTGCTGACAAATCACAGGTCTCTCGTTTGATGCTTTGTGTGAAGAAAGACATGAATTACCTCCCTCCCACACTCTCTGTGCTTCTCCTAGATGTCAGGGTCTGCACAGAGCTGATGGGTGTAGCACACACCAGCCTCCTCCCTGGAAACTGAGCTGAAACTGAAAGCAAGACTCCCTCGGAAGGTCAGAGGCAGGGGATGAAGACTTAGGATAAATATACCAATGATGAATAACCATTACATGCAAACCCACATGCCGGCTGGACTAGCACCAGATAGATAACCAGGCTCGCCAGGCTGGAAGCATCAGGGAGAGGCGCCACCTGAGGTCAGGTGTGCAGCCGAGCAGAAGTCATGACGGGGTAGATGTGTCACACAGAAGAGGGGACGGAACTGCCACAGGAAAGTGGTGCAAGAGGTGATAATAAGGAGGGCGTCCTGGGGAGACGGACCAGAGAAGCGCTTCTGTGTCCCCCAGAAGGACAGCCTGCCTTCGGGCAGCCACACCTACACCCTTGCCCCTTGTCAGCTCTCCTTCCCCCCTCCAGAGAAGGATGTCAGGATGCCATCACAAAGACACAAAAGTTGTGTCTCTGTCCAATTCTGACCTCTTGCCGTAATCCAGCGGGTGAGAGGGGGACTCTAATCCTCAATTTGGGTTTTGAACAATCCCCACAACCAGTTATTGGCCAAGGGATTTGGGCAGACACGCAGGTACTAATTCTAAAAGCCTGCCCCATCAACTTCAGACTACGTTATCCGTGGAGCTCAGAGGGCAACGCGGCCAGCAAGAAACAGTGCCGCCGCATGTGAAACAGCGGCTAAGCTGACAATTCCCAACTGTAACAGTGAGTGCTGGAAGAACAGTGCAGGCTCAGGCCTCTACCTCGCACCCGGTTCACACAGAACAGCAAGAATTCCTTGCCTCCAAGACCACTCTGAGCATGTCTCTCCTGGGTTCCAGAACCTACGATGGCTCCCCGTTGAGTTGAATCCTCTTTGCAGACAAAGCACACTGTCCATAGGATCTCAATACATCTTTGTTGACTGACTGACTAATAGAAATTCAAACTCTTCAGCATAAATCTGAGTCTGTCGGCCCATCACCACCCTCATTTTTCACATCCCTCATCAAGACCATACTTGGCCATCCATCTCCATCTTCAAGCCAACACACTCAAACCGCCTTCACCGAGAGGCTGCTGGTTCCCATTCAAAACTCAGCTCTCCACAGAAAGTAGATTTGTGATTGCCTAGGGCTGGAGGCGAGGAGTAGAGGGGGATTGAGGGTGATATATAAAGGGTATGGGTATCTTTTCGAGGTCATGAAAATGTTCTAAAATTGACTGTGGTGATAGTTACACATATTTGTGAATATACTAAAACCCACTGAATTATGTACTTTAAAACTGACTGAATTGCATGGCATGTAAATTCTATCTCAATAAAGCTGTCACACATCAAAAAACTCAGTTCTGGACTCACGTCCTCCAGGAAATGTTCCCTGACTCATGAATAAGGATAATTTCACTCCAAAGAGGAAAGAAAAAGGAATCATTCACTCAATCGTTATTAATTTACCCATCAATAAACATCGATTGATAATGATGAAAGGCCAAGTACAGCGCTAGACAGTGAAGATCCAAGGATGAAACAGACAAAATTGGACTCAGAGTACTGGCCCCCAAGGTCTTTGCTAACTTCACCATTTTCTCTACTTCTTTCTTCCCAGGATTAAGGAAAAGAAAGGGGTCTCCTGATTCTCTTTATAATTTTCATCTTTCTGCAGTTAAAATCCACAAGCTGAGGCCCTCTTGACCCCATGCCTTCTACCACATCAGACAGAATTGCATCGCAGGCCCGAAAGGGGCTTTTCTCTGTTGCGGAGAGGTAGATTTGGGGTGGGGGCAGTGAAGAGGAAGGATGCTGTGCTGGGCCTGGTGTGCTAACCCCCCTAATCCAAGCCTGAGCTGGGTCACTTTCCAATCATTGTATCCAAATCCTGTAACATGTGAGGAGTCCCAGGTGCTCCTCCAGGACACGTGGGTGTGTAACCTACACTCCCAAGCACACATCCACTCATGTGAGCCACTCACAGAATGATGACAATAATCCCTGCCCCTTGCACAGCAAGAGGACGTTTACAAAACAGTTCCACGCCTATCACTTGAGACCTCCCATTAATCCACAGATGGAGAAGATGAAACAGAGGTGAAGGGAGGTGTCCAAGGTTCCACAGCGAAGAAATGACAGAACTTAAATTTAAGTCCATGTCTCCTGACTTGAGTTCCAATTCTCTTTGTGACCTATTGCCTCTAAATGTCAATTCCTCCTCAGGGAATCATCTTGGCCATTTACAAGCACCCCTTCACTTGACAGCTTCTTTTCTTTCCAAGAAGCCTTCTGTTTCCAAGGCCTAAAAGAGATGGGTTTTTGTTTTGGCCACAATGGAGATAGAGTCCAACAGGAGGCAGTTTAACAGTGGTTAAGGGTAGAGATCTGAGTCAGACAAATTTGGGGTTGAATCCAGAGGTTGTCTTTTTATACATATATACATATATTCTTCTAATCCAGCAAGCCGCCATTGAAAACAACTGCCATCTGGGGGTGTGCTGTGCCATGCGGCTTCTGGGATTTTAGTTCCCTGACAAGGGATTGAACCTGGCCCTTGGCAGTGAGAGTGTGGAGTCCTAACCACTGGATCACCACCAGGGAATTCCCCAACTGCCAATTTTTAAACTACTCCTAGAAGGTGAAAATCTTTCCTGATTTAAAAGTATGTTTCCTGGGGCTTCCCTGGTGGCGCAGTGGTTGAGAATCCGCCTGCCGATGCAGGAGACACGAGTTCGTTCCCCAGTCCGGGAAGATCCCACATGCCGCGGAGCGGCTGGGCCCGTGAGCCATGGCCGCTGAGCCTGCGCGTCCGGAGCCTGTGCTCCGCAACGGGAGAGGCCACAACAGTGAGAGGCCCACGTACCACAAAAAAAAAAAAAAAAAAGAAGTATGTTTCCTGCTCCAACAAAAACGAAGATTCCACTAAACTTTTTTTTTGGCCACACGGCTTGCAGAGATCTTAGTTCCTGGACCAGGAATCAAACCCGTGCCCTTGGCAGTGAAAGCGCAGAGTCCTAACCACTGGACAGCCAGGGAATTCCCTCCACTGCACCTTCAGACAGACTCTCTAAACCAAGACCGACTTCCCTAAATCTAACCAAACCCTCCCCTATCCCTTCCCTGGCTACCAGCGTAAGAATCTTCCCCAAATTCTGTTCTCAGTATACAGAGGAGACTCTGAGGATCAAAACAGGGCCTCTTTCAGGGTTTCTCACATTTGAGGGCAAAGCTGACAAACCCAGATGAACTATTTTAGTTCAAGATTAGCTCCCACCAAGCTTGCCCCATTTCCCTCTACTCTCTGGAAAAGGTGACAGGATGAAGTAAGAGTACAGAAAGAATTGCTATCCTCGCATCCCCAAAAAGCCCCAGAACAAAGCTTTACATCTGCACCTGCAGGGATAACCACATCCAGTCATTACAACCAAAAAAGAGAAAGCAAGCCTGGCAGGCTTAAAATGCTCACCATCTGTGTAACCCAGCCCAATTCCTCAGCGTCCCCTCAACGACACATCTCACACCCTGTTCTTATGCCTTCATCTGTACTCTTCCCCTTTCCTGACGTCATGCCCCTGACATTATATTCTTCCTGTTTTCTACTACCTATCTGTACGTGTTGTGGTTTGAGCCTCTTCCTTCCAGAAGTCTTCTTCCTCTCTTTGCCTTACAGTCAGTACCACATGGCACACGTAGTATATGTCTTCCAAGGATTCCATCTCCTCAATACCAGGGAAACTCACATGCCGTAATTTCTAATCCAAGCCTCCTCCCATCCTCCTTCTCAACTTCCACATCCCCACACTCTACCCAGCTCTACCCACCCTCCCTCCCTGCCTCCTGGCCATAGCACCATTAGCTGGTACCAGGCTGAACTCACAAGAACATCCAATAAATATCTGTGGAACTGAAATGAACGGAATTGAATAGACTGGGAGGAGGAGTCCTGGGGAAGGTGGCCAATCGCTTGTCTGCCCCACGCAAAGGCACAGACCACTGTTAGGGGACAGGGCCCTAGAGTCTGAAGGTAAATGGGTTAGGGTCCAAGACATCAATGAGCCACTGAGGACTGCCCCCCCTCCTACACCAGGCAATGGGCTTGGCTCAAACACAACCCCTGGCCAAGGTTGTGTGGAGCTGCCCTATGGTCTTCCACACCAGTTCTCTGCCTAGGGAAAGCAAACTTCCCGACTACTCAGATGCCACATTTATCCAGACAAAAAGTAGCTGGCAAAAGCCATAACGGTGTGGACCAGGCCTAGATGTCTAAAGATGCTCTGTGGTAAGAAATGTGACTCATTCAATGTGAATACTCCGCCACCTCCTCTACACATGGGGGCCAGGAAAGGCAGCCTGGGGTGGCCAAAAATAAAATAATAAAAATTGAAACGGAGCTTAGAAACTGAAGTCTGAGTGGAGGAGCCACTTAACCTCTCTTGCCTTCTAGGATCTCCGTCTGTACAATGGGACTCACAGGAGTACCTACCTCAAAGAGGCTTCGTGGGGATTAAACGTGGAGGTGGACTGTCAAGCGCTCATCATACTGACCGACAACGATAGGGGTTCAATAAACATCAGCTGCTATGGTTGTTGCTATTCATGTTGCTGTGAGGATCCAATGGGATGGAACGCAGCATGAAGCCCCGAGTACCCGTGTAATGGAAAATCACCGGCCCCCCGGCCTGGACTGGGGAGGTGGGTGACACGTGGGGAAGCCGTCCACCCTGGCGAAGGGCTCCTGCAATCCTCGGCGAAGCTCCCCAGGGTGCCCTGCGCACCCCCCTACCTCACCTCCCCGACGGCCGTGGGGAGGCCGGGGGAGGAAAGGGGAAGAAGGCTGGGGCGGGACAGGTACGTACCTGCTTTCGCTGCACTCCTTCCGCTCACTCACCCGCAGCCACTTGCGGAGGAGGAAGCGTTTGCGGCGCGGGGAAGCGCTGGGCGTGGAGCAGTTGGACCACGGGGTGTCCTCGTCGCTGGAAGGCGTGATCTCGATGGACGGCAGCTGCAGAAACTCCTTGCCCGGGGCCAAGACGCCGGGCAGGTCCCGGCTCAGCCCGGCCTCCAGGCTCGGCTCCTGCACATTCTTGGTGCGGCGCATCTTGAAGCGCCGGCGGCGGAGCGTGGGGGTCGACGAGCTGGACCAGACCCGGCTGCCCTCGGGCGCGCCCCGTGGCTCGGGCACCTGCAGGGCGGGCGGCTGCAGGCTCTCCATCATGTTGGCCGCCGGCATGGGGCCCGCCGCCTCCGCCCGGCGCCTCGCCGCCCGCCGGCCCCGCTCCCCGCCCCTCGCCCGCGGCGTCCGGCCTCTCACGTTAGGAAACGCTCGCCGCCCGAGCCGCGAGCGGAGCGAGTTCGTCTCCCGGAGCCCCGCGCGGGAAGGGAGAGCGCGGGGGAGCGCGAGGGCTCGCGGCGCGACCGCCCCCGAGTCGAACTCGGCCGCCCGGCCGCCCTCCGGGGCTCCCCTCGCGCGCCCGCTGCTTTTCCTTCGGCGGCGCTCCCTCGCCGGCTGGCGGCGGCCGTGCCCGAGCGGGACTCGGTGGCCCGGGCCCCAGGGGGCGGCTCGGCAAACTCTCAGCGGTTTGCGTTCGGCGGACTAGGCTGGGGAGCCGTCTTGGCGCTGCAGGGAGGCAGAGAGCGGGGGGAAGTGGCAGAGAGAGGGGGGGAGAGAGGAGAGAGAGACAGAGAGAGAGAGAGAGAGAGAGGAAGCGGACGCTGGATGAAAACAAAAGAGGAGGAGCAGGGCGCGAGGAGCGGGGGTCACTTCTGTCCAGAAAGGGCGTGCACAGGCGGCGACGGCTAGCGTAACTCTACCCGGGATCCCTGCGGAGGGACTCTACCTCCGAGCCGAGGCTGCTCCAATCAGCCGAATGAAATAGGATCACAGCCCAAACTTTCTCAAAGCGACGGCTGGCCAGGCAGCTCTCATTAATCTAACTCCCTGCTTTTTCTTTGAGGGGGAGCGGGGCAAGGGAGGAACCGAGGAATTCAGTCAGGATACAGGGTTGAGGGAAAACTAGGGACTCTTCTCTCCTGAGAAAGGTGCTTTCTCTGAATCACTTGGGGTGCAGGGGGGTGGGCACAGGAGGCCTGGGAGGGAGAGGGAGACAGCAAGGTTCTGGAGACTGCTTCCAAAATGACAGGCTGAGAAGAGAGGACAGCTCTGCGGAATGAGCCGAGGACAGCACACATGACACATGGAGGAAGGACAGACGGTAGGACCTGAGAGACACAGGACACACAGGACCAGTCAGGGAAAGGGAGTGAGCTCCGTCCATCTGGGGTGACCCCGTCAATACCAGAGCCCCATCCCAAGCACAGAATGAAATTAGAGGAAGGTGGGCACCCAGAAGGCGAAGCATCCAGCAAAGTGAGTACATCCAGGGAGCGAAGGGAACTCCCTTTACATTCCTGGGGGCTGGGTCAAGTCTGCTTCAACCTGCAAGGGGCATGGACTGGGTCACAGAAAGTCTGTATGTCCCCAGGTCATGGAACCTAGAAAGTCTGGATCAGTCCTGAAGTGTCCCAAGCTATGCTGAACCCCTCACTCCCTAGACCCAGGTACCACCCTAAGAGACTGGCCCGAGAACTGATCCACCTTACCGAGGAGCCCTCTGTCAGGACTGAGTCTAAAGCAGCCCAGCTCCTAGATCATAGACTGTTACCGCCCATCTTTCCTCCCAGCCCAGCGCACGTGCCTCTCCAGTAAGTCCTGCACGTGAGAACCAAAGTCGAGATGATGGCTTTCAAAGAGACAAGGAGTTACAAATAATGCATCACCAAGTCCACAATGCTATTCACCCAATCCTCTCTGCCCCTCTCTGTGAGTCCGGTAGGGAAACAATGCCCAGCTTCTGTGCCAGCATGAAGGTCATGAGAACATTTCACAAGTGTCCCAAAGCTGAGGAAAAAAATCACATTCCTAAAGACCACCAGAGCTCACTGTAAGAAAATACGCCCCTGCAGTTCAAGTGTGACAGCTGGCCATGGGTCCACCATGCCCTGCGATGACACACAGGGGGAGTTCAAGGCATTGTGACCCTGCACAACCTCCATGAGGCCAGGAATCTGAGGGCAGTATGTTTTGCTCAGGGAAAGAGAGAGACTGAAGCCGAAAAGCCAGAGCCAGGCCCACCTGTAAATGACTCCCTGGAACAGCGGGCCTGTCTTATTTCTGACTCTTCTCCACATCCGGCCACTGGCTCTCTCAAGGGTGGCTTGGTGTCACTCTTATTTTAACTCCTGGATGTGTCCCGGAAAGGATAAACTCCTTCCCATCAGGTGTCAGGCCTGGCAAGCGACAGGACACTGCTTCCGGCTCCGGGAATGCCTAGGAAGCCAAGCTGTCCCTCCAAACTTCAGGATCCGGAGCTAAGCCACAGAGCTGCTCACTGCCTTGGATTTCCTCCAAAGACGAGCAGGTTGCCAGGGATCTGGTAACTTTTCAGTTCAAGGAACCTGCTTGTTAAGGGGGCAGTTGAACTAAGAGAGTGGCATCTCAGGTGTTTAAGGGGTGAAAGGAAGGTGGGTGGGCTCACTACCCTTCACTGGGAAGGCAAAAACCAAAACAAGACGGAACAGAACAGGAGGGCGCACAGACAGGGCCCAGAAGGTTCCATGGGTATTTTGGGGAGAGGGAGATTCAGCAAGGGGAGCGGCCCCCTTAAGGGGACCTGCGCCCTCTGAATTTAAATGTAGCCCCTTGAAAGGAAGAAAAGCAAGCAGCTTCCTCCTCCCACACACTTCAGCCCCTTTTCCACCCACAAGAGATGCTGGACCTAAAATCTAAAACCCTATGACGTTTAATTTAAGCCTTGTGCCCAGCAGTAGTTGAGATCATTTACATTTCTCCTGGCCTGAGGGAAAACCTCCTCCACACTCAGTCTGCAACGGTTTCACTTGGGAAGCAGATACCCAGAGTACCTGAAGCCCCCAGCCACCGTCCTAGCTCACCTCCACCTGCAGTCTCGGCTTAAAGAGAAGAAGGTACTTGTCACCCAATAAAACCCTACTCAAAACACATCCGCCAGAAACTAACACAACATTGCAAATCAAATCTACTTCAATAAAAGAAAAAAATTTTTTTTAAACACAGCCCCATCCCACCACCCTCAGCTGTTTCCTTACCCCTGTGGCACTGTCAAGGAAGATGATAAATGGGAAACTAGTTTGAAAATGAAATGCCGCCCATCTGCAAGTCATCATTGCTCTGAAAACTACACACATTAAAGGAAGGACCAAGTTTGTCCTTCCTTTGATTCTGTCCAGTGTCCTGTGTGTTTTGTTTGTAAAGCAACCTTTACACTGTCACAAAGGCTTTCATCTGTAATATTTTATCTTCCCAGTGACCCTAGCAGTGAGAAGGACAGATGTTATTACCCTCATTTTATAATTTATTGAAGTGAGGCACAGAAAGATATCCAAGGTCAGAGATAAAAACACAACTGATCCATGACAAAGCCAGAACTTGAACCTGGGTCCTCTGAAGCCACTTAGAGGCCACCCAAATATCATCAAATGCATCAGCTCTGGAGAGCAGGTCCCTTGGAGCACCAGCATTTTACCAGCCCTGATTTTAGTTGGGTATCCGCTATTTTACAAGTGTGGAAAAGGAAGTGCAAAGTTCTGCAAAACAATTTCTCACAGGAGCTGGTGTCAGGGGGTCAGGACTAAAGAGCTTCAGAATCTGAGCCAGTGCATTCCTCCCAAGTCCCCCCACCCTACCACTTCTCTCCCATATTTCACTCTCAGCCGACTCGGGGGTTCTCTGGGAAACTGCTCTCACCTCTGGCCCTCCAGACAGGTGGTGCCAGACCAACCAGGCCTCCCTGCCCCCAGCTCACAGCCAGGCCTCTGACTTTAATGAAAGGAGCTCATATTACCAAGCAACTGTTGTTTATTCTCAACTGTTCAGGCTCCCTTTTCCTGCAGACACAAGACATCCAACACCTGTCTACTACTTCTGGAGCCCCGCAAACTCCAAAGTCCATTATTCAGCAGAAACTTCCAGGGGGGAACTTAAGTGGAAAATAGCAGCTGAGAAGCTAGATTTCTCCTGGGTGCCCACCCAAGTGAGTGGGAGGCAGAGGGGGCAGGTCCCCACCCACACCCACCCCCATCCCTCCAGCCCCAGGGATGCCAAGGGCAGGCAGCTCCCAAAAGCATGGACAGGTGTGTCCCCTCCAACGTGGCTGCCACAGGAGAGTCAGTCCCCCGCCTCAAGGTGAGGGCACAGACTCTCTCTCTCTCTCACGACATCAGAGCAGCCAGACCCATGGGCTGGCTCACGGACCAGAGAAAGAAGTGGCCAGTAGGCATTTACGAAGAGGAACTTGTTGCTATCAGAGAAACTAGAAATCCTGATAGAAATGTGGACGAGGGCATAAGAGCGGTGTAATGAACTGTCTTCAGCTACAAAATGAAGCACGGCCGGATCATATACTGAAACGCTTCTTCTGTTGCCTACCAAGAGGAAATGAGTTTGTGTAGTACTCTGTGTGGGAGATTCAGGTTAGATGATAAACATTTCCCGAGAGAAAGGCCAATTAAGGGCTGGAATGGATGACCAAAGATGGTTAGAGGGCAGCTTTCTCTGCACATCTTTAACGGTAACTGGCGGTGGCTTTCCTGGTGGCACAGCAGTTAAGAATCCGCCCGCTGATGCAGGGGACACGGGTTCGAGCCCTGGTCCAGGAAGATCCCACATGACGTGGAGGAACTCAGTCCATGCACCACAGCTACTGAGCCTGCACTCTAGAGCCCGCAAGCCACAGCTACTGAAGCCCGTGCGCCGAGAGCCCGTGCTTCGTAACGAAGAGTGGCCCCGCTCACCGCAACTGGAGAAAGCCCGCGCGCAGTGAGGAAGACCCAACGCAGCCATAAATAAAATAAATAAATTAGAGGTAACCGGAGCCTAGTTAGAGACAGAGGCAGGAAAAGATGATCTCGTAAAGGCCCAACCATCGTGGGTCTGTGGGCCCCAGATTCTCTCTCTTTTAAATAAAAGCAATTCACGTATGCCTAAAACAAAATCCATTTGAACAGATGCATTTCTGGCCCAGGGTGTTTTGATTACTGGATACTAAATACCTCCCTGAAACCCACAGACAGCTTTAATATCTTGCACCGTGAAACAGAAATACGAGGGTGGTGAAGGACCAGGAGCTGGGAGTGGGGACTGCAGGGACAGGTGAAATTGGAGAGAGGAAGCTTCAAGCCCTCCCCTGGTAGCCTGAGTCTGTTCCTTCCTCTAATCCCTACCTCATCACCCTGTGCAGGAGCTCGTTACTGAAGCCATCAGTGCCGTTTCTGCGCTCAGTTTGTGTGATTAGAGGAGGCTGGAGGATGCTGGCTAAGCACAATCTAAATAAAACCACGGTGGACCAGCCTCCACGTCCAGCTTCTCCTTCTGAGAAAAAGGAAGAAAGAGCTGCAAGACTTTTCCCGGGTCTCAGTTCCCAAGGATGGTGCGCTGGCAAGGTCTCTCAGCCTTGGGAAACACGCAAGTTTGGCAGCACGCTCCCGCCAGCCTTCGGTGGCCGATGCCAGGGTGAGCAATGACGTCACCCCAGGAAGACTGCCACCAGATAAGCCTCCCTGGTTTAACTGCTCATCGAAAGGCTTAGGAGTCAGTCCAGACTATTCTGCACAACATTTGGCTGACCCTGATTTTGCGGACAGACATCATCACTTGTCTCCTAAATCTTCCAAAGGACATCAGGGCTGGAAAAGACTTCCTGCGGTCACCCCACCCGTCTCCTTGTCGTCCATTCCAGAGGAGGCAGGTGGCCTGCTCTGGGTTGCCTGCTGCTTTCCTCGGAAGGGTCAAAATACTATGGGCGCTGTAAACTAGTGACTGTGTGCACAGGCCCAGAGGCCTGTTCTCTGAGCTTCTGACCCTTTCCACCACTTACCAGCTGTTGGATTTGGTGATGAGTTATTTAATTTCTCTTTGTGTCTCCATCTCCACACCTTAAAAAAATCAGGATAATTAATAGTGTCTACGGGACTTCCCTGGTGGTCCAGTGGTTAAGACTCCGCACTCCCAATGCAAGGGGCCCGGGTTCGATCCCTGGTCAGGGAACTAGATCCTGCGTGCCACAACTAAGACCCAGCAGAGCCAAATAAATAAATATTTTTAAAAAATAGTGTCTCCCTCCTGCAGCTGTTGTGAGAGCATCTGAACAGCGTAGGGCACTTAGAACAGTGCTTGGCACCTAGGAAGTGCTCTGTAAATGTTGGCCTTTTTGTACCTAATTAAGTCTCCGTTATAAGACCTGTGTTAGGAAACATGACTACTTGCGTTGATTTTCCATTCAGTTTAATTCTAAGAGTACATGTTAAGCTACAGCAGTGTGTGAGGCTCCTTACTAAGCGCTGGGGAGACAGCAAGACAAGCATGACACGGGATGTGTGCGTTGGAGCATACAGCCTAGCAGGGCAGAATTAATTAAGTGCAAAATGTAAGCACTAACAGGTGTGAGTGGAAAAATAGATAAATTTTAACCAGAGGGAAAGAGGTGGTCTAGGAAGGCTCCATGGAGGAATTAGTATTTAAATGAAGACTTAATGTATGAATTTCAGTAGAAAAGAGGAATGGAGCATTCTGGAATAAAGGAAACATTTGAGTAAAGGCACTGAAGAGAAAAAAACCCATGGAGTGTTTTTGAAAATAAGGAGAAAGAAGTCAGGGCTTATGGAAGGACACAGAGGAGATGAGGATGGACAAACAAGAGGGTCATACTGGTGAGTATTTAAAGTTTAGTTTGTTCTTTAAACAAAGGGATGCTATTCAAGTTTTGCTGGGGTTTTTTTCTTGAGGGGGGGGCAGTAATATTATCAACCGGTATTTGAGGAACGGCAGTTCTGGTGACAGTGTGAAATATATACTGGAGAAGCAAAAGATGGGACACACAGAGGCCAATCGAGAGACTGTCATTCAATCGGTCCATATTTTTGGAGTATCAACTATA